>NC_066581.1:230100612-230448686 GCF_024323335.1 Lathyrus oleraceus
TTGTGGAATTTGGGCATCATGATCATTAATCAAAGGTTCATACATCTTGGGACATCATGTGAAGTCAAGTTCTCAAGGAATTAGGGTTTGGAATTCATCAGAAGAAGTTCAATCAGTCCAAAACCCTAGAAAAGTCAAACTTGGTCAACTGTTGATTTAATCAGAGATTTGATGGATAGAATTGGTTTGAAGGAGTTCATTCATGCTCATCTAAGCCTCATCCATCATGTCCAACCTCATCATGGAAGAAAATCAAGTCAAATCAGAAATTTTCCAGAAATAGAAAGTGGACCTGTAATTTCAACTGCCAAAAATGGAAACTTCTTGATCCTCAACTTACATCATGATACAAGCTTCAAATGAATTTTTGCCCAACATGAAAGTTGAAGATCTTGTCTTCCCATTTTCAAAAAGTCCAAGAACATCAAAATCCCATGTGTGGTTGTCAAGATATGATCAAATCATTTTCACCAAATTTTGAACTTCAACTGAGCATATCTCCCAAACCATAAGGCCAAATTTGGTGGGGTTTTTTCCTACAAACCACATTTTTCATCCTCTTTCCAAAAATATAAATTTCATGACCTAAAACCTTGCCAATCAAAATGGCATTTTTGGACCTTTTGCATTTAAATTCAAAGTTTGACCAAACTTTGACTTTTTGAGTTTTTGACTTTTTCTTGATTTGGTCAATTGGGAAATGTTCCATATCACATTTGTGACTTGTTCCAATCCCAAAACCATCATCATACCACCATTTTCCCATCATTTTGAATTAAAATGCAAGCTTGGCAATTTGTGCATTTGACTTCATACAAGTAAATCAAGTACAGCAGTACATGTACAAATCACAAACAGCAATTTGGAAAGTTTTGTTCTGCTCATTTCAGGCCCATTCGACCAAGCCATCACACCCCTTCTTTCACTTATTGCAAAATGGACAAATATGCAAATGGCTTCAAAAGGGTAAAACCAGTACAGCAGTACATGTGCAGCCACAAAACAGCAAACATACAGTCTGTATGCAGCCTGTCCAGGCCCAGCTCATGGCAAACATACACCTCCACTTACTCACTTATGCAGAAATTAGAAAAAGGCAAATGATTCATTAAAAACCAAACTAACTTAGCTCTTGATTAAGAAACCTTAAACAGATGATATTTAAGGGATTCTTCTGCATTTCCAACCCTAGTTTTGCAGCCTACATCACAGAAAAAGACACTTTCTCCCTTTCTTGCACATTGGCCAAAAGAGAATTTCTGCAGAACCATCAAAAGAAACTCGAATGCCCTTGGTTCCTCCCTGCTTTAGACAACATTTAAAGGCTTTTTGAACCATTAAAACCCTGCTGGAACTCCATCCTCAAGCTCTGTTTTCCTCAGTCCCTTCCAATGGCAGATGGTTATTTGTTGGTTTCCAAGCTTCCTTGAGTCGAGAGAACTTCATTATCCAACATCTCCAAGCATAAACACTATCTGTTTCAAGGAGGATCATCAAGAACATCACTGTTGCACGATTTCCTCCAAAACAAGTAAGCAATTCGACTTCCTCCTTTTACCATGCCATGATGTGCTTTGAATAGTTTGTTTGATGCTGATTCTAATGGATGATAGTTTGCTTGAAATGGTTGACTATATCGTGTTAAGTCTGAACTTTCATTTTCATGTGTAAATGCATTTTTCTTCGAGTTGGCTTGGACATGACGAGTTAATGAAATATGATACCACATCCTTGTTGTTTGATATGTGCTGATGCTATGGGCTTACTTGATTTGGATTTCTGCACATTTTGAAATTTCAAGTTACACATTGATGTATGCTGTCGTGCTTGAACCTTGCCCTGAACCAGATTTTCATGTTTATGTTTGTTTATTGACATGGCCTGTATCAGTATAATGTTGATTGTGTGTTTTGGTCGAGACATTTTGTTTTGATGTTGGTGACAACATAAATTTTTGCTGCTATTAAACCATAAGCCGCCCAGGAAATCTCTTGAATATGATGTATGCTGATTGTTTGATTGGTGGTTTGAATGATGATTCGTGATGAATACATGATGCCATGCTTAACCATGCTGCATTTTTGAAGCCTCCTTGAACATTTGTCCTAAAAATCCACATTGAATTGTGTTTGTTGTGTTTGGTTTATTGGCTGTTTTGGGTATTGCATGAACATACTGTTACTGCACCATGCTGTTTGTTATGATGAGTACATAATGATGATGAAACCATTGCCTTGATGTCTTGAACTTCCTTGTCCAGAATTTGCTCATGATCTTGTTGGGATTGTATGCTGTATGAGAAACCTAGTATTGCATGAAACCCCATAAAATTCAAAGCTGATTGACTGCGGCTTGTGTGCTACATGAACCTGCTGTACCAAGGCCATGACATTAGTTGTTTGTGTTTAAAACTTGTTTGATGTTGATGAACCATAAACAATGGAATTGATGCTGCTAATGCCCTGTTGTTCATACCAAACTTTCCCTGGCCAGAATTCCCATGTCTATGTGTGTTTTGCTGATTGATTAATATTGCTCACTGATGATATTTCATGGCCACGATTTTTTGGCTAATACTGTTGTTCATGTGCTATTGATTTTAATGATGAATTTGGTTGATGAATGCATGATGTTGCTGTTATGTTTGAGCTGTCCATAAATCTTCATGCCCATGTTGTTTTGCTGTTATGCTATGAAGAATGTTGATAGCTGCTATGTTATTACATTGTTTTGGTCTGCTATTGAATTTACCAATACCATGCTGCTGTCCATGCCAAACTATAAACTCTGCTTGCTGTATGAACATTTCCAATGTTGCTGTTGTTTGGTTCTGTTTGGATGTTGGCTAAACTTGTTTGAAATTTCCCATGAGCATGCTTGTTCCAATGTTGGTTGATGATCTATGATGATAGTTGTTGCAGGGCCTGTTGGATTATTGTTGCTGGATGTGTTGAATGTTGTTGATTGTTGCTGTTTTCTTGTTGTTTGAATGATGATGTTAATTGTGTTGCTACATAAGCCAAACTCTCATACTGTTTCCAGAAATCCAGCATATGTTTTGGTTGCTGTGTGTTATATGTTGCATAAACATCATGAGTGTATTATCATGTGGTGTCCATGTGGCTGTTTGAGTTTTATTTGTTAATGAACATGATACCAATGCCTTGCTGTGTTGGAAACCCCTAGGGTTTTAGAAACTCAGAAAATTTGAATGTTATTGGCTAGGTTACTGTTTGATTGGTTGAGAGCCAATCAAAATATTTCGTTTTGCCTTGCCAAAACGCGGTAGTTTTGATTAATGACTGCAGAATTACCAGAATGCCATCCGTTGACTTGTGTTTGACCATTAATCATGCTATGTGTTTCATACTTTGTTCAATTATTCATCAAACTTCCATAATTCATTTTTAATTCATTTTAACTCCAAAAATTGTGAGATTTTTTGCATTAAACTCATGAATGTGTCTAGTATTTTATGGTGAATTTTAATTAATTTTTCATGTTCTGGATTTTAAATGATAAATGATTTCCCAACATGTATGCATAAATGACACCCTTTGCCATTTCAATTGTGAAATACTCATGTTGCATCCAATGCCTTTGAAATTTTTTGTGGTGAAACTAGACACATTGACCTTCATTTCCATATAAACTTTGTGCATTTCCCATTTGTGGTTTGTGAGCTTTGA
The DNA here is from genome assembly GCF_024323335.1 of Lathyrus oleraceus. Classification (NCBI taxonomy): domain Eukaryota; kingdom Viridiplantae; phylum Streptophyta; class Magnoliopsida; order Fabales; family Fabaceae; genus Lathyrus; species Lathyrus oleraceus. Next base: position 230,104,302 of record NC_066581.1, read on the forward strand.
ATTTTTGAAGTTATGTGTTACATTTGGTGCTATGCCATGATCATGCATTTTCCCAATTTTTGTTCACATGCTTCCTCTTATCCAATTGACCTCAAATTTTGCATGAATGATCCTTCACATGTCTAGTTTATGTATGAATTTTCTTGGAATTAATCATGCTGTTTTCCATTTATTTGAGAATTTCCTTCCATACTTGGTCCTTTGTTGACTTTTTGTGCTATGCCTTGCCAAATCTTTTGTGAAATTCTCAAATCTTATTGTATGATCATGAAATTTCATATGTGATAACTAGACATCTCAAGCTTTGCATTGGTGTTAATTTCATTCATTTCTCTTCTGTTTTCAAATTGATATGATTTTTTGAAGTTGACCCATGCTTGTTGACTTTCACCATGCTTACTTGAACTTGGTTTGACTTCATGATTTTACTTGACTGCCTTCCTCTCATCCAAATGCCATGAAATTTGACATGTATACCATGTTAGATGTTAGGATTGAGTGTGATTTATTTCATGATTTTTTGAAATTGTTTGAGTTGACTTTTGAATGAAGTCTTTGCTGTTGACTTTTGTATGCTTCCATTGCTATGCTTTGCATCCTTTTGCATATGAAACGACCATGGTGCATGATATAAGTTTGAATCCAATTGTGTTTGCTTCCTACATGATTGAGTTTGACTTTGATTGACTTTCCCTTGCTGTTTGACCTTCTTCTTTCATCTTTGACCCTAGGCTAGCCCTAGTGGTCTTCTGAGCTTATGTTGAGTTCATCTGTTTCAGGTTGAGCACCCAATGCTTTAAGGATCATTCAAATATGATTGAATTTGATTGTTTGCCACATGCTAACCCTTGTTTTGTAGGTGACTCATATGCTTGAGTCTTTGTGCCTTACACAATTGGTCCTTCTGTGTGACTATTGGGTTATTTCCTTTTGGTTTTGACTGTTGACTTGTTTGCTAATAAGTTTGACTTTTGCAGGTACTTTAGTTGCTTAAGTTCTCTGAACTTGTTTGCTTGCTTTGCTTTTTAGCATTTGCTTTGAGGTATAATTACTTCTTCTTCATGTAGTCTGGAGACCCGGTCTGTTATTTGACCGGGCAAACTGTCTGAAGCCCTCCTTAAGAGGCAATGCCTGTGTTTGTTTATATTTGTCCTAAGCAGGGAAAGTCCTTCAAGTAAGGCAATTGGTGGAAGGTAGGGATAAGCAATCTATCCCCCACTATTCAGTGTGTCCTCTCTTTGCTCCCATCACATGGTTGAGCATTGAGATAAAAACCCAAGATCTAATCGAGTCAATAATGTGGAGAGAGTTCCTACTTTCTGAACTCCCACACTTTCTTTGATGCTCTCTCTGATTTGAGATTGAAGCAATGAGGCACACCCCTCATCTCCTTTTCATCTGCTTCACCTGAGCCCCTCAATGGCCAGGTTAAGAGCGATACTTACCTATTACAGTGGACTGTTAAAGTCAAACCCTCTTGTGTGAGCCCCCATTGTTTGGCTATAGAGTGTGCTGTTTGATATTCATTGCTTGATTGATTGCTTCATGTGTACTTGTTTGCCTGTATGCTATGCATTTATCATCATCATCAATTGCCATTAATGCATGATCATCTCATTTGCTTTGTGATGCTATCATTGTGGTTTACCCATTGAGGACAATTGTAAGTCCATGGATTTGGCATTTGCTCCTGTGATATGGAAGGATAGAGTGTAAGACCTCATTGGTCACTCATATCTTCTGCCTTACCTTTTTGTATGTGAGGATACAGTTATAAGCCCCTGTAAGTTGGCATCTGTTATCCTGTGATCATAATTTGATCTGTTTGATTTGTATGTGAGGTTGCAGTTGTAAGTCCCTGTAAGTTGGCATCTGCTTTCCTGTGATCATAGTTTGTTCATCTGTTTGTATGAGAGGTTGCAATTATAAGTCCCTGTAAGTTGGCATTTGCATACCTGTGATCATGTTGTTGCTCTTGTGCTTGTATGTGAGGATCCATTGTAAGTCCCGGTGATGTGGCATTGGATTTCCTGTGAGCATACTGTGGAGTTAACCTAAGTCCAGATAGATTGGCAGTTAACTTCCATGTTCCATCTTTGTTTTTATTCTTTTGAGGAGATTGGTGTAAGTCCATTGAGTGGCATCCGATATCCTGTTCTGTTTTAGGAGACTGGTATAAACCCATTTATTGGTATCCGGTATCCGTTTTTATTCCTTTGCCTGTGGAGATTAGTGTAAGTCCATGGAGTGGCATCTGATATCCCGTTTTGTTTTAGGAGACTGGTATAAGACCATTGATTGGCATCCGGTATCCGTCTTTCTTTGCTTTGTTTGTTATTATTAATTGCTATTCCAAAGGACACACTTGAATCATCTGCTATATGATTTCAAGAAGTGAACCTTCTAAGAAGTTTTATTATCCATCCTTCATCCATTCATCATTCATTATGTCCTAGACTTTTCACACCTTATCTTTTAAACTTGACATAAGTGTCGTGCAAACATCTTCATATTTTCAAACTAAAAACCTGGACTCAAGTCCTTGACTTTTTTTTTAAAACTCCATTTCATAATACTTCTCTCAAATCAATCTTAATTATACTTTGATTTCATTTTCATAATCACAATTAATTAACTTCACTCATTCACTTGTTTTGGCTTTGTCCATTAATGTTTTCATACATGAGCTATAGGTTTGATTTATCTTAGTGGTTGATGTTAATCTCACCTTCTGTCTTTAGTGATTGAATTGTAAGCCTTCCTTGCCTATTATAGGGTTAACCCCTCCCTGGCAAGTTGAAGCTGTTCTCACATGGTGGACGTTGTTGTTTGTATAAGGTTGAGTTTTCTCCCGTGGATAACGTAAGACCTAGGGTTTGTGTTTAAAATTGAACCTAACCCACTTTTGGAAATCTTTTAGCCGAACTACGGCGTTCTGATCCTTACCTTTGATGGAAGGTACGTAGGCAACGGGTTCATCCGTTCGAACCCAATAACCCAATAACCCAATAACCCAATAACCAATAAAATTTGTATATTCTTTTCTCATCATCCCAATCATGTTTGCACAATATTTTTGTCATAATAAATAACAATTTAGCATAACAAGTGTGAAAAGGGCTCCCTAGGAGTACCTAGGACGTAGTGGGTGCCTAACACCTTCCCATTGCGTAATTTACCCCTTACCCAGACTCTCTGATCTTTTTATTAGTTTTCTACGTGTAAAACTTCTTAGGCTTTTGTTCGCTTTTTAGCCAGTCCTTTGGATAAATAAAAGTGCGGTGGCGACTCGAAATTTTCAATGTATCTCTTAGCTTATGGTTTAATCGATAGATCATATAGCGACGAATACACCGCTACAGATCAATCAAATGAATCCTAAAATAAGCTCAAAGGGGGTTAACTAAGGATTACTCCTCACAAGGTTAGTTGATTTAAGCTTTTTGGTCAAGTGGTTTTTCTCACAAACAATGCCTCTATCATTTTCAAAAATTTCACACAACATTAGATTGATGCATGATTTAGCATGATAAGAATGAGTCAAAATAATGCTCGGTTTCCCGCTTTTTTAGTGTACAATGGAAAGCTTCCTCACAAATGGTTAAGTCCTATTTTGATTCACACTGACATATACTTCAATGAAATTATGAACTGAAATTTGCACACACCATTAAACTACTCATGTTAAGTCTAGAAAGCGATAAAGTGTACCTTGAAATGCCGACACTAATTCTTATCATCACCACTCGAAGCATCCTATGCTTCTTTCTTTGCGAACAATTCTTGGTTGCTTTAGGCTTGACTTAAGCGTAAGAACAATTAAATAGAAATGTTGGTAAACCAATTTGATTAAAAACACACTTAAATTTCAAAAAGTACTCATGCAATTATAAAAATACTAAAGAAAAATTAAAGTGCTAAGATAAAGTCATGGTGAACTAGAGCCACCAAAAAGTACATTACAAAATTCCCAAAAACAAAGTGCTAAGAAAAATTAAAGTGCTAAGATAAAGTCATGGTAAAAGAAATTCAAAAATTCAACACTCTCAAAACTCCACAAATTCAATCCTCCTCCTCTTCATCACCACCTACACTTCCGAGAACATCCTCCATCTCCTCATTTGGGTCAGCACTACCTCCTGCACCCCCCATAAAATTTGGCCTGCCCACAGGCCAATTAGCATAAGTTGCATAGTCAGCCTGCGATGGAAAAGTTCGGGCCTCTGGTGCTAGAAACGTGTTCTGGAACTGCTGCTGCATGGCATCGAAAAGAAAGGATTGAGACCTCCTGGAGGCCTCAAAGTTCTCACAGCAGTAGTTGGCAAATGCCATCTGATCAAAACCTGGGGTACTTTAAGGTTGAGGTTGAGGTCGGGATCTGGCTCGGGCTCGAGAGGAAGAAGTACCAGGTGCATCAGTCTTTTCATTTGGGGTTTGCAGAAACCTGTTCAAATAAGCGTCACTGATCACACTAGTGATCGAGAAGTGTACTTCCTCAGGGATGGGAACATTTGCCTTAAGGCACAGTCCCATGATAAGTCCTGGATAAGCTAGCACACCGGCTTTGCCTCCGAAATGGGTTCCGCTTAACACTATCTTTCTCAATTCACCTGCAATGAGGGCTGCAACATCCACCGACTTCCCGACCATGATGCAGTACAATAGACACCCTACATCCATAGGAATTGTGGTGGTGTGGCTTCTTGGTCTGATATTAGTCAACAGTAGCACCAAAAAAGCCCTAGCTTCCAAATTGAAATTTTCCCTTTTCCACAATTTCGGATGCCCTTGATCATTCACTTCAAAAGATTTTCCGCTGAGACATAAGGTAGCATTAACCGCTTCTAAATTCCATCTGTTAGCTGCCTCCATGATACTGTACTCACAACTCTCACCCTCTCCAAGAGTTAAGGGATTACCTAGATAGGAATTAATGTCATCCCTTCCAAATGAAACGATCTTGCCCCTTACCCTGGATCGGTAAATGAAAGCCGTACCCTCCTCGCGATGCATAGCATTCGCATAAAATTCTCGGACAAGGTCGTAGTTGATTTCGGCTTCCGGCTCGCATAACTTCATCCACTTCCGTTGCTCAAAAGCCGCAACCACGCTGTGATACACCCCGGTCGGAGCTAACCGAATAAACCTTTCAGGCAAAATGGTTCTCTTGACGAGGCTCTCGAATCGTGCTTCGTGTTCATCACTGATGAACCTTCGGATTGAACGGGCCTGAGGAGGTGCCATGGTTTTAGTTCTCTTGGACATCTGCAATCAACACCAGAACAACCACAGAACACATATAAATAGCATTAGCCAATAAGTAACAAAAAGAAAATGTTGCTGGAATTCACAGTTCGCGGCGCGAAGGGTAGTTCGCGGCGCGAACTCTGCGAATTCAGGGAATCCCCAAAGCTTCCTAGGGTTCCACCAATGAGGGATAAAACTACTCCCAACCAGTCAAAATGCTCAACCCTAACCTAATCTTATTCTAATTCAAACATGCATAGTGATTCCAAACAGTATTCAACAGAGAAATTTGATCTCTAACCAACTCTAATTGAAAAACCCAAAGAAAAGGCATTGGAAAAGAGAATTTGATGATTACATACCTTTTGAAACAATAATCTTGCTAAAAGAAGAAGATTTGAAGAATGGAAACTGAAAGATTTTGAGAAATGGTGGGATTTTGAGATTTGGGCGAAAGCGCGGCAAAGTGATTTGAAATGAGGAAAGTTTGAAATGACAAAGAAATGACCTAAATAGTATTTAAATGGTTCTGTCACGCAAAGTTCTCGGCGCGAACAGGAGGTCGCGGCGCGAACAGCAGAAAACAGAACCAATTAAAATTTTTCATTCAGTTCGCGGCGCGAACAGGGGTCGCGGCACGAACTGCAAAAAACAGAACCCACTCAAATTTATTCATTCAGTTCGCGGCGCGAACAGGAGGTCGCGGTGCGAATTGCAAAAAACAGAACTTCAAATTTTTAAAAGTTTAACAGAGCTAAAAATCACAAAACAGAGAAAATTAAAATGCACACTAACAACGTTGGGTTGCCTCCCAACCAGCGCTTTATTTAACGTCGTTAAGAGCTCGACGGTACCTCAATTAGCTTGATCCAGATAAGGAAAGGACACACACATCACGATTTATGTCACCGCTATGATAGACTTTCAGTCTTTGACCATTGACAGTCCAGCTTTCTTGCGACTTTGGGTCCTCTATCACAATGGCTCCATAATTCCGTACTTCCTTGACAACAAATGGTCCTGACCATTTAGACTTCAATTTACCCGGAAACAACTTCAACCTTGAGTTAAAAAGCAATACCATCTGTCCAACATGAAACTCTTTATGGCGGACCTTCCCATCATGGTATGCTTTTGTCTTCTCCTTGTACAGCTTATTAGAATGGTATGCATCGTTCCTTAGTTCCTCTAACTCATGGAGTTGACCTTTCCTTCTCTCTCCAGCTAGAGTGGAGTCGAAGTTCAAGAACTTAAGAGCCCATAATGCTCTATGCTCCATTTCAACTGGAAGATGACAAGTCTTCCCATACACCAGTTGAAACGGAGTCAGCCCAATAGGTGCTTTGTAAGCAGTGCGATACGCCCACAAAGCCTCATCTAGTTTTAAGGACCAATCCTTTCTTGAGTTCGAAACTGTTTTCTCAAGGATCCGTTTAATTTCCCGGTTTGAAACCTCAGTTTGACCATTCGCTTGTGGGTGGTAGGGAGTGGTCACTTTATGCATTACACCATAATGTTGCAGAACTTTTTCTAAGGGTGTATTGCAGAAGTGTGAGCCTCCATCACTCACCAACACTCGAGGCACACCAAAACGTGAGAATATGTTCTTCTTTAAAAATTTGATCACAGTTTTGGCATCGGCCTTGGGTGAGGCAATTGCTTCCACCCACTTCGAAACATAATCGACAGCTACTAAGATGTACTCATTAGAGAAAGAAGAGGGGAATGGGCCAACGAAATCAATACCCCAACAATCAAAAACTTCTACTTCTAGCATGTTGGTTAGAGGCATTTCATCCCGTTTTCCTATTCCACCACTCCGTTGGCATGCATCACAACTCTTCGCATGTTCGTGCGCATCTTTGAATAAAGATGGCCAATAAAAACCCGATTGGAGTACTTTAGTGGCTGTTCTCAAACCACTATAGTGACCTCCATACGGAGAGTTGTGACAGTGCCACAGAATGTCTCTTGATTCCTCCATTGTTACACACCTTCTCAAAATATTGTCTGCTCCTACTTTAAAAAGGTAAGGGTCATCCCAGACATAATATTTTGCATCAGCTAAGAATTTCCTTCTTTGATTGCAAGTGAGGTCTTCCGGTGTTAAACCAGTTGCTTTGTAGTTAGCAAAATCAGCAAACCAAGGCCTCACTTGAATCGCATAGAGTTTTTCATCTGGAAATTCTTCTCTCACCTCTTCCTCTTTGTTTGTAATTTCTACATTGACCAATCGAGACAAATGATCTGCTACCAAGTTCTCAGAACCTTTTTTATCCCGAATCTCTAGATCAAACTCTTGTAATAAAAGGATCCAACGAATAAGCCTTTGTTTTGAATCCGGCTTGGTAAGCAGATATTTTATTGCAGAGTGGTCAGTGTATATTACAACTCTTGAACCAATCAAATAAGCTCTAAATTTTTCCATTGCATATACTATGGCTAGAAATTCTTTTTCAGTTGTTGCATAATTAACTTGCGCGTCATTCAACACCTTACTAGCATAGTGTATGGCATGGAAAACTTTATCGCTTCTTTGTCCTAACACCGCACCCACTGCATAATCGCTAGCATCACACATGAGTTCAAAATCAAGGTTCCAGTTTGGTGCTACGATTATTGGTGCGGTGATCAACTTTTCTTTCAAATCTAAGAAAGCTTTAAGACATGACTCATCAAAAAGAAAAGGCGTACCTTTGTTGAGCAAATTACTCAATGGCTTTGCGATCTTTGAGAAGTCTTGTATGAATCTCCGGTAGAAACCGGCATGTCCTAGAAAGCTTCTTATTCCTTTAATGTTAGTTGGAGGTGGCAGTTTTTCAGTAACCTCCACCTTGGCCTTGTCCACCTCTAGCCCTTCAGAAGAAATCTTGTGACCAAGTACTATACCCTCAGTGACCATAAAATTGCATTTTTCCCAGTTGAGCACTAGGTTGGTCTCCACGCATCTCCCCAGAACTACATCAAGGTGCTTTAAGCACATTTCAAAAGATGATCCATAAACAGAAAAATCGTCCATGAACACCTCAATGCATTCTTCTATCAAGTCTGAAAAGATAGCTTGCATACACCGTTGAAATGTGGCCGGTGCGTTACATAATCCAAAAGGCATTCTTCGGTAAGCAAAGATGCCAAAAGGACATGTAAAAGCTGTTTTCTCATGGTCTGCCGGATTTACTGAAATTTGATTATACCCCGAATATCCGTCCAAGAAGCAGTAGAAATTTTTGCCGGCGAGCCGCTCCAACATTTGGTCCATGAAAGGTAGTGGGAAATGATCTTTCCTTGTGGCTTGGTTCAACCTTCTATAGTCGATGCACATCCTCCACCCTGTCACTGTTCTCGTCGGAATCAACTCATTTTTATCGTTTTTAATCACCGTCATTCCGCCTTTCTTGGGGACCACTTGTACCGGACTCACCCATGCACTATCAGATATAGGATAAATCATTCATGCTTCTAAAAGTTTGACAACTTCTTTCCGAACCACTTCTTTCATTGATGGATTCAGACGCCTCTGAGGTTGCGCAACTGGTTTGAAATTTTCCTCCATCATTATCTTGTGCATACAATAGGCCGGACTAATACCCTTCAAATCGGATAACACCCACCCTATCGCACCTTGGTTCTTTTTCAAAACTTGAATCAACTTATCTTCCTCTTGCGTGGACAATGTGTTACTTATAATCACTGGTTTAGTACACTCATCTCCAAGAAACACATACTTCAAGTGTGACGGAAGCATTTTCAATTCTAACTTTTGCTCTTCAGTTTCCTTCTTTGCATCCAACTCTTCCACTAATTCTTCCTGATAGGCCAGCTCACCACAAGATTCTAGCTCGTGCAACATCGCTTCGATCTCTCGTTCCTCATTGTCGGTTAACACATTGTATGCTCCGATAAGGGATCTTTCCAAAGGATTAGAAATATGGATTTGATTCACGACCTCTACTACTTCCTCTTCACTTGCATCAATTCGAAAAGAATCATGCTTGTCGGTTGGATGTTTCATTGCTTCAAAAAGGTTAAAAGTCACCTCTTCATCTTGCACTCTCACCTTCATTAGCCCATCATCTATGTCGATCATCATCCGAGCTGTCTTCATAAAAGGTCTTCCAAGAATTAGGGGTACATCGCTGTCCTCATCCATCTCCACTATTACAAAGTCCACCGGAAACAAAAATTTGTCCACTTTCACGAGCATGTCTTGGGCGATTCCGTATGGTGAGGTTGTAGACTTGTCTGCTAGTTGTAGGGTCATTCTTGTTGATTTAATCTCCACATTTCCCAATCGTTTGACAATGGAAAGGGGGATTAAATTTATACTAGAGCCCAAATCTATCAAACCATTCCCAACGTATGTGCTTCCAATGGTTACCGGTAGAACAACCCGGCCCGGGCCGGACTCCTTCCTTGGTAAAGTCTTCTGGATGATGGCGCTACACCGTGCATCAAGAAATATGGTCTCATCTTCCACGTGTCGCCTTTTCTTGGTAAGAATGTCCTTCATAAATTTAGCATACCGTGGCATTTGTTCTAATGCATCAGCAAATGGAATGTTGATTTGGAGTTGCTTGAAGATGTCCATGAACCGTGCATAGTGCCTAGCATTGTCTTTCCTTGATGGAGCATGTGGATAGGGTAGATGTTGAGTTGGAATGACGCTCACTCCCTTCTCAGATTTCTTCTTTTTCTTTGATTCAGCATCTTTTTTTCCTTCTAAATCAGTCTGGACAGCAGTGGGCAAAACCTGCTCTTTTCGCGGCGCGAAGGTGGTTCGCGGCGCGAACTAGGCATTTCCAGAAGCATTTTCCCCTTCACCAAATATATCTGTTTCTTCCAGCATCCCATCAGTGGTGTTCTCTTCTAAAATTTCTTCACCTTTTTCACTTACCAACGCTTTACCGCTCCTTGTGACGACTGCTTTGCAATGCTCCTTTGGATTTGGTTGAGTGTTAGCAGAGAAAGAAGGCCCTGCGTTTTGTTCCGACAGTTGCTTCGCGAGTTGGCCTACTTGATTTTCCAGATTTTTAATTGCCGCCTCGTTACTCTTCTGATTTGCCATGGAAGCTTGCATGAATTGTTGTAGAGTGTCTTCTAGCTTGGAATTTCCTCCTTGCGACTGCTGACCTTGAGAGTTTGGAATTGTTGTAGAGTTTAAAATGCCTGGCTGGGCGTCTCCCAGATTTCGCCGTCCATTTCCACATATTTGAATGAGGACAGGTGGCTGACGAATATGTCCTCTTCCCCGCACACAGTGACGACCTGACCTTCCCAGATGTACTTCAGCTTTTGGTGCAAAGTCGAGGTAACTGCCCCAGCAGCATGAATCCACGGCCTACCCAACAGGCAACTGTATGCCGGCTGAATATCCATGACATAGAATGTTGACTTAAACACCTCCGGCCCAATCTTCACTGGTAGCTCCACCTCCCCAAACACAACCCTTTTTGACCCATCAAATGCTCGCACTATCAGGTCAGTCGGGGTCAGAATCAGCCCATCACAGTTAAGCTTCGCCAGAGCTTTCTTTGGCAACACATTTAAAGAGGAGCCGGTATCAACCAGCACATGCAAAAGCACGGCTCCTTTACATTCCATCGCAATGTGTAGTGCCCTGTTATGATTCCTTCCATCCACAGTTAGGTCCATGTCCGTAAAGCCCAGCCCGTGGCTAGCATGCACATTGGACACGACCGTCTCCAGCTGATTAATCGTAATCTCTTGAGGAACATAGGCCTTCTTCAATATTTTCAACAAAGCCTCCCTATGCCCCTCAGAGCTCAACAACTAAGATAGAATCGAGATTTTGGAAGGAGTCTGCTGCAGATGGTCAACCAGCTTGTACTCAGACTTCTTAATGATCCGCAGAAATTCCTCAGCATCATCGTCAAGTTTATCACCCGACCCCGCAGGCGCCGGTGTCATCACTGGAGTACCATTATCAACCACAGCCTTCCCTTTTGCCCTGGCTAAAGCCTCGGCCTTTTCTTTTTTCTCTTTTTCTCCTTCACCTCCCCTCAGGGCATCTGGAGCAAACAGTCTTCCACTGCGAGTGAAACCACTAGGACCGGCATTATCCACCTTTAACACGGTCGTTTCACTAGCAGATTGCTCTTCCATTACCTTCTCCCCATTGCAGTATACCTCCCCACCATAATGCCAAGGTACGGCATCATCTTTGTCATATGGAATTGGCCCAGGTACCGTAATGGTAACTGGAGCCGCCTCCGCCAGGTTAGACAAATCCATCGGATCAAAGTATATTGTTATGGTGAAGACTTCCTCTTTTTCTTTATCCACTTTCTTCTCAATTATAATATCCCCATTGTCCATCAGACCCTGGACAGTCCTTCTCAACAGTATGCATCCCTCAGGAGCGACCACACACTCAGCACAATCATTATTACAGCCCGGATTAACCCCATTCTTTAACAACAACCTCTTGACCTCAGCCAGAGGCGTCTTCAATCGATCCACAGACAACAACCCAACTCGACCTTCCTCAGAGATCGCATTCACCCCCCTTTGACCATGCGCGGGCATGGGATTAACATTGACATTAGGAGATGGTGCGAAGTTGATTGCCTTCGAATCCACTAGATCTTGAACTGTGTGCTTAAAAGCTTTACAGTTCTCAATGTTATGCCCAGGCGCACCTGAGTGGAATTCGCATTTTGCATTCTCATCATAACTGGCTGGCCTTTGATCAGGTCTCAAAGGTGCCAGGGTTCTGGTTTGCACAAGCCCCAAATCTGTCAGCTTTTTGAACAAGAAAGCATAGGTCACCGGAGGCCTATCAAATTGCCTATCCATAGCCTTCCCCCTGACCTGGTACCCGGCCCTCTGAGGCCTCTGCTGGAAGGGTTGTCTCTGTTGTTGTTGTTGCTGTTGTGGTGCAGGCTGAGACTCAGCAAGAATGGTTACTACAGCAGTGTGCTGGAAGTAACGGTCCCTACTGGGTCCTCGTTGAGTGTAAACAGCACTGGTGTCACCCTCCTTCTTCCTCTGACCCCCATTACCAAACGGCTTTTTCGACCCCGAAGAAGAAGCAGTGCCCTGAATTTTGCCGAGCTTCAGCCAACTCTCTATTCGCTCACCAGCCACCACGATGTCAGAAAAGTTGGTCACCGGACAACCAACCATCCTTTCAGCAAACGCCCCCTGCAGGGTCCCCATGAAAAGATCTGACATCTCCCGGTCAACCAGAGGAGGTTGCACTCTTGCAGCCAATTCCCTCCATCGTTGGGCATACTCCTTAAACCCTTCGCTGTTCTTCTGAGACATACCCTGTAGCTGGGTACGACTCGGAGCCATATCAGCATTGAACTGATATTGCTTGAAGAACGCGTCCCCAAGATCTTGCCAATTTTTGATGTCTGAGGATTTAAGCTTAGTATACCATTCCAGGGAGCCTCCGGACAGGCTGTCCTGGAAAAAGTACATCCACAATTTCTGATCCATTGTATATGCCGAGATCTTGCGGACAAAGGCCTGAAGGTGCGTCTCAGGGCAAGAACTCCCATTATACCTGTCAAAAGTGGGCGCCTTAAATTTCTGCGGGATCACAATCCCCTCAACAAGCCCCATATTTGACATGTTGACCACCCCGGGAGTGGCATAGCTCTCCAACACCTTGATCTTTTCAGCCAGCAGCTGAATCTCCTTGTTCTGAGGCTGAGCATTGTACTGACCCAAAGGCTCGTTGTGCATCGAGAATTAGTCTGCCTCTCTATCTTCCTCCCTATCCTCATCAAACCCGTAGAATGGCGGCAAAAGATTGTCTTTCAGATTCTACCCCTGACTGGGCCCTCCACCAGCACCAGCATTATTCACAACACCGATAATTGTCCTCTTACCACCGTCTCTGGAACACCCGATACCCTGGTTGGAGACACCATCCAGGTTTACGCCACTGTTTGCTGCTGAAGCCCGCTCGAGCTTCTCAACTTTATCGGCCAGAGCTTTCTGACCAACTGCAAAGCCTTGCATAATGTTGATCAGTTCGCTCATCTTATCCTTCAGCTCGAGTATATCTGCGTTGGGAAGATCCATGAGTCTGGGAGTATTCCGCCTTGTAAAGTATCTGTGAGGGCGTGTTGAGTGCAAAGGTATGACTCGGCGAGCACGAGCAATGATTCCTGTAACAATCACACACATTAGCAACAAATACCTGCAAAATAAAACACAGTTATTATGATTATGCATGGATGCAGGGCCTATCCGTATGAGGAACACTTTGTCTCTTGATCCTGGCATCATCGAGACAAATAATAACCCGGCATCAACATTCAGTCATTCAGCATGTGATTTCATCGTGCAGATCGGAGATTCGTGATTTAGCATGATATCCCCAACCATGTGTGTGCTTGTGTGAGTGCATACGGTAAAGCAAATAAAGCTTGAAGATCAGTCATTGACTGAAAATAACCATCACATAGCAAAAAGTGCACAAACAGTGCCATAGTCATACATCAAATCAGATAAAATCAAGTACAATTTTCCAGGATCGGGAAAGAAATACAAGCAAGTGAATTCCGTCAACAAGCCTGACGGTAATCCACAACAAATGAAAGATCTAGCTGGATGAGGGTCCCACAGATGGCCCTATCTCGTTTTCCATCTTTGCAAACTCTGCGGCGAATCTGAGCCCGGTGTTCTCCTGCTGCAATCTCCCCACTTCTTTCTGATGAATCTTCATCTGCCTGAAGTAGTGGTCTCTCTCAGCCATGTAGTGATCCCTCTCGGCGACGATCTTCAGATTCTCTGACTCCTTAACCTTCAGTTTGGCTTCCCACTCAGCAATGAGGACTCGGACTCGGTCATCCCTCTGATCTCTCACCAAGATTTGCCTTCTCTTTTCATCTTCAATGACTTTTGAAGCTCTAGCCAATCTCTCTTTGGTGATGTCGTGCTCCCTTGTTGAAGATGCCAAGGCCTGACTGACCTTCCCATAGTAGGTTGTATCCATCTCAAAGCGCTTTGCTTCCAGGGCATGTCGCTTGTCTTGATCTTCCATCTTCACTCTGATCTTCTGGTTAACCCTCTGAACCCGAGCAACACTCATCTCCAATTCCGTCTTCTCTGCAAGCAGCTGATCTCTCTCCCGCTTCATCTCTAAGAACTCATCCATACTAACAGTAGAAGGAGTCTCCTCAATCAACGGATACCAAGGATCAACCATAGGAAACGGTAGACAAGTAAGCTCCACTCTCTTGCTGAGCCAGTCATCGAACGGAGGAAAAGATCTGTTATTAGCTCTACCCCAAGAAACCTTGCCTTTCCTTTGAATGCTGCGCCATGCCTCAGATACTTGCTTCACCTTGGCCTGATTGCCCTCAACTGGGAAATACACAGATTCCTGAACCTCACTTTTGAACGGAGGACGCTCCATAGCAAATCCCATCTGCCTCTTAAGAAGTGTCGGGTTATAATTAACGCAACCCTGAACCCCTATAAGCGGCACATTGGAAAAACCCCTGCAACTGCAGATGAAATCCTGTCCAACCCCACTACTGTGAGTCCAATCTATGTCCTTAGCCCTCAAACCCATCAGTTTGGTCGCCCAAGTAACATTCTGGCCCAGAAGAACAAAAGCACCCTTGGAAGGCAAATAACCCATAAACCACTTGAATAGTAACTGCGCACAGCATCGAATCAATCCCCCACGCCTCTTTTCATTCCGGTTATGAATCGAATAATAGACATCTCCGACCAAGGTAGGGATAGGATTCCTTCGGACAAACAAGCGGATGGCATTAATATCCACAAAGTTCTTCTGGTTGGGAAACAGAATGATCCCATAAATGCCCGCAGCAATCAAAGCACAGACAGCTTCCCAATTACCCAACTCCGACTGCTCCTTAGCCTTAGCCTCCAGGAAACTCAGATGAAAACCAGGCAGCTTCCCCTTCTCTTTCAGATTACCCCTCACTATCTCTGGACTCAGATAGAAAGCACGGGAAATCCCACCAATATCAGGCTCTTCCTTAGTAGCATAGAAAGGAACCTGATCCCTGATCTGAATACCCAAAATATCAGCGTAGTCCTCCATCATAGGCCCGAGTAAGTAATCTGGGAAGACAAAACACCTCAGCTTGGGATCATAGAACTGGAGAAGAGTATGAACGACACTCCTGTCTCTGTCAATGAGTCTGAAAACCATCTTCAGAATACCCCCATACATCTCACGAAAAAACCCCACATGGTCGGGTGCAATCAATGCTATCATATCCTTCAGCACACTGATATCTGGATCGAAGAAACTGTAGGCGACATCATCCTTCAAACCGGGTCTTCTCATATCTGGGCAGAAAGTCTCTCAACCAGGATCTCGATCAAAAGGGTCCCTGCATATGGGTAAACATGTGTTAGATGCAATTAATGCAAGATGTAATGATGCTGATGAATGAATGCAATGCGTTGCCATCCTCCAAGCCATCTGATCCTCTACACTGAAACCTAGTCTCTGAACTAATCATAACCATCTGAGGAAAATGTAACCACCAATCCGACCCACGGTTTCCGAAATAAACGGAAGATACATCATCATCATCATCATCAGTCTCTGAGCAGATACCCATAACCATCTCTGAATCGGCCCGGGGAATCCTGAAATAAACGGATCCCCACTGATAAATAACTCGGCCTGGGGAATCCTGAAATAAACGGATCCCCACTGATAAATAACTCGGCCCGGGGAATCCTGAAATAAACGGATCCCCACTGATAAATATCACGGACAGCACTCTGGCGTCTCGGCAATAAACGACCACAAATCCGACTTATAGATAGGACTCTGATCCACGGAACAAATAGTCACCATCTGAATATGAATCTGACTGAATCACCCTCCCCTCACAGGTAAATTCTAATCAGGTCATCCTAAGGCGGATAATAGTCTCGACAATCGGGCGGAGATACTCAATGGGTTTGCCCTTTCGGGTGTGCCATTGTAGCTCCCTTAATATCGTCTAAACCAAAGATCCGGGAAAGAACGGTCACCAGAGTCAATAGCTCAAAAGAGATAACCCAACCAAAGTGGAAAACCCCACTGGAAGAGCACTTCTCAGATGAACCTCGTCCGGCTTGTGGTATGTCACGTCGCGACAATGTGCCCAACCGGCATGTGAGCGACATGAGACCACGCTAATCCTAGGTGTACACTCGGGCCTGGGTTTTAGCCCCACTCAGAACACCCACCCCAAACAGAGGAACCACCTGCACAGAGGACGGCAACATGATAGTATGATGCATGCATATATTTATGCAGATATATACACAATCAGAATAATAAATGCAATAAATAAAGCGGCGCAAGCAACCTAAACTAACCTAGAACGCTAGGAGAGACTCGCTTAGGGAAGATGGACCAGCATAGGTCAACATCTGATAAATCCCCAGCAGAGTCGCCAGCTGTCGCATCCGCGAAAAACAACCGGCGAGCTGAAACAAAAACAACACAGAGCCGCCACCGTGCGTTATTTATCCCAAAGAGGGAACGGAAACGCTCAGAGTAAACCTGGAAAGAACATGGTCTCGCGACCAAAGAGAAAGGGTACGGGAGTCGGTTACGCAAGGGGAAGGTATTAGCACCCCTCATGTCCGTCGTACTCGACGGGATCCACGCTCTAGAAAATAGAAAAGGTTGCTAAAACATCACACACACACTCACCGGACACAGGTGGGGTTAGAAAAAGAGGGCTCGATAGGACATCGCATCCTATGCCTACGTATCTCGTCTGGAACGAGAATCAGAGCTACTGTAGTTCGGCTCACGCACGCCAAACAAAACAAAACAACTACACACAAAAAGGTGGCAAACATGGAGCCCGACTACCACTCAATGGAATTACGTCAGCATCCGAACCAAAACACACACAAAAGGGCAAACGTGGAGCCCGACTGCCAATCACTGGACTTACA
Organism: Lathyrus oleraceus; assembly: GCF_024323335.1. Lineage (NCBI taxonomy): Eukaryota > Viridiplantae > Streptophyta > Magnoliopsida > Fabales > Fabaceae > Lathyrus > Lathyrus oleraceus. Next base: position 230,121,474 of record NC_066581.1, read on the forward strand.
TCAGCATCCGAACCCAACAAACCCACACTGGAACCCGAATGCCACTCGATGGACTTACATCAGCTTCCAAGCACACAACAAGCACAAACAAACAGACAACAAGTTGCTATGGAGTCAGGCACTCGAGCCTAGCAACTATCAAACAATCACACACAAAAAAAAGAAAAAGGTGCCCGGAGTGGTCTCGCACGACCACCTGCCTACATACCTCGTCTGGAACAAGGATCAGGGCGATGTAGTTCCCCCTCAAGGGACTGAAATTCTAGCCAGAAACAAAGGGAGACACACTACCAGGGAGCTGTACTCGAGCCTAGTGTTATCATGCATCATTGCCCTACGTTCAGGTTTCTACCTACTTGCACAACAGCAAGCTAATCCTATCTAGGAAAGAAGCAAGCATACAAGCATCAACAAATTAGAACAAGCATATCAAACAAATATTCACAAAGCACACACTATAGCCAATCAAGTGGGCTCAAACAATGGGTTTGACTGCCTCAGCAAGTCATCTGTACATGGGTAATGTTTGCTCTTAACCTTGCCATTGAGGGGCTAAGGTGAAGCAGATGAAAGGTGAAGTGAGGATGAGACCTCACAGCTCTTATCCCTGGCCAGGGAGAGCTTCAAACAAAGGAGTGTGGGTTCAGAAAGTGGGAACCCTTCTACACTCATGACTCTGACACAATTGTACACTGTACAAGATCTTGGGTTTGTATCCCAATGCATCAACACCAGTTATGTGAGCAAAGGGATGACTCAACAAGATTAGCAGGAGGTGGAATGCACACCTCTTGTGTTCTGCCAATTGCCTTAATCAAGGTCTTTTCCTGCTTGGCACAAAAATAAACAAGCACAGGCATTGCCTCTTAAGGAGGACTTCAGACAGGTGCCTGGCCAAGTAATAGACCACGTCTTCCAGACTACATGGAGAATAGAAATTCTACCTCAATTGGTTTAAAAACCAAGCAACAGCAAGCAAGTTCTCAAGGAACTGTAAGCAACTAAATGTACATGAAAGCAATCAAGTATCATCAGTACTCAGACAAACCAACAGTAAACAGCAAATGGTTAATCAGTCAAACTGTACAGACAACACAAGTTAATGCACATAAGTGCAAGCTATGAGCTCAAGCTCAAGCATCACAACCTACAAAACAAAGTCAAATTAGTTCTCAACATCAAACAATCTCAATTTAATTGACTTGAAGCATTCTCCTTAAGCATTGTGCATTTCATCCTGAAAAGTCACACCAAATGTGAGAAACAAGACCACTAGGCCAAGCCTAGGGTCCAAAGGTGATAAAAAATTCTAAACAGCAAGTGCAACTCAACCAAAATCATATTCAAACAAATCAAAAGCAAATGCAATTGGTCCCATGCTCATATCATTCACCATCATCATTTTATGACCAAAACAAGTCAAATTAGGTTAAGTGTAACACCAAATGTCCAAACAGAATGACTTCAATCAAAAGCATACCAAAACAATTCCAAAAATCCCCAAATAATTCACACCTAAACAGGACACATTCAATGTATAGCATGTCAATTTTCAGCTCAATTGGACAAAATGAAGTAGGTCAATGAAAATCAAGAAGTTCAGACAAAATTATACAAGCCAATTCAAGGCATCAACACAAGCATCGACTTCAATAATTCATAAAACAGTGACAACATTTAAGAAATGAATGGGACCAAAACCATGATGTCCTACAATGTGTCTACAATGCTCATGCCAAATTTCACATCCATCCAATACCATATGAGATTTACACAAAAGAAATACAAACATGTGTCACACAATGTTGCAAAATGAACCAACAGAGAAGAAAATTATCAATCAAATTGAAAATGCCACCACAAATTCCAACAAAATTCAGATGTTATCCCAACATATCAATTATCATTCATGCAAAATTTCAACCCAATCCAACATCTCTAGGTCATGCAAATAAATTCATGAAGTTGACCTAGCTAGGTGTGACACAAATTGTCACACCTAGATTCAAAAAATCATATCTAATCAACCAAGTATCCAAAAATCACAAACTCTACATGAAAATCACCATCAATGAGTCCAGAATGAGCACAAAAAATTTCAATCATTTCTTTGGAAGTATGAGCATTTCATGTTAAATTTGGCAAAGTGTATACAAAATGCACACATGAACAAAATCAATAGGTCAATTAAATTTCCACACGTGCAAAAAATTTACAAAAATCATCATAAAATTCTACACATTCTCATGAGCATGGCACAAAAAATCTCACAAATTTTGGATATGAAATGAAGCCTATAGGAATTTTTGAAGTTCATAGCATAAAATGAAAAACAAATGAAAAAGAAAATAGAATTATTATTTAATTTAATGACGCAGTGGCAATTTTGAAATTATGATGAAGTACGCCAAAACGGCGTCGTTTCCACACACGGCCAGGAAATGTTCCTATTGGCCAATCCGCGCGCCAAACACATTTTCAAAAACGTCAAGGCAAAATTTGGATCAAACGCCCATTTTCATCATCTTTCTCGTCCAGAATTCCCAGAAAAGCGCAGAAAAGCATGAACATCAAATCTTCACTAAAATTAACATGTTTATAACCAATCAAACCGTCTTTCAACCAGGATCCAAGATATGCTAATGATTTGCCCTAATTCCTACTACAACTCACAGATCGAGCGTTTTAAGATATGACATCAAAACAAAAAATCAAGATATCTCATTCATCAACTCACCAAATCAAAAACCAATCACATCCTGTTAATCTACAATGAACGCACTACAAAAGCCCTAGCATGGTTTGAGCAATGAAGAGGTTCGAAAATTTACCTTAGATTGATGGCAGTTGTTGAACTTGATGCCTTTGCGTGCCAAAGCCAAAAACAGATGCAGTTTGAGGTACAGGAAGATGATTGGAGAAAGATTCTTGGCTCGAGGTTGCTCCAATTGTGAGAAACTTCAAATCACCATTGTTGAGCATGATGTGAACAGTTGCGATTTGGACATTGTTGGCAATGGAAATGTCAAAACAGATGGAGATCTTGATCCAAGGAAGATGAAGCAACAAGAATTTTGCACTTTGGTGAAGAATTGAGGAAGTTTGGATCCAAAGAAGCTTGATGAAGTTCTTGAGATTTTTGCACTTTTGGAGGGAAAATCAGTTGGAAATTCTTGTGAATTGTGATTGTTATTTGCATTCTGTTACAATTAATGATATATACTATCCCTTAATCACCTCTTAATCACCAATTAGCAAAAATGCACTTGATTAGCATAATGTGGAATTTGAGTGAAAGGGCAAAAATGACATTTCACACTAGGCCTCATGACAGCTGTGTGAAAGCTCAGACATCTTCTAATTATCATTTGGAATGTGTTGGCTTTGGTCTCATGTTGATTGGCTTTGTACTTCACGTTTTCACTATGCTATGCCTAAATTGCATTTTAAGTGCAAGTTCAAAAGTAGCCTTGCCAAATATTACATCTTGAAAACTCATGACAGTTCAAACATCTTCTAAATGGCATTTGTGATGTGTTGCAAAAACTCCCATTCCAAAATTCCAAGTATTTCTCCACTTGGACCATTTTGCCCTTGGATTTTAATTGTGCACTTGAAAATTGACCTTTTACATTGACCATTTTTGATGAATTCCAATTATGCACCATGAAAGTAAATGTTAAATGGAGTTTGCTCATAAAAAGATCACTCAATTTGGACACTCCATGTGGAAGTTATGCCACTTTGATTATGGGTCATTTTTGAAATTGAATGGACCATAACTTGCCAACCATACATGGGAATTTCATGTTCTTGGACTTTTTGGAAAGGTGAGAACAAGATCTACAACTTTCATGTTGAACAAAGTTTCATTTGAAGCTTCCTTGGACATGTAATTTTGAGGTAAAAAACTTTCCATTTTTGGAAACTTCCATTACAAGTCACTTTCTATTTTTGGCAATTTCTTGTCTGACTTGATTTTCTTCATTCTTGAGCTTTGAAATGTCAAATAACACTTGTTTCAACATGAATGAAGTGTATCCAACTCACTTTCACCTCCAAATCCATCAAATCATGCACAGTTGACCACAGTTGACTTTTTCAACTGATAGATGAATTTGGCAATGCATTGATCCAATTGAGCTCCAATCTTCTGATGAAATGGCTCAAGGATGAAACCCTAGCCTCAATATGCTCAATAAAATCATATGATGATCCCCATATCCATTGTAGACCCCATCTCCTAGTCATGCCCTGATTGGCCCAATGCAACTGATTAGGGTTGACCAGTGGTCAAAACCCTAATCTCAAGGAATATGCTCCAACGCTTGATGATGACATACCATAATGATGATGATGTATTATTCCAATCAAGACAAAGACCAACCTCCTTTGAGAATCATAAAACCCTAATTTGGACCTCCACATCCTCAGATGATTAATGACCAGTCCAATGAAACCCTAGCTTGCACCATGACCTCCTCATCTTCTGATCAAGACTTGGGAGTATGACTTGCACAATGTAACCACATGATATGCAATATGCAATGCCTAATGACCTAAAAAATGTATGCAATATGTTAAGCTAGTCCCAAGAGAGGAGGGCAAATTTTGAGGTGTTACACCTGCCTGTCGGAGGTTATCAACCGTTGAGGTTTGACTTCCCAGATGAGGACATCATGTTTATCAGAGATTTTACTATGACAGGCTTCGAGGTAAGCCCTGAGGATGTCCGCGCACCAGGATTACAATGGACGCTCGTGTTCGACGGTGCTTCCAATGCCCGAGGTCATAGAATAGGTGTTGTTATCACTTCTCCAACTGGTTTCCACATTCCCTTTACCGCTAGATTATATTTTGACTGCACCAACAACATGGCAGAATATGAAGCATGTATCTACGGTTTAGAGGCAACAATCGACTTGAGAATCAAAATCCTTGAGGTATTCGGTGATTCAGCTCTGGTAATTAGTCAGGTGAAAGGAGATTGGGAGACTCAGGATAGCAAGTTGATACCCTACAAAGATCACATCAGAAAACTGATACCCTATTTTGATGAAATCTCCTTTCATCATATTTCTAGGGAAGAAAATCAGTTAGCAGAAGCTCTAGCCACGCTAGCATCTATGTTCAAAGTAAAATGGAAGAATGAAGCACCATCCATCCAAATTGACCACTTAGATGAACCAGCGCATTGTCTAGCAATTGAGGCCGATCCTGACAATAAGCCTTGGTTCTAAGACATAAAGACGTTTATGGAGAAACAACAATATCCCGAGGGTATATCCATTACCGATAAGAAAGATCTGAGAAGACTCTCTTCCAAGTTCTTCCTAAACGGTGATGTACTATACAAGAGGAATTATGATTCCGTACTACTCAGATGCGTGGATAGACACGAAGCTAGTACAATCATAAGGTCCATACACGAGGGCTGCGAGGGTGTACATGCGAAGGGTCCTGCTATGGCCAAAAAGATTCTTCGAGATGGTTATTATTGGACGACAATGGAGGTTGATTGCTACAACTTTGTGAAAAGATGCCATAAGTGCCAGATATATGGTGATAAGATCTTTGTGCCACCAACTCCGTTGAATGTTCTAACTTCTCCATGGCCCTTTTCTATGTGGGGCATCAATATGATTGGGATGATAGAACCCAAAGCTTCCAATGGACATCGATTCATCCTAGTCGCTATTGATTATTTCACGAAATGGGTCGAGGCTGCTTCATATGCTAATGTCACTCGACAAGTGGTTACCCGGTTTATCAAGAAAGAGATAATCTGCCGCTACGGAATACCTAGCAAGATCATCACTGACAACGCCAGTAACCTCATCAACACTATGATGAGGGAGTTATGGAAAGAATTTAAGATCGAGCACCACAACTCTTCACCATACCGGCCCAAGATGAATGGCACCGTGGAAGCAGCTAACAAGAATATCAAGAGAATCGTCCAGAAGATGGTCAAGACTTACAAGGAATGGCATGAGATGTTACCTTTTGCTTTGCATGGTTATAGAACCTCAGTCCGCACATCCACTAGGGAAACTCTATACTCTCTAGTTTATGGAATGGAGGTCGTCCTACCGAATGAAGTCGAGATTCCTTCACTCAGGGTCATCATGGAAGAAGATCTTGATGAAGCGGAATAGGTTCAATCTCGGTATGACCAGCTGAATCTAATTGCAGAGAAGCGTTTGACGGCCATCTGTCATGGTCAGTTATACCAAAGATGTATCAAACAAGCTTTTGATAAGAAGGTTCTTCCTCGTGCGTACCATGTTGGAGACCTCGTGCTCAAGAGGTATTCTTCTATTCACCCAGACCCACGAGGCAATAGACTCCCAACTATGAGGGACCTTTCATAGTCAAACAGGCCTTCTCAGGTGGGTCTCTAATCCTCACAACAATGGATGGGGAAGATTTACCCTCGCCAATGAATGCAAACATAGTCAAAAAATATTATGCCTAAAAAGAAATGATGAAAGCCTGCTAGATTAACCTCCGCAAGGTGAATCCAGGCAAAAAATGGCTATCCCGATGGACCAAAAATGATTCGTCCATGCAAAAGTTAGGGAATATATATGAAGCTCGCTAAGCCGAAAACCCGAAAGGGCGACTTAGGCAAAAAGGAGCATCCGGTGGACAAAAAGAATTGAAAGATCCAGGTAAAAGTTAGGGATAAAGGCATTGACTATGATCCTTGAGTCTACACGATACAAGCTAGATATCAGAGGGTCAAGGACCGATCCAATCACCGTCAGCCGAAGCAAGGTCTTGGGATTCAGATTATATGGTATACTAAAGCCAATATTGTAATCAATGGAGAAAATCATACAGAATATTTCTCATTGCCATTTCAATTATTTTTTTTCAATTTTTGCAATGTCCTCATTAAGGGCGTCTGCATTCTTGTACTCAACATATGTACAGATTCCATATCAATAAAATTCAGTTTATTCCATCAAATGTGTTTGTTCTATGTTTTGTATGCAAAATAACTGACTTGTCTTACTCACATAAGGCTTTAAAATTCTGGGGAACAATAAAAAGCTACATTAAAGAGAAGCAATTTGCATTACTGTTGAAACCCGGTAAACCTGGTAAGTGATCGGTGACTCAACAGTAATGTTACTTGAATACCTATGACATTCAATCGACTGGGGCACCATGGGGACTCTAGCCTTTCAGTGTTCCTTAACAGGAAAGGGATTTCGTGATGGCAGCATTGGCACCAATTAAAACTTCTAGGCAATCATGTTCTAATTCTCGATGACGAGTCGGAGTTCACACCACGATAAAGAATCATCCCTACATACGACAAGCAAGAAAAAACATGTATCATAAAAAAATAAGCATACATCATGCACTGTGTCGCAACCTGAAAAATACGGTGTGCGAAAAAAACAACCGGCGAAGAAGAAATGACAGAAGAGTCGCCACCGTGCGTTATTTATCCCAAAGGAGGGAAAGGAAACGCTCGAAGTAAACCTGGAGAAAGGAAAGGAAAAGACAAGGTCTCGCAACCAAATCTTGGGTTCGGGAGTCGGTTATGCGAAGGGAAGGTATTAGCACCCCTACGCATCCGTAGTACTCTACGGGATCCACTCTTGTTGTTCTTGTCTAAAGGGTGTGTGTTTATCTAATGTACTTATTTACTAAAAGAGAGGGTCAAAGAAAATGACTCGCACGGATGTCGCATCCACTGCATACGTATCTCATCTGAATATGAGAATCAGAGTCTTCGTAGCTCGGCTACCTATGGGTTAAGGATAAGTGTGCTCGCTAAGGCATCGCGCCTTATGCCTACGTATCTCATCGGGAATGAGAATCAGAGCAAAACGTAGTTCAACTTAACTACGGGAACAAGGGTCTCGATTGCAACTAGGGCAAGAGAAAGGGAAGGTCTCGATCGCAACGAGGGCGAGAGAAAGGATCGCAACGAGGGCGAAAGCAAACAAGGATTAGTTGTTAGTTGTTAGTCAAACTCGGCAAGACATCGCATCTTGTGCCTACGTATCTCATCTGAACATGAGAATCAGAGTTGCCGTAGTTTGGCTACATAGGGATTGCCATCTGAACATGGACTTACAAATGGAGGACACCAGTTGTGTCAAAGGAGAGTGGGCAATGTGTTCACGTCCTAGCAGTAGGTGTCGCAGCTCGCTGAATCGAGTCTTAGGCAGTTACCTCTTTGCAATAGAACGGACTACATGCCACAAGATCGGAGACGCTCGGAAAGGTCTAAAAGAAATGGGGAAGCTCTGCCCTAGAGTTGTCATGCAATGTGTACTTAAGTGTTTAGGATTTACAAATGGGGATATCTACCTAATGTTAGCATGCAAAGAATAAGGGAATCCTACCTACGTTATCATACAAAAGGATATGGGAATCCTACCTATGTTATCATACAAAAGGATATGGGAATCCTACCTATGTTATCATACAAAAGGATATGGGAATCCTACCTATGTTACCATACAAAAGGTTCTATCTAATGGGTGCTACCTAATCGGGACAAGAATCGACGAATGGAGCAAGGAGAAGTGTTAGGGATAAGGGTAGATGGCGATGCATGAAGCAATCGACTTACAAGGTTGATTGTGATGCATAAAGCAATCGACTTACAAGGTTGATGGCGATGCATAAAGCAATCGACTTACAAAAGGGTGGATGAATACGTGCTGGTTCTGTTAGGTTTTGAAAAATGATTACTCGACGTTGGATCGAGGTTTTGATCTTGCTTTGAAATGGTTATCGAATGTTCATTTTATTTCTTGTATTAACAGATGAATAAAGAATGAAAGAATATTACACATTTCATGGGAGAGGGATACATTTGTTATGAATGGGGATTCAAAGTATTGGAATAATTAAATCGGGTCCAAACAATAAATAATGCAATGTATGAGTGTAAGTGCAAAGGAACCGGCTCATTGTAAGAAAGCCCAAGAGTAAGCTATGTGAGGTTGATGGCGATGCTTAAAAAGCAATCGACTTACAAGGGTGTGAAAATGGGCTCGACATTGAATCGAGAAAATATGATCTTTAATTTTTTAAAAAATGGTCTTGAATGGTTCTTTTTTTTATCAATGAGATTGTGATGATTTATCATGATTGTAACATAACCCACACATAAAGGCAAATAATTTGTACAAATGAAATGAACAAACGCAAATGTAATAATTCACATAAACCCTAAAAAAAATGAATAATCACATAAATCATATTAAAAGTAAAACAATAAAAAAATGAATAAATGATAGAAATATGTTAGTTAAATGGTAAGGCTAGGAAAGATCAAAAATGTTGGAAAACCAAAGCAACAAACCCGGGTATTGAACCCACCCCAGTCAAGACCATGAAATCACTCCTCTTCACCAGACCACTTAAGATTATATGCTATTGAAACACTACCTTAAATATATGAACCGAGCTAAAAAAAAATAAAATAAAAAAAGGATTAAGAACATATAAACATTTTTCTGGTTTTTGTGTTAAAACAAATTAAACTAAATAAATAAAAAAAAGAATTAAAAAAAGGAAAAAAAAAGAAAAGAAAATGGAAACAACAGCAATTCGTCTTCATCGCCATCGTCTTCCCCACCTCACGAACCCAACTTTCCCAAACTCACTCCTTCACTCGTTCATCAACACTCACAATCTCACTCACCCCAAACTTCACATTTCTCTCAATCTCACTCTTGCTCTCAACGAAACCCCTTTCAAACACTCTCAGCTCTCACAAAAACAATCAAACAACAGGCATAAAGAGAAAGAAAAAGTGTAGGAAAGAAAGGTTCTTACAGAGCGTCGCTGCGGTGGTGGTGATGGATGCGAAGAAAACTGGCCTCCAGGTACGATTTTGGGGTTCTAGGTTTTTCTCTCTTTCAGATTTTCGCCTCCAACTCCTCTTCTGTTGTTTGCCTCTTTTTGGATTAGGGTTATTTTTCTCTGTTTTCGCCTCCAGGTCCTCCCTCTTCACTGATTCATTCTCCCTTTTATATTTCTGCAGCTAGGGTTTCAAATTGGTGCCCTTGTGTTCAAAAGAGCATCCTGCGAAACACTTTTTTGATGCTCAGAACTTGGTTTGACTTCTTTGGTGCTAGGTTCGAAAGTGGTAATCTGAACCTTCACTTTCTTCTTTGAATTTCATCTCTATTCCAAAATGGGAATTTTTCTGATTTTTGCATTTTACTGTTGGCTAATTAATCCTTTTTACTGCAGTGAAAATGGAGGGCTTGGTTTGATTTCAACATCTGAAGGATGGTTTGTGATTTTTCCTTGAATTTTAGTAGTTTCATGGTGAGTTGGTTTTGTTTGCAAGCCTAAGGCCAATGCTTTTGGTTGATTTCATGACTTAGCATTCTATGTGTGGCATGAGCTGTTTTGATGCCTTGCTAGATATGTATTGGTTGCATTGCTTGCTGCAGTTTGTTGTTTGATGGCAGGTTGGAGGCTTTGGCTAGGTGATGTGGTGTACTGTGAGCAGGGAATTTGGTTGCACTTTCCATGAGCACATTCCTGTGGTGCTGCTACAGCTTATTATTTGGTGGCTATGTGGAGTAGCAACTGGTGTTAGGATCATGTGGTAATGTTGGTTTGTTGCTACAGGATCTAAGCTGCAGCCTTCATTCACTAGTCCTTAACTAGTGTTTCCATGGTTTTGTGTAGTATATGGTGTTGGATTGATGGTGTTGGTAACATGTCACAACTTGCCTCATGGTGTAACTAGATTGATGTACCTTACACTCTTTGTTGCTCAATTCCGCAGCACACCTTATCCATGTATTCAACCTTGGTCTGGCTTTTCATTTTATCTTGGTCCTAAGCCCTATTTAATGTTGGATTAACCATGCTTTTGGCCTAACACAGGTTGGTTCTTTCTAGCAGGCCCATAGGGAGTGCTTGTAGTCTGCAATAATCAATAGTTTGGTTTGGTAATGTGCAGGATAACTTACACAATATTCTTGTGACTTAGCTCAATATTCTCATGCGCTGCTTGTTACAGGATTCCTTGTGGTTTGGCTTGGACAGATGCAGGACTTTCAGCAAGACCAACTTGCTTGTCCCTTTGGCTTGGTGCAACAAGGCCATGAAGAATGGGGATGTGTTTCTTGTTGGTTATGACTTGGTTGAGAAGTTTGGTTAATTGTTGCTTCCAGCTAGTCAACAGGTTTAGGTTTCCAATGCCTTGCAAATCACTTGTCTCTATTCTTTTATTGCAGATCTGGTGGTCATGTTGTTTGGTGATGATGGAAAGAGTGGGTGCATTGTGGAATGGAGCACGAGGATTATGGTAATCAAGCCTTGGTAGCATGTTTCCACTACATGATGCTTCTTGATACAACTTGTTAGCATAATGCCAACCAGTCTATATACGATATCCCTTGATGGTCATGGCTGAGTTTGGTCCTGTTGGATTGTTTCTGCAGGTATTTCCAGGTTGCAACCTCCATGAGCCATTACCATCAATTCTTGGCCTGATGTATGCATGGGCATGGTAGGGAGAATGTTGATGTTACTAACTTGTGAACATGTTCAGTTAAGTCTCAATGTTGCTGAATTTCCAAGATTTTATAGCAGTGTTTGCATGCTGATTGCATTGTAGCCTTGTTGTAGCAGGTAGGTTCATTGACTTCTAGTGTTGTTGTTTGATGCATGTAGCAGCACGAATCAAGATTGGCTCAGGGCGAAGTCATGGCCTTGTTGTCTCCTATTGTGAATTGTGGCTCAAGTTTGATGCAGGATGGCTTGATACATGTTGGCACAGTCATGGGGTGGCAAGACACGCAAGGCAGATGGCTTGAGTTAGCAACATATGTTCCCAATGGAGAATGGTGCTGGTGACTGCAGGTTTAAATACCAATTGGATTGGTTTAAATTAAATGCCATGTGGTTATGATCAAGGTAAACCTAGCCATTAGCTCATGTTTTAGATTATGGTGCATCATGGCTATGTTTCTGTTGGAGGTTTATGGCAGTGTGCTAGTTGGTCTTACAGGCTACTGATCCTTCATGGATGCTGCAGGAATCTTAATGACCGATTGTTGTTCGTAGTGCACCTGTGTGAACCATGTTGAATCCTCCTACCAGGTAAGCTACCATGTATGCTATTTTATTGAGGTGTAATGTAAAAAACATGTAGGCTTAAGTTGGAAAATAGTTCTGAAGGTTTAACTTGGTGTATGGTCGTGTTCCGGTTGTGCAGGGAACAAAACTCCCAGCTGAAACAACATTCTCTGTCCTTGGCTTTTCAATTTCAATGGGGGGTGTTTTTTTTTCTTTGACAGCAGCGTGCACAAGCAGAATATTAATATAGATACAACTGCAATGAAAAAGCATGCCAATAGCAATTCCAAGAACAAGAAATAGATTTGAATGCCCTCCCTTATTTGAAGAACTCAATGATGTAGCCGTAGGTGAATGATACAAAGGTGCTTTCTCTGGCGAAGCAGTTAAAGTAGGTGCTTGAGTTAGAGGTGGAGGTTCAAACCAGATTATGTTGAGAAGTTTGTACCCACCTACTAATCAAGGGTCTAGGCGCACCTTATGCATTGAAAGTAAAAAGTTTATTTTAGAAGCTTCATTGGCAGAGAAACTGATGCCTTTATGTGGAGTAATATCCATTGAGATATTCAATGTTGAAAAGTTGATTACATAAAAGTTTATTAGGTCAATCTGGGTATTATTTTGCAATCCTAGCTGGGTAGCTAATTCTTCAAGAAATTTATCCCAATCAGGACTCTGAGAGACATTCAAAAGAAGAATGTCTAGCTTTATGGGATATACACAGTGGCAAACCTTACCGCCTCGTTTCAGCACCATGTCTTGTTTACAACAATTGGAAGCATGAGGGGTCAAAAATAGGAAGGTTAACTTTGGTCAAAGTTGACCAAAAAGTCAACTGTTGACCAAAGTCAACAAAATGGTCAAAAATCAATTTTCTTTGTAGTTTCTTTGTAAATGGACATATGATTTATTGGTTAGGATGAAATTTAGGGTTGACTTTGGTCAAAGTTGATCAAAAAGTCAACTGTTGACCAAAGTCAACAGTTGGTCAAAAATGCCAAATTTTGTATTTTCTTGTATGGACTCACGTGTAATGGTTTACAATGACATGAAATAGATTGAAATGGATTAACAAATGGTTTGAAGCTGGTTTCCAAATTGTTTTGTTTATGACTTGAGTGCTTGACTTTTGAAAAATAACTTGACTGATAATGCACATGAACAAGGCCATGAAATGAGACCATAAGGTCAGGGTTTTGACATAGTATCCATGAACCAATAACTTGACTGGCAAGTGGCTAGAAACACAAGAAACTTGGTTGTTCAGATGACCCAGACCATAGATGTATCCACAATCACAACACCATGACTTTGGATCAAAACCAATCCTTATATAAAACCAAAATAAGGTTAGGCCAAGCATGCCAAACAAACATAAAAATTTAGGACCAAAATCGGGGTATGACAGCTGCCCCTATTTAAACGTCTTCAACTAGAGAATATGAAGCAGGATATTCTTCATATGATCATAGTGGGAGATGGTTAAATACTAAGAAGACCCGGATTTTGATCCTGAATCCCTATGAAATAATTAACCATGCCTGTCCGAATCGGCAAAGAAGCAATCTCAAAAGAAGAATCCGTCTGGTACGGTGAAAATCGGCCTGAGTACCGAAATAGAAAGTTGACCTGGATACCAAAATAAATGGTAACACAGGAATACCCATGGCCTGAACGCCACACATTAGTCTGAACACTAAGCATCGGAATATGAGAGTATCAATGTTGGTCTGATCACCGGAAATCGGGTCTGAACACCACTTCGATTTGGAAATCGGAAAACTGGCCTGAATGCCACTTCGGTCTGGATACCGGAAACTGGCCTGAATGCCACAAGTTGCATCGACCTGAATGTCGGAAACTTCTTCGATCTGAATATCGGAAACAATTGGCCTGAATGCCACAAGTACTTCGACCTGATTGTCGGAAACTTCTTCGATCTGAATATCGGAAAAAACTGGCCTGAATGCCACTTCGGTCTGAATACCGGAAAAAACTGGCCTGAATGCCACTTCGGTCTGAATACCCGAAAAAACTGGCCTGAATGCCACTTCGGTCTGAATACCGGAAAAAACTGGCTTGAATGCCACTTCGGTCTGGATACCGGAAACTGGCCTGAATGCCACTTCGATCTGGATACCGGGAACTGGTCTGAATGCCACAAGTTGCATCGACCTGAATTTCGGAAACTTCTTCGATCTGAATATCGGAAAAAACTGGCCTGAATGCCACTTCGGTCTGGATACCGGGAACTGGCCTGAATGCCACTTCGGTCTGGATACCGGGAACTGGCCTGAATGCCACAAGTTGCATCGACCTGAATGTCGGAAACTTCTTCGATCTGAATATCGGAAAAAACTGGCCTGAATGCCACTTCGGTCTGAATACCGGAAAAAACTGGCCTGAATGCCACTTCGGTCTGAATACCGGAAAACACTGGCCTGAATGCCACTTCGGTCTGAATACCGGAAAAAACTGGCCTGAATGCCACTTCGGTCTGAAAACCGGAAAAAACTGGCCTGAAAGCCACTTCGGTCTAGATACCGGAAAAACTGGCCTGAATGCCACTTCGGTCTGGATACCGGAAAATTGGCCTGAATGCCACTTCGGTCTGAATAACGGAAAAAACTTGTGCCTGTCAGCATCGGCAGAAATAGGGAACAATAATAATTGAGGCGGCACGTGGGCCGACGACCCATGCTGGGGATAATAAGTCATGAACAAACTTCAGTCTGAGCACTGGAAACAAACTTCTGGCTTATCACTTGGGATACCGAGAATGTTTTATGCTTACATGCGTATGTTTGAATTTTGCGATGGCGTAATGCTCCATGAAAATGGAAATGCTAAGCGATTTGGGAGGATGCAATGCAATATGATTCTACATGCAGGGATGCGCAATGCTGGGGGAAATGCCAAGCTGAAGCAAGGAATCCTTTTGTGGAAATGATCACAATCTTCTGGACCCCGGCACTACTATTGGAGATGCACAGCATAATGAACTATGTGGGGAAATGACCGGCCGCGCGGTGTTCTGGCGATACCGAAATACCGAGACTCTGACTGGGGAGAGAACGGCGCTACAAACCTGTTGTTGGGGAAAGCGATAGTGGTTCTGGCAACCATAATCTACGAGAGATGACTCAGTAGGGGGGAGCAAACACCGATACGGTACCGAGGTTATGCTTCCAGGAAAGAGATCATCGATCTGGGATTGAAATCCTCGATCTGGCATCGAACTCTGAGGAGCAGTTGCTTCTGCTGGGAAGATACAGTCTGGTACTGTCAACTCCGCTGGGGATATACAGTCTGACACTGTTAACTCCGTTGGGGATATACAGTCTGACACTGTTAACTCCGTTGGGGATATACAGTCTGGCACTGTTAACTTTACTAGGGAGTGTATAGTTTGAAACAACCGCTTGGGGAGTACAGTAGTGAGAAACTGCCGGGAATCTTAAGGAAATGCCCCGAGTGTAGATGATTCAAAGTACTTACAATTTACAGCAATTTTAAATGTTCATTGAGCATGTACCTGTAAAGCTCTTATGTTTCATGATGCAATGTTTATCAAAAATTCGGACGTCATTTTTGCAAACAAAACAGTAAAATGAAAATGAACACAGAGATGTAATGAATAACATGATTTTATTGATTGAATGGCCTCTGAATAGGCATTTACATCAGGAAGCAATCCCTAGGAAGAGGTAATCGCAAAAAAGATAAAAATAGAAAATAATTTAATGGCAATGTGAAATGGATTTCTATCGGGTTCCAATTCTGCTATGACCCGCTCGTCTTCACGATCTTCCAGATGATCAGCCTTCTGAAAAGGTGATTGGACTGTTTCCTACCCCTTTTGAAAGTTTCTAGTCATCGACATGAGATGAGATTCAGAACTAACTCAGGACGCAGTCATTCACTTAATCCCTAACTTTTGCCTGGATCGCCCTTTTCGGGTTTTCAATCCACCGGGATACCCATTTTTGCCTAAGTTGCCTTTTCAGGTTTTCAACTTATCGGGTGTACGATCTTTTCAATTTTTTAAATCCCTAATTTTTGCCCAAACCTCTTTCCTTTTCTTGGTTCGTCGGGATGCCCATTTTTGCCTGGACTATTTTTTTTATCGTCCAGCGGGTCTATTTTATGCGAAGTATTTTTTAACTGCGTCTGAGTTTACCGGGGAAGTGAAGTCTTCACTATCCATAGTTGCCAGCATTAAGGCCTCACCATCAAAAACCTTGGTGACGATATACGGTCCCTCATAGTTAGGAGTCCACTTGCCCCTGTGATCTGTCTGAGGAGGAAGGATCCTTTTCAACACTAAATCTCCGACTTGGAAACAACGAGGACGCACTTTCTGATCAAAGGCTCTCTTCATCCGACTCTGGTACAACTGCCCATGACAAATGGCTGCCATTCGCTTCTCTTCGATAAGACTCAACTCGTTGAACCTTGTCCGAATCCATTCAGCTTCATCTAACTTGACATCCAACAGGACTCTTAGAGAAGGAATCTCCACTTCAACATGTAGGACTGCTTCCATACCATACACAAGGGAGTAAGGGGTTGCCCCGGTCGATGTACGTACTGAAGTGCGGTACCCATGCAAGGCGAAGGGTAGCATCTCATGCCAATCTCTGTACGTGACGACCATCTTCTGCACAATCTTCTTTATGTTCTTATTTGCTGCCTCAACAGCACCGTTCATCTTAGGACGATAAGGGGAAGAATTGTGATGCTGAATGTTGAAGTTCTGGCACAACTCCTTCATCATTTTGTTATTGAGATTGGAACCATTATCAGTAATGATTCTCTCGGGAATCCCATAGCGACAAATGATTTCCTTCTTAATGAAACGGGCAACCACATGTCTGGTGACATTCGCGAACGACGCTGCTTCGACCCACTTGGTGAAATAGTCGATGGCAACAAGGATGAAGCGATGCCCATTGGAAGCAATCGGCTCAATTTTTCCAATCATGTCAATGCCCCACATAGCAAACAGCCACGGAAAAGACATCACATTCAGAGGATTCGGCGGTACATGCACCTTATCAGCATAAATCTGGCATTTATGATACTTCCGAGCATACTTGAAACAATCTGATTCCATGGTCATCCAGTAATAACCCGCTCTCAACAATTTCTTAGCCATTGCATGCCCGCCGGCATGAGTACCGAAGGAACCTTCATGAACTTCCTGCATTAACATGTCCGCCTCGTGTCTGTCCACACATCTAAGCAAAACCATGTCGAAGTTCCTCTTATACAGCACATCGTCTTTGTTCAAGAAGAAACTGCCTGCCAATCTTCTCAAGGTCTTTCTGTCATTGTTGGATGCCCCTGCAGGGTACTCTTGATTCTTCAGAAAGCACTTGATGTCGTGATACCAGGGCTTGTCATCAACCATTAGTTCAGCGGCAAACACATACGCGGCCCTATCAAGGCGCATAACATCGATACTAGGAACATGGTTCCACCGAAACACCTTGATCATGGAGGATAAAGTAGCAAGAGCATCTTCCATCTGGTTCTCATCACGAGGTATATGATACAACTTTACTGTTGTGAATAAAGTCAACAGTCTTCTCGTGTAATCTCTGTAGGGGACCAGAGTGGGCTGGAGAGTATTCCAATCACCATTTACTTGATTGATCACTAGAGCTGAATCTCCGAAGATGTCCAGAGTCTTGATTCTCAAATCAATGGCTTGCTCAATACCCAAGATACAGGCCTCATACTCAGCTTCATTATTGGTGCACTCGAAAGTCATACAAGCGGTGAAAGGCATGTGGGCACCTTTCGGAGTAGTAATGACAGCGCCAATTCCACTTCCTTTGGCGTTGACGGCCCCATTAAACGTCAAAATCCACTTTTCATCTGGATCAGGTCCCTCCCCAACAACTGGCTCTTCACAGTCTTTCATCTTGAGGAACATGATATCTTCATCTGGAAAATCAAACTTCATCGGCTCATAGTCTTCAATCGGTTGTTGAGCAAGATAGTCTGACAGAATACTCCCCTTGATGGCTTTCTGGGATGTATACTGGATATCATACTCTGTCAGTATCATTTGCCAACGAGCAACCCTTTCGGTGAGAGCTGGCTTCTCGAATATGTACTTGACTGGATCCATCTTGGAGATCAGTAAGGTTGTGTGAGTCAGCATATATTGTCTCAATCGCTTAGCAGCCCATGCAAGTGCACAACATGTCTTCTCAAGCATTGAGTATCTCGACTCGCAGTCTGTGAATTTTTTACTCAGGTAGTAGATGGCATGCTCTTTTCTACCTGTCTCGTCGTGTTGACCGAGAACACAACCCATGGAATTGTCGAGTACTGTCAAGTACATAATCAGCGGCCTCCCTGGGACTGGAGGCATGAGGATAGGAGGATTCTGCAAATACTCTTTTATCTTTTCAAAAGCCCTTTGACAATCGTCGTTCCACCTGATAGCCTGATCTTTCCTCAACAATTTGAAAATTGGCTCACACGTGGCTGTTAGGTGAGAGATGAACCTTGCAATGTAGTTCAACCTCCCTAAGAAACCACGGACTTGCTTCTCTGTCCTCGGCTCAGGCATTTCCTATATCGCTTTTACCTTGTCAGGATCCACCTCAATCCCTTTTCCGCTAACAATAAAACCTAGCAATTTTCCAGATCTCACCCCGAAAGTGCACTTGTTCGGATTAAGCCTCAACTTGAATTTCCTTAACCGCTCAAACAGTTTCTGCAGATTCACCAAATGTTCTTCTTCTGTCTGAGATTTGGCAATCATATCGTCCACATAAACCTCGATTTCATGATGAATCATATCATGGAATAGAGTCACCATAGCTCGTTGATAGGTTGCCCCAGCGTTTTTCAGACCAAACGGCATCACCTTGTAGCAAAAGGTGCCCCATGGGGTTATGAAAGTTGTCTTCTCCATGTCTTTTGGCGCCATCTTGATTTGGTTATAACCAGAAAAGCCATCCATGAAGGAAAATACCGAGAACTGAGCAATGTTATCCACCAAAACGTCGATGTGAGGTAATGGGAAATCATCTTTAGGGCTAGCTCTGTTCAGATCCCGGTAGTCGACACACATCCGTAGCTTTCCATCCTTCTTAGGTACTGGGACGATGTTTGCGACCCATGGCGGATAATTGGTAACCGCTAGAAACCCTGCATCCAAATGTTTTTGCACTTCTTCTTTTATCTTGACAGCCATCTCTGGTCTTGTTCTTCTGAGCTTCTGCTTGACCGGAGGACAACCTTCTTTGAGAGGCAAGCGGTGTACTACGATGTCTGTGTCAAGCCCTGGCATATCCTGATAAGACCAAGCGAAGACGTCAACATACTCTTGCAACAGTTCAATCAACCCCTTCTTTACATCATCTTCCAAAGCAGACCCTATCTTGATTTCTTTCTTGACGTCCTCGGTGCCAAGATTAACCACTTCAGTAGACTCTTGATGCGGTTGAATGACCCTTTCCTCCTGCTTTAACAGCCTGGCAAGTTCTTCAGGGAGTTCACAGTCTTCATCACCCTCTTCTTCAGCTTGGAAGATTGGGTTTTCGAAGTCGAAGCGAGCCATAGCAGAACTGTTATCAATAGGATCCGGTGATGTGCATCTGCATGAGTGATGGTATGTGCTTATGAGTGTGAACAGTGAGTGAAAACTAAACAAAACATTGCCAAATATTTTTATTCTTTTGAAATTTTGAAAACTGCAAAAATAGAAAGACAGTGAACAAAATATTTGAATGCAAAAGACGTCCTTCATTTATGATAAACAATGCAGGTATTCACATAGATGAGCCCTACAATGAGTCATTACGCCCTGGGCGGAACGTAAGACTTGGACATGCATGAATAAACAAAGAAAAATTACTCCTCTAGAAGAGTGACTTGGACAATTTCCTCGGAAGACCAATTGTTGATGACTTCACCCGGGATCCTCGGACGCACCCAGTTGTCGATGTCGCAATCACTATCTCCATTTTCATCGTTGATCGCCGAGATCTGGCCATATTGGATGACGCCAGCACTGGAGAAAGTAATCGGCCCCTGACGAGTCTGAAGTGCTGAAGTTGTAGAAGTCAGCGCTGGTTGATACCCAATCCCGAACTTGTCGTCTTTCATTGGTAACTCCAACAGACGTCCCCAACCGGGAGCAATACCTGAATACACCAAGGCTTGCGCCTGCTTGAAAGATGAGATAGGGGCTCCTGCTTTAACCCCTTCCACTGGAGCTGCATCCTTGATCTGAACTGACTCAAAGGCCAGTATGTCCTCCTCACCACAGACGGTGACAATTCTTCCATTGACTGGAAACTTGATCTTCTGATGCAGAGTTGAAGAGACTGCCCCAGCATTGTGACATGTTATGGAATATGCAAATGCACTGACATGTTTATCAATTCCAAAGGGTATTCTACCCCCTTGATTCCGGTCTCACATTTGATAAACAGTGTAAGGAGAAAACCCCGACTAGAATCAAGAAGAAGATGTAAACCCCTAGAAATAGATAAACATGTGTTAAATGATATGAATGCAGAATGATGTGATGCAATGATGTGAATGCAATGCAGTGGCATGGAAATCAGGATCGTTGTATCTGCTTGAACATCTGTCGGGTTGCACTGTCTGAAGAGAAAACCCACTGAAGAATATAATATAAGATCAGATTTCTGCTCCAGAAAACCGGGTTGGTCAGAGGTTAAGGTTTCCTGAATTTAGCCCGCCCCTTAATGGTAGGTTCTAAGAACAGAAGTTTGTCAGCTTTAGCCCTTCAGTCGAGAATAATACGTTTACCACTAAAGGTTTGGCATTATTACGGGATAAAAGACCTCTGCTGACTCCCCTCAACAAGATATCCTAAAGCAAGTTCCCAGTCTCGGGGTCCTCGGATTGAGCAGCGAGAATGTGCCCACCAGAGCTAACATAATCACGTCTCGGAGGAGAGGCCTCGACTGAGTTCTCGGGAAATGGTCACCAGAGTCGACAATTTCTAAAGGAATATCTGTCGTTATGGAACACCCATAGGACAAAATATATCCAACAGAAACCTCGTCTGGAATGTGGGTCTCATGAACGACTTAACATAGCAACATGCCACGCAAGCCTCATGACTATCCACTCTAACACCTATGTGTACACTCAAGCCTGGGTAAAGGGCTTATCTCTCATAGAACAGTCCCAACCCAACAAACAAACAACCCACAGATACAACAAACATATGTACATGAATGCAATAAGATAGAGCAGGTAAATGCGGAAAGTAAATGACTGTACAAAAGCATAAACACCCAACAAACAAGAAATCTACAAAAGCTAGGAGGGACTCGCTTAGGGAAACCGATCCCCAGCAGAGTCGCCAGCTGTCGCAACCCGAAAAATACGGTGTGCGAAAAAAACAACCGGCGAAGAAGAAATGACAGAAGAGTCGCCACCGTGCGTTATTTATCCCAAAGGAGGGAAAGGAAACGCTCGAAGTAAACCTGGAGAAAGGAAAGGAAAAGACAAGGTCTCGCAACCAAATCTTGGGTTCGGGAGTCGGTTATGCGAAGGGAAGGTATTAGCACCCCTACGCATCCGTAGTACTCTACGGGATCCACTCTTGTTGTTCTTGTCTAAAGGGTGTGTGTTTATCTAATGTACTTATTTACTAAAAGAGAGGGTCAAAGAAAATGACTCGCACGGATGTCGCATCCACTGCATACGTATCTCATTTGAATATGAGAATCAGAGTCTTCGTAGCTCGGCTACCTATGGGTTAAGGATAAGTGTGCTCGCTAAGGCATCACGCCTTATGCCTACGTATCTCATCGGGAATGAGAATCAGAGCAAAACGTAGTTCAACTTAACTACGGGAATAAGGGTCTCGATTGCAACTAGGGCAAGAGAAAAGGAAGGTCTCGATCGCAACGAGGGCGAGAGAAAGGATCGCAACGAGGGCGAAAGCAAACAAGGATTAGTTGTTAGTTGTTAGTCAAACTCGGCAAGACATCGCATCTTGTGCCTACGTATCTCATCTGAACATGAGAATCAGAGTTGCCGTAGTTCGGCTGCATAGGGATTGCCATCTGAACATGGACTTACAAATGGAGGACACCAGTTGTGTCAAAGGAGAGTGGGCAATGTGTTCACGTCCTAGCAGTAGGTGTCGCAGCTCGCTGAATCGAGTCTTAGGCAGTTACCTCTTTGCAATAGAACGGACTACATGCCACAAGATCGGAGACGCTCGGAAAGGTCTAAAAGAAATGGGGAAGCTCTGCCCTAGAGTTGTCATGCAATGTGTACTTAAGTGTTTAGGATTTACAAATGGGGATATCTACCTAATGTTAGCATGCAAAGAATAAGGGAATCCTACCTACGTTATCATACAAAAGGATATGGGAATCCTACCTATGTTATCATACAAAACGATATGGGAATCATACCTATGTTATCATACAAGAGGATATGGGAATCCTACCTATGTTACCATACAAAAGGTTCTATCTAATGGGTGCTACCTAATCGGGACAAGAATCGACGAATGGAGCAAGGAGAAGTGTTAGGGATAAAGGTAGATGGCGATGCATGAAGCGATCGACTTACAAGGTTGATGGCGATGCATAAAGCAATCGACTTACAAGGTTGATGGCGATGCATAAAGCAATCGACTTACAAAAGGGTGGATGAATACGTGCTGGTTCTGTTAGGTTTTGAAAAATGATTACTCGACGTTGGATCGAGGTTTTGATCTTGCTTTGAAATGGTTATCGAATGTTCATTTTATTTCTTGTATTAACAGATGAATAAAGAATGAAAGAATATTACACATTTCATGGGAGAGGGATACATTTGTTATGAATGGGGATTAAAAGTATTGGAATAATTAAATCGGGTCCAAACAATAAATAATGCAATGTATGAGTGTAAGTGCAAAGGAACCGGCTCATTGTAAGAAAGCCCAAGAGTAAGCTATGTGAGGTTGATGGCGATGCTTAAAAAGCAATCGACTTACAAGGGTGTGAAAATGGGCTCGACATTGAATCGAGAAAATATGATCTTTAATTTTTAAAAAAATGGTCTTGAATGGTTCTTTTTTTTTATCAATGAGATTGTGATGATTTATCATGATTGTAACATAACCCACACATAAAGGCAAATAATTTGTACAAATGAAATGAACAAACGCAAATGTAATAATTCACATAAACCCTAAAAAAAATGAATAATCACATAAATCATATTAAAAGTAAAACAATAAAAAAATGAATAAATGATAGAAATATGTTAGTTAAATGGTAAGGCTAGGAAAGATAAAAAATGTTGGAAAACCAAAGCAACAAACCCGGGTATTGAACCCACCCCACTCAAGACCATGAAATCACTCCTCTTCACCAGACCACTTAAGATTATATGCTACTGAAACACTACCTTAAATATACGAACCGAGCTAAAAAAAATAAAATAAAAAAAGGATTATGAACATATAAACATTTTTCTGGTTTTTGTGTTAAAACAAATTAAACTAAATAAAAAAAAAGAATTAAAAAAAAGGAAAAAAAAAAGAAAGAAAATGGAAACAACAGCAATTCGTCTTCATCGCCATCGTCTTCCCCACCTCACGAACCCAACTTTCCCAAACTCACTCCTTCACTCGTTCATCAACACTCACAATCTCACTCACCCCAAACATCACATTTCTCTCAATCTCACTCTTGCTCTCAACGAAACCCCTTTCAAACACTCTCAGCTCTCACAAAAACAATCAAACAACATGCATAAAGAGAAAGAAAAAGAGTAGGAAAGAAAGGTTCTTACAGAGCGTCACTGCGGTGGTGGTGATGGATGCGAAGAAAACTGGCCTCCAGGTACGATTTTGGGGTTCTAGGTTTTTCTCTCTTTCAGATTTTCGCCTCCAACTCCTCTTCTGTTGTTTGCCTCTTTTTGGATTAGGGTTATTTTTCTCTGTTTTCGCCTCCAGGTCCTCCCTCTTCACTGATTCATTCTCCCTTTTATATTTCTGCAGCTAGGGTTTCAAATTGGTGCCCTTGTGTTCAAAAGAGCATCCTGCGAAACACTTTTTTGATGCTCAGAACTTGGTTTGACTTCTTTGGTGCTAGGTTCGAAAGTGGTAATCTGAACCTTCGCTTTCTTCTTTGAATTTCATCTCTATTCCAAATTGGGAATTTTTCTGATTTTTGCATTTTACTGTTGGCTAATTAATCCTTTTTACTGCAGTGAAAATGGAGGGCTTGGTTTGATTTCAACATCTGAAGGATGGTTTGTGATTTTTCCTTGAATTTTAGTAGTTTCATGGTGAGTTGGTTTTGTTTGCAAGCCTAAGGCCAATGCTTTTGGTTGATTTCATGACTTAGCATTCTATGTGTGGCATGAGCTGTTTTGATGCCTTGCTAGATATGTATTGGTTGCATTGCTTGCTGCAGTTTGTTGTTTGATGGCAGGTTGGAGGCTTTGGCTAGGTGATGTGGTGTACTGTGAGCAGGGAATTTGGTTGCACTTTCCATGAGCACATTCCTGTGGTGCTGCTACAGCTTATTATTTGGTGGCTATGTGGAGTAGCAACTGGTGTTAGGATCATGTGGTAATGTTGGTTTGTTGCTACAGGATCTAAGCTGCAGCCTTCATTCACTAGTCCTTAACTAGTTTTCCATGGTTTTGTGTAGTATATGGTGTTGGATTGATGGTGTTGGTAACATGTCACAACTTGCCTCATGGTGTAACTAGATTGATGTACCTTACACTCTTTGTTGCTCAATTCTGCAGCACACCTTATCCATGTATTCAACCTTGGTCTGGCTTTTCATTTTATCTTGGTCCTAAGCCCTATTTAATGTTGGATTAACCATGCTTTTGGCCTAACACAGGTTGGTTCTTTCTAGCAGGCCCATAGGGAGTGCTTGTAGTCTGCAATAATCAATAGTTTGGTTTGGAAATGTGCAGGATAACTTACACAATATTCTTGTGACTTAGCTCAATATTCTCATGCGCTGCTTGTTACAGGATTCCTTGTGGTTTGGCTTGGACAGATGCAGGACTTTCAGCAAGACCAACTTGCTTGTCCCTTTGGCTTGGTGCAACAAGGCCATGAAGAATGGGGATGTGTTTCTTGTTGGTTATGACTTGGTTGAGAAGTTTGGTTAATTGTTGCTTCCAGCTAGTCAACAGGTTTAGGTTTCCAATGCCTTGCAAATCACTTGTCTCTATTCTTTTATTGCAGATCTGGTGGTCATGTTGTTTGGTGATGATGGAAAGAGTGGGTGCATTGTGGAATGGAGCACGAGGATTATGGTAATCAAGCCTTGGTAGCATGTTTCCACTACATGATGCTTCTTGATACAACTTGTTAGCATAATGCCAACCAGTCTATATACGATATCCCTTGATGGTCATGACTGAGTTTGGTCCTGTTGGATTGTTTCTGCAGGTATTTCCAGGTTGCAACCTCCATGAGCCATTACCATCAATTCTTGGCCTGATGTATGCATGGGCATGGTAGGGAGAATGTTGATGTTACTAACTTGTGAACATGTTCAGTTAAGTCTCAATGTTGCTGAATTTCCAAGATTTTATAGCAGTGTTTGCATGCTGATTGCATTGTAGCCTTGTTGTAGCAGGTAGGTTCATTGACTTCTAGTGTTGTTGTTTGATGCATGTAGCAGCACGAATCAAGATTGGCTCAGGGCGAAGTCATGGCCTTGTTGTCTCCTATTGTGAATTGTGGCTCAAGTTTGATGCAGGATGGCTTGATACATGTTGGCACGGTCATGGGGTGGCAAGACACGCAGGGCAGATGGCTTGAGTTAGCAACATATGTTCCCAATGGAGAATGGTGCTGGTGACTGCAGGTTTAAATACCAATTGGATTGGTTGAAATTAAATGCCATGTGGTTATGATCAAGGTAAACCTAGCCATTAGCTCATGTTTTAGATTATGGTGCATCATGGCTATGTTTCTGTTGGAGGTTTATGGCAGTGTGCTAGTTGGTCTTACAGGCTACTGATCCTTCATGGATGGTGCAGGAATCTTAATGACCGGTTGTTGTTCGTAGTGCACCTGTGTGAACCATGTTGAATCCTCCTACCAGGTAAGCTACCATGTATGCTATTTTATTGAGGTGTAATGTAAAAAACATGTAGGCTTAAGTTGGAAAATAGTTCTGAAGGTTTAACTTGGTGTATGGTCGTGTTCCGGTTGTGCAGGGAATAGAACTCCCAGCTGAAACAACATTCTCTGTCCTTGGCTTTTCAGTTTCAATGGGGGGTGTTTTTTTTTCTTTGACAGCAGCGTGCACAAGCAGAATATTAATATAGATACAACTGCAATGAAAAAGCATGCCAATAGCAATTCCAAGAACAAAAATAGATTTGAATGCCCTCCCTTATTTGAAGAACTCAATGATGTAGCCGTAGGTGAATGATACAAAGGTGCTTTCTTTGGAGAAGCAGTTAAAGTAGGTGCTTGAGTTGGAGGTGGAGGTTCAAACCAGATTATGTTGAGAAGTTTGTACCCACCTACTAATCCAGGGTCTAGGCGCACCTTATGCATTGAAAGTAAAGAGTTTATTTTAGAAGCTTCATTGGCAGAGAAACTGATGCCTTTATGTGGAGTAATATCCATTGAGATATTCAATGTTGAAAAGTTGATTACATAAAAGTTTATCAGGTCAATCTGGGTATTATTTTGCAATCCTAGCTGGGTAGCTAATTCTTCAAGAAATTTATCCCAATCAGGACTCTGAGAGACATTCAAAAGAAGAATGTCTAGCTTTATGGGATATACACAGTGGCAAACCTTACCGCCTCGTTTCAGCACCATGTCTTGTTTACAACAATTGGAAGCATGAGGGGTCAAAAATAGGAAGGTTAACTTTGGTCAAAGTTGACCAAAAAGTCAACTGTTGACCAAAGTCAACAAAATGGTCAAAAATCAATTTTCTTTGTAGTTTCTTTGTAAATGGACATATGATTTATTGGTTAGGATGAAATTTAGGGTTGACTTTGGTCAAAGTTGACCAAAAAGTCAACTATTGACCAAAGTCAACAGTTGGTCAAAAATGCCAAATTTTGTATTTTCTTGTATGGACTCACGTGTAATGGTTTACAATGACATGAAATAGATTGAAATGGATTAACAAATGGTTTGAAGCTGGTTTCCAAATTGTTTTGTTTATGACTTGAGTGCTTGACTTTTGAAAAATAACTTGATTGATAATGCACATGAACAAGGCCATGAAATGAGACCATAAGGTCAGGGTTTTGACATAGTATTCATGAACCAATAACTTGACTGGCAAGTGGCTAGAAACACAAGAAACTTGGTTGTTCAGATGACCCAGACCATAGATGTATCCATAATCACAACACCATGACTTTGGATCAAAACCAATCCTCATATAAAACCAAAATAAGGTTAGGCCAAGCATGCCAAACAAACATAAAAATTTAGGACCAAAATCGGGGTATGACACACTGTATAAAACATCTTCTCCACACTGGTAATAAACCCAATCACCTGGTCCAGCAAATTTCGGGCACATAGGTATTTAATCCTCTTCTACCTTGAATACCTGAAAAGCTTCCGTAATTCTTGTATTCAGGTCCAAGAAGATTAAATAGGGGAAGCTGTTGTACCCCTAAATTTGCCTCCCCATTTTTTCCATATCTCCATCCAACCAGTTGGCTAGGGTTTAGTTGCATACATTAATAACTCATGCATAAGCACCATTCATTCCTTCAATGGATTACCATGGATTCCAAATGCCTGGCATGTGAAGCTAGGGTTTGCTTGTGTATTAACTTGAAAGGTGTGACTTGGACTTACACCAAGGCTCAGGGGCCTCCAAAACCCTAATCTCTTGATGATGGAGGTATGGGTTCAATAGAGAAATATCCAGGCAATCCCCAAAGCTCTCTAACCCTAATGCTTAAAGATTTGGTCATGAAGCTTTGGGTTTGTTTGTGAAGCATCTTGATTGATTCAAAGCTTCAACATGCCTCAAATAACCCCAACCAAGGAGGATTTGGTTTAAAGGTATCTTACAACTTGATTCTTCATCTAGATGGTCTCCAAACCCTAGTTCCACCCAATTCATCATCCATTGTGTGCTTGGCCATTGCCCATCATAATTCCTTGTATTTGGTTCATTCATGTTGAGGCCATCTAAGTCTACTTCATGGCATTTCAATACCTAGTGTTGGGTTCATGGATCTTTAGTCATGGGTTTATCCTAGTCATTCATGTTCACCCAAAGTCATATGCTTAGTTCATTTCAATCATGACCATTCAAGATTAAGTCACATTCATTCAAGACCATTTCCTAACCAATTCTAATCCATTATATTGAAGATTCAATTCCATACAAAATCCATTTCATTCAAAAAAAAGACTTCAAATTCCATTACAAAGCAATAAGATGTCCATTACATGAAATTTCATAAATTTTGGCAACTTTGACCAAAGTGTTGACCTTGGTCAACAATTGACTTTTTGGTCAACTTTGAACAAATTTAACTCACATCCCCTAAACCTAATCCTATTTACTTCATCCTAATCTCCCATTTCAATGTCATGACCAAGGTGTCCATGAATAAAAGCCATCATTTGCATCATGTTTTGTTTGTTTTTCATGATATGCAACATTGCCTTGAAACCATGACCATATCCTCACCTTGCTACTATGCCAATCCACATGCCTTGATAAACCTGCAATTAACACTGCATTGGATTTAGATTCAGCACAGAACAGGAATGGAAGCCATGACATTCTCACACAAAACCTGCTACATATCATTGCCTTACCTTAAACCTTTGGAGTTTGATTTGACCATTAATTTCTATCTTGCCTAATTTGCACCAACCAAATCATGACCAACATAAAAGCCAAGCCATGAAGTAAAGCCATGTGTTAGTTGCCAATGCCCAAGCCAAAACCTGTTATGAAAGCACAACCATTTTCATTCATGGAAGCATGCCAAGACATATTTTGAGCTAGTCATGCATACCATCTGAACCTACACCAGTGCAGACAACAACCTATCTGCAAGTCAACCAACCCAAACCTGCAGATGGCATTGCAAATAACTGCACTAATAGGACTAAAGCTAAACACAACATGGCAACAGACTGCAACCAGGGCCAGGCATACACCATATGCATAATGGGAGGTTTCAACATAGTTTGAACCTGAGGCATGTCATGATATTAATCTAGCAGTAAGCATCTCAAGAACAATGCACCACTACTGTAGAAAAACCCATGTTGCAGCATCTGAGTCAAGTGGCAGAGAACACAAGTTAGCAGCTTACAATGCTACCTACTACAACATATCATGAGCACAGTAAATTGCTTCCAAACTACAACCATTCACCACAAACCAACACCAATTTATGAACCTGCAAATACATTAGTCCAAGCTAGGATTGAAATTGCATCTTGCAACGACATGATCCATCACATACTGCACATCTAAAATAACTCATCACAAGCATCGTGTTGCAACCATTTTGAAGACATTAGCAAACCAAAGCAAAAGGGAAATGCAGGGTTAAAACTATAATTACCTGGTGCAGAATCACAGGAAACCAGGGTTGCACATCAAGGTCAACAGAAGCATGTAATACAAGCCAAGTGAATCAATTCCATTACCAAGTGTTTAAAGCTAAACTGGAATAAAAAAGTTTAAATTAATACAACACCACCATGCCAAGTGCAGAATTCATGTATCCTGCAAAACCCAAGTATGCAATGCATAAGAAGTAGCCATACAAAATTGATTCAAACATTGGCATACCATAGTAAACTAACAAGCATCATGGCAAGCCATCATCACTTACCATGAACCTGCAGCCTGCCAACCATGTAAAAACCATCTGCAACTAATATGACCTACAGTACAACATGAAGTTCATAAAACATCCAAATTCTACAGAACCTAACCACAAACATTGCAACCTACAATCATCAAGTCCAACAACCTAGCAAATGCAACATGACCATACAACTGACAAAAACCTTCAAGCAGAATATTCCAGGTGCCAAGCCACAATTCTGTTGCACCATGAGCCAATGCATGCTTGCCATGGGCCATACCTGCCTAGCATCCCACCTACAACATACAAAACTTGGCAACATTAACATGAAACACTCAGACCAAGTCACAAATGCATCAAGCCATACACACTAGTCATGGACCTACAATACCAAACATATCATGAGCTAACCTACCATGTCCTACAAACCATTCTGCACACCATACAAACTCTAAATCCAGCTTGACATTGTCAGACATGAATACAAGACTAACAAGCGATGGTACAACAACACCATCAAACAAACCACAACAAATCTGCAGCAGGCAAGTTGGAAGTCAATCATGCAACAACCTAATGCTGCAACATCCCAAAAAAAATCTACAACAATCAAAGACAACCTAGCAATGAACACAAACTTAAGAGGAGCATAACAATTCAACTCACCATCCCCAAATCAAAACTTTTGCAGCATAAGGGAAGCAATCCATCTTGATCAATCAACCAAGTTTCCCTGTTTTGCCTCCATCTGAATGCCAAGCTGGAAGTGTCAAGCATCATGCATCAACCAAAAGTGGTAACCTGCACCTCCATTTGAACATCTATGCTGAGGCAACACAACAAACCTGCAATGGAACATATCATAATACAAACCAATCAACAAATCTAACAAGGCCAAGGTGCATTGAAACCAAGCATGAAATTGACAAAACTAGAATCATTCACAGCAAAGTATCCACCATAGACCAAGATAAATCCTAACCTATCGAACCTAATTGTAAAGACTAATAAAACTCGATACAGAAAAGGGCTAAGTATCATCCAAAGTGAATTACAAACTGCAATGCATAACAGCAACACTAACACGACATAACAGGCCCAACCAATCATCATTTAAACGAATGGACCAATACCACTTAAGTGCAACCTGTTCAACCAGTCATTACTAAATCCTTTGGAGTTCATATCCATTTAAGTAACAACCTGCAGAGCCAGTCAAAAGTCTCAATTCATTCACATTAACCAACTTAACTAACTAAGTCGGTTCTAACTAACTGAGTTTTTATAATTGACTCAGTGAGTTGAGTCCAACTAACTCCTAACCTGAATCTAATCCTAATTCCAAAGCTATCTCAATCCAAACCTAATGCCTATTTAATCAGATTTATCATCATCATTTGAGGACCCTTGGCCATTTGCACGAATTGAATCTCTCTACAACCTATTCCCTCACCCTCACCAGAGCTCTATTCTCTTCCAAAAGCATTTGAAGCTTCACATTGAAGCTCCAACTTTGCCTGATCTAATCCATAATGTTCATCACTTCCATTGTTCTGAGCCAAAGAAAGGAAGAAGAAGACAAAGGAAGAAGAAGATGAAGGAACCAGATCCAGGGAACTTACCGGCGAATTCTCCGATCATCTTCTCCGGTATGTCATTTTCCATTTCGTGTCCTTTTCTTACTCTGAGCACGCCAAGGTGTAGTATCTATGATAGGAAGTAGAAGCCCCATGGTAATAAGGTTTGATTCACACCATGAGCCATGTAATTAAACTAGTAGATAATTAGGGTTCTTCCCTTTATCTGCTCGAATCGACCACCACAAAGACCATCTCCCAATCCTATCCCCATATCCGTGTTTATCTCATCTTAGGGTGTCCATTGGTGGTAACTTCCTAGGGTTAGGCCATTGTCGGTGTCGGCGACAGACATCATCGCAGTGCTTCAAGGCGGACGAATGGTGATCCCTTAGAAGAAATTAGCGTGCGTTTTGAAATTTGTTTTGGGTCTGTTGACTTAGACAAGTCAACAGAAGTGAGAAGTGGGCTTTAGTGTTAGGGCCCATGAGAATTTGCTTTCCATGCACCAAACGTTCTTGATACACCCCCTATTCTTTTTAAAAGAAATGAAAACGGGCTTCATCAGGCCCATTAATGTTTTCATTGATTCACTTACCTTTCACTACTACACCCCCATCTGTGAGAAAGAAGGAAGTGGCCTCGGGCCCAGATGTGGCCCATGCTCGTTTTTGTTCCTTATGCCTTTTTATTGGAACTTTACTCCCTGTGCCAAAAACAGCCTTGGGCTCAGGATGAAGCCCATTAATCCAATTCTGATTACACTCCCAGTTTCAATTCATACCCTTTTTTAATTACATTTTTCTTTTGTTTTTTTAATTGAATTTTTAGAATAACCTTAGACTAATTAGATTAATTTTTACCATGGGGCATTAAGTCCTGATTGTAGAATTTGGTTAGCACAATATTTGATTACTTCCATTAGAATTAATTAGTTCTTTCATTAGAAGTTACTTAGGAATTTTAATTAGATTAAAATTAGGCTTTACTTGACTTTAGAATTGAATAAATTTATAAACATTTGGTTAGCATAGATTTTAGAACTCAATCAATTTTTAGGTTTTAATTAGAAGTAAATCCTTTAGACCATGAATAAAATTAGGTATATTTTGGGAAATGACCATTTTGCCCCTCATGGGCTTATTTTGATCTTTTGTGTTGAAATTTGCATGCTCCCCTTAGGATTAGAATTCAATCATTTCCTAATAATTGTAGGACTTAACATAGAATTTTAATCCTGACTTTGATCAACTTTGACATGCTCCCTTAGGATTTCTAATCTAATTTAGAATATTCGATCAAGTTCTAATGCATGATCCCTCAGGATAGTTTCTAACAAGTACTAACTTCAACTAGATCCAAAATTAGGTCCCCCCCAAAACTAAAACCAAACCCCCGATTAAATTGATCAAAAGCGATTTTGATTAATTAAATCCTTTGAACTTGTATAATCCCCCAGTCTAATTTGAGTGACCAAAAGACCCTTGGTCACTTAATAAGACTTTTCTTCCAAGCTGTGGAGCTCAAGGCCTCAAGACAAGATCTTCAATCAAGGCATCCTCAGTTATACCAAGCAGCGGATTATTCAAGCACATCAAAGGTGGCGTTTTCAACACTTGTTAAGTCAAAGTTAAAAGAGTGTGACACGAGCCTTAAGCAATAGAGAATGAGTGGGACTGGAGTATTCCTACCCCCATTCTGAGTATCTTTGGGTATGGGACGTATGACCCAACACTCATCGTATTCACCTCTGTTCATAGACTTTATCCCAATTCTAATCATAAAATTTACAAGTCTCTCTTCACAAAAGCAAAAACAACAAAAGCAAGGACCACTTCAACACCTTATCAATCATGAATCAAGTTGTACGATACGAGCCTTAAGTAATGGAGAAGGAGTGGGATTGGAGTATTCCTACCCCATTCTGAGTATCTTTGGGTATGAGACGTATGACCTAGCGCTCATCGTATTCACCTCTATTCATAGACTTTAGTACGATTAGAATCTAACGATTGATAAAGTCTTCATCTTCCATGCAAGAAGCAACTACAAAGACTCTTTTCTCTCCACTTTAAAGTTAGTGTGATTCTCATCATCCAGTAACTATCAAGTCTATCTATTCCTCATTCTATTCAATTCTTAATCATTCCATTCTAACCGCTTCAATCTCAATCATCCATTTCTTCTTGCCTCTAATCCATTTCTTTTCGCCAAGGAAACCAACACCAGTTGGGTCAAGAGCAGAGTTAGTGAGGTCTTCTTGTCGTTTCCGCCCGAACCATCCATGAACCTCCAATCTCCTGAGCTAGAGAACCAGCCAAATTTTGAGGTGGACAAATTGAAGAAGGTTATCAAGACTCTAGAAAAAGAAAATGTCGATCTCAAATCTAAGCTTGCTAAGATCTCATTGGAGAAAGAGACCTTGAAATTTAATCTGAATCAGAAGAGAGACTGAGTTCGTCAAGCCGATGATGAGGTACAGACAGAGGTTTTCAAAAGACTCAAAGTGGATGACACCCTTAAAGGAACTTATGCCAGTCTGACGACCAAAAAGAAGCGGTTAGTCGAAGCCCAATACCGAGTTGGTAAAGCAGAACTAGAACACATGGAGCAAATGAAGAAACTTCAAAGCCTTCTAGAAGCTTGTAAGAAGGAGTTTAAGGATGAAAGAAGCCGCAACAAACAGCTATAATTCACCCTTCGCCAAAACCAGTATGAGCTGAATCAGAGGCTAAAAAGAGATCCAAGAGCTGAAGGAGCAATCACATGGGAACTTGAAAGACAATAATATACAGTTGAACAAGCATCCTAAAGACCCCCTCCAACCGAGGGAAGATAATCGTGAACAACATTACAAGCAAGCCAGATCACGACCCCCCACCAGAAGGGAGTGCGATGTTGGGAAGGTGGGGCGCCGACCTGTCTCCCAAATCTCAGGCTTACTAGTTGTTATCCAATTGCTTCTAGTCGCTTGTAATTCACTAGATTGAGGTCTGATACGATTGATGTGATCTTCTTGTAGCGGATGGGCATTTCCTCGATGTATTTGTATTCTGTTTTATTGACATGGAATAAAAGAGTTTCTCGATTATTGGCTTCATAAACTATCTCTCTTTATTCGCTTTATAATTGCTTGTGTTAAATGAACTCGCGGATTCCTTGGAATTGTTTCCTTTACAAAAAATAATAATAATAATGTTGAATTCCCATATCAAATCTTTTTGCATACATACATGCATCCACACATTTACTTGCCAAAACGGTTCCCATGGATGTTTGGGGTGTTAATACCTTCCCCTTGCATAACCGACATCCTTACCCAGTATATCTCTTTCCCCCGGGTTTTATCGATGTTTTCCCTTCCCTTTGGGGATAAATAAAGTTCGATGGCGACTCTGTTGTATGTTCGAGCGTGCGATATGTTTGGGTATATTTCCGCTAGCTTCAGACGGTACCACCCAATCTCGGCATCATAAGAAAAACAACAACAAAAAATAGATTCAACATAATATATTTAACATTTTAGATAAATCACTAAAATCCTATTTATCCAGATAAAACACTATTTTAGCATACCGCAACGATCTCAACCATCTTTTTCCTGCGAAGTTTCCTCTCATATGCTAATACATCTTCCAACTTATTATTGTACAACACCTCTAAATATTTCGACTATTTCTTTTGTGATTTGCGTTCACTTGTGTAGCGGTGTATTCGTTACTATATGATCTATTGATTAAATCATAAGCAAAGCATACAAAGATAGAGTCGCCACCGCACTTTTATTTATCCAAAGGACTGGCTAAAAAGCGAACAAAAGCCTAAGACGTTTTACGCGTAGAAAACTAATAAAAAGATCAGAGAGTCTGGGTAAGGGGTAAATTACGCAACGGGAAGGTGTTAGGCACCCACTGCGTCCTAGGTACTCCTAGGGAGCCCTTTTCACACTTATTATACAAAAATTGTTATTTGTTTCGAAATACTATTGTGCAAACATGAATGGGATGGTGAGAAAAGAATGTACAAGTTTTATTGTTTTTGTGTTTGAACGGATGAACCCGTTGCCTACGTACCTTCCATCAAAGGTAAGGATCAAAACGCCGTAGTTCGGCTAAAAGATTTTCAAAAAAGTTTGTGAGTTCAATTTTAAACAATAACACTTAAGGCTTTTCATTATCAAAGGGAGAACACTCAACCAAGACCAACATCCACCATGCGAGGATAGCTTCGACGTACTAGAGGGGTTAACCCTGCTTTCAGTACGGAAGTCTTATAGTCGACTCACTAAGGATAGGGTGAGGTTTACATCAACCACAATGAGAATTGAAACCTATGGCTAATGCATGAAAACATATTAACAATGGACAAAGCCAAAACAATTGAGTGGGTGAAGTTAACTGATTATGATTATTCACAAAAGGAATGTCAAAGTATGATTAAGATTGATTCAAAGAAGTGTTATGAAATGGAGTTTGAAAAGTCAAGGACTTAGGGTCCAGGTTTCTAATTTGAAACAAGTGAGAAGTTTGCACAATAATACTTCAAGTTTTTGAAAGCAATGTGTGAAAAGGTCTAGGACACAATGGGATGAATGGATGAAGATGGAATGTAAAACTTCCTAAGAGGTTCACCTCTTGAAGTCATATAGAGGATGACTCAAGTGCGTCCTTTAGAATAGGCAATGAGCAATAACAAAATAAGCAAACAAGTGATACCGGATGCCACTCAATGGTCTTACTCCAATCTCACGGACAAAGCGGATATCGGATACCAATAGATGGATTTACACCAATCTCCTAAACAAAGAAACAAAGGATGTCGGAAGCCAATAGATGGACTTATTCCAATCTCCTAAAACAAAATGAAACTTGGATACCGGATGCCAATCTATCCGGGCTTATACCAATATCCAACATACGATCATAGGAAAGCAAATGCCAACTTACAGGGACTTATAATTGCATCCTCACATACCACAACAAATGCATCAAGCGAACAAAAGAAGATGAGTAGCCAATGGGATGGTCTTAGACTCACTTCCATATCATAGGAACAATGGCCAAAGGATGGTCTTACAATTGTCCTCCATGGGCAAACAACATAGATATGTCACAAGAACAAATGAAGTGATCATGCACTAATGGGCAAATAATAATGATAAATGCACCAAGCATGCAAGCCAACATGTACAAATGAATTGAACAATCAATCAAACAAAGTCATTTAGCACACTCTATAACCAAACAATCAGGCTCATACAAAGGGTAAGGCATTGAAGCCAACTGTAATAGGGTTAAGGAAGCTCTTAACCTTGCCATTGAGGGGCTAAGGTGAAGCAGATGAAGGGGCATGAGGGGTGTGCCTCATTGCTCTTATCCCTGGGCAGGGAGAGCATTGGATGAAAGAAGATGTGGGAGTTCAGAAAGTAGGAATTCTCTCCACAGATTATTGACTCGATAGATCTTGGGCTTTTACTCACTATGCATCAACACATGTGGTGTGAGCAAGGTGAGAGACTCACAGAATAGTAGGAAATAGGTTACATATCTCTTGGGTTCTACCAATTGCCTTATTCAGAAGGACTTTTCCTGCTTAGGACAAACATAAACAAGCACAAACATCGCCTCTTAAGGAGGACTTCAGACAGTTGCCTGGCTAAGTAACAAGCCAGGTCTTCCAGACTACATGGAGACAAGAGAGTCTACCTCAATGCTAATGCTTAGCAAGCAAAGCAATGCAAGTTCTTAAGAGAACTGAGCAACTAAGGGTACCTGAAATCAATCAAATATAATCAGCATCCCAATCACAAAATCTAAACAACAACATAAGAAGCAGCAGACAATGTACAATCAAACAATGTAAAGCACAAAGCTCAAAGCTCAAGTGAGCCAAGCCCTACAAAAACAAGACAAGTTAGTTAACATCAAATGAAACAACTCATACAACTTGCATTAATCTCCTTAAAGCAAATGCTTCTTCAACCTGAAAAGCAAGCTCAAACATGAGTAACAAGACCACTAGGCCAAGCCTAGGGTCAAAAGGAGGTAAAAAATTTAAAACAGCAAATAAAAAATGATCAAAACCAAGATTAATCAATTAAGAAGAAAGTCTAATTGGTCTCATAGCAAAACAATGCACCAAATTCATTTCATGCACAATTTAGGTCAAAGTAGGCAAGATGGAAGCACATATGAGCAAACAGCATGATCACATCCAAACAAATACCAAAACAGCTCAATAAATTCCAAAAAATTTCCAGTCTAAACAGAACACATTCAATGAGCATCATATCAAATTTCATGCTATTTGGATAAGAGGAAGTAGGTCAATGAAATTCAGAAAGTCATGGTATGCAAAAACCAACCCAAACTAGGTCACAATTTATGTATTAGCTTCAAGCAATTGTAAAACAGTGAGAACAAATGGGAAATGAATGGGACCAAAGCCACAGTGAAGCTAAACATGTTAAGAAACACTCCATCAAACTTCATCTTCATATGATAAGGTATGAGAATTTTACAAGTCATGGAAGTTGACTACTCAAGCAAAGCCCTAAAAAGACTAAACAGCAAACAAAAATACCAATCAAATAGGAAATGGATCAACAAATCCTACAAAACATCATGGTGAAACTAAACATGCATATGATATCACATGCAAAAATTCAGAGCCATAGGCACAGCATAAGCATGAAAAATAAAATCATGAACACAGCATAACATAGTGTGACACATACTGTCACACTCATGAAGATCACATCATATCTCTCTAACCAGGGACTCAAAAATAACAAAATATACATCAAAATCACCAGGCATGAGTCAAGAACAAGCATGTGAAATTTCATTCATTTTGGAGCAAGCATGATTATTTTATGATCAATATGGCAAAACATACATACAATGCACACATGTCAAAGATCATTAGACAAAACCAAAAATTCACCAGGCACAACTTTAATTACCATGCCTAAAAAAAACTAGAGGAAATTTGGAGATTAACAAAAAAATTCCCATCCAATTTGGATTAGGGATGAATTAAATATGATTTTTGGAAGATTGATTAAGAAGTGAAATATTTATTTAAGTTTAAAATGAATTTAATTAAGCGCAGTGGCATTTTCGTAATTACTTGAACCAGGGACTAAAACGCTGCAGTTTCATTAAACTGCATGGCGCGTTGCTATTGGTCGGTTTGAGCGGTAAACGGAATTCAAACGCGAGGCCAAGGAATACAGGATCAAACAGCCTCTTTTTCCAGAATTTCACGAGCTTCATCATTGTTCTTCATGTTCTTGATGAACATGAACAAATTTCAACCAAAACGCGCATGCCATATATGGTTCTCTCCGTCTTTCCACGTAGATCATGGATATGGTAATGAAAATGTCCAGAAGTTCACACACAAAGAGATACGATCAAAAAATGTTTTGACATGCAATCTTTGATTCCAAATATCTTGATGAATAATGGACGAAATCACGCGATTCAAACACCAAATTACTCTATGTTCAAGGATCTATCTAAACCACATGTCAATTCTAACAATTAGAGGATGCGAAAATCTCACCTTCTTGATGTGCAGTGTGGAATCCTTGCTCATTTTGCCTCGAATTGTAAAAACAGATGTAGTATATTGCTCAGGAAGACGATTGGTGATGATTTCTCAGCTCAACAATGCACGAACATGAAGAATTTGCCAATTGCCATTGAAGAGCTCAAGGTTGCACAGTGAGAATTGGCACGGTTTTCTTCCTCAATCTTGCTCAACAGTCCTCCCAAATTACCTGCCAATGATGATTCAACAAAGAACTAGCAAAAAAAATTGGTGAATTCTTGATGAATTGATGCAAAAGAGTTTTTGTGAAAATGGAGAAAAGTGAGAGAATTTGAGAATTTTTGTGATTTGATCCGAATTGTGATTATCGATCCCTTCAATTCTGTTAGAATTAGGCTTTTATACATGCTCTTAATCCATCCTTTAATCATGATTAAGCAAAATTGGATGATTAGTGAATGTGCACATTATGCCATTTTGGCCAATTTTGCCCTTATGCATCTTGAACCAATGTAACAGTAGTTTCTCACTTGAGGCAAACCATAAATCTCATTTGGAAATGATTGGAATTGGTTTCATGTGAAAACTCCTTGTATTTTGAAATTTGGCCTTTTTTCCCACCAATTTCTAAATTGTCCACTTGAAAAATGACCTTTTTATGTGAAGGCATTTGGTGAAATGTGATGATGGATTTGGATAGTACACATCAAATGTGGTTTGCTCAAAGAAGAACCATCCAATTTAGCCATTCCATGTGAAAGTTATGCCACTTTGAATTTAGGCATTTTCTGAAAATGATTGGACCATATCTTGCCAACCACACATGGGAATTTCATGTTCTTGGACTTTTTGGAAAGGTAAGAACAAGATCTTCAACTTTCATGTTGGACAAATTTTGATTTGAAACTTGTATGATGAAGTAATTTTGAGGAGAAAAACTTTCCATTTTTGGTAGGTGAGAGTTACAGGGCATTTCCATTTTTGGAAACTTTTTGTCTGACTTCAATTCCTTCAACCTTGATCTTTGAAATGCCAAATGAGGCTCATATGGACATGAATGAGACACTTCAAACCATCTCACACTTTCCAATTCCTGATTAAATGCACAGTTGACCACAGTTGACTTTTCTAGGGTTTTGGTTGACTGAGCCATGTTCTGATGAATTCCAAGCCTCTTTCTCTTGAGATCTTGGTTCCAAATGATATCACAACTTAAATGAACTCTTTATGAATGATCATGGTGTCCAAATTCTTCAAGAATGGCCACCATCCATTGCTCAATGCCTGATTTGAGTGTTTTGACCTAGTTAGCTTCATCTGCAAGTAACATGGTTAGATGACAATATTTTTGTACTTTTGGTTAGTAAACAAATGAAAAGCAATGATATACAAATGTAATACATGCTTGGTGATCAAGAACCACACTCACAAGGTATCCCACCCACTAGGAGGGAAGCTAGGGTATGCAATGATCCTTGAGGCCATGATATGATATGATATGGGCCATGAGGGATCTTAGGGCCAAAATTGGGGTCTTACAGATGCCCCTATTTAAGGTCATTCTAACCGGAGAAGCGAAGTTTAGAAATCTTCATCTCGACGCGGTAGAATGAGCTTAAATAACAGTAATGAGACAAATTTTGATCCCTAAGAGACCTCATGATGCAAATGTATGCATGCAAAAGAGCAATTCTGTGGGGAATATGATTCACACAGAAGAAAAGACGATCCATCAGAGTAATACACTCACCAGGAACAGAGACTCTAACAATAATCTTGTAGGGACTCTTATTGGGGATAGTAAAAGAAAAATGCGTGAGCAGGCCACGTCTTGGAGTTGGGGAAAGACAAAACTGACATAGCGTGAACAAGACACGACTCAGATTAGGGAATAACAGAAATCAGACTGGAGACCTCACTGGGGGAAGTGAAGGGCTCACACTGGGGAAAGGAATTCCAAAGGAGAACATCCATTGGAAAGACACAAGCTGACTCCTGGGGAGAAGCAACAGGAAGTTCCATTGGGGAAGCACCAAAGAAACGAGGTGTTACCGGTATAAGGGCAACAAACTCAGGAAGAATGAATATCTAAGACCGGTATAAGGGCGAGAGATATCAATCAACCAAACATCTGAGAAAGACTTGAAAAGGTACATAAACTCAGGAGAATCTGACTCCACAAGGGACCGAGGTCATAATAGGGAGTAGAAAGGAAGGAACACCAGGGATACCGAGGTATATAATAGGTGACCGACCGAAACGTGAATTGGTATATATGCCAAAACACTCATCATCCGAAGGGAGGGCTTGAAAAAGCAAATCGACTTACAGGATGGACATCCGAATCCACAACGGGAAAATGAATCCTACTCAACTGGGGACGCAAACCCAAAGAGTACATGAGATATAATATCCATTACCGGCAGACCGTGGATAAGAATACTCGCATGAGATATATTATCTATTACCGTCAGAACGTAGATAATAAACTCGCATGGTAAGAAACACCAGAGATACCGAAGCATATAATAGGTGATCTACCGAAACGTGAATTGGTATATATGCCAAAACACTCATCATCCGAAACACAGACTGGTTAAAGGATGGATATTCGATTCTACAAAGAATACGAATCTTACTCGACTGGGGAAAATCAACAAAGGATTCCAACCAAAGAGCGCATGAGACATATTATTCATTACCGGCAGACCGTGAATAATATACTCGAAAGGGAAAAGACACTAGAGATACCGAAGTATATAATAGGCGACTAATCGAAAAGAGAGACAATCGATACCAAGCATCCGGGTAAACGAAAGACAACTCAAAGGGATAAATTGCAAGCATCCGGCAATTATCCATCAACAAAGAATATTCGACTCCGCAAAGGGAAATAACGAATCTTACTCGACAAGGGAAACACGAAAAGGCTTCGACTGAAGAGTGCATGAGATATATTATTCATTACCGGCAGACCGTGAATAACATACTCGCATGGAAGATTATCCACAACCGGTATAAGGGTTAATAAAGGATAAATCAACCGAAAATAAAGGTATCGGGATACCAAACTAGGTATATAATGATGACCAATCAAAGGGAACAACAGACATTACCAATAAGAGGGCAAATGAAAGAAGACTCACTGGGGATAAATTGCAAGCATCCGGCAATTACCCGCAAAAGCTGGGGATGCATTGATATATAATCAATGATCCGGGGAACAAATCACTAGCAAACGGTGAAAAGACCCACTGGCGACTTCAAAAAAGGATAACATTGCAAGCATCCGGCAATGATCCAGAAGACTGATGGGATACAAGTGCTTACTCAAGAGCAACTACCCGAAAGCAAGGAGGAATACCAACATCGAATATTGAATGAAGATAACCCCAAAGGAGAGATTAGGGTTTACATCTACCGAATACGGCGTAGAAGACCGAAAATCTGGCTGAGGAAACAAGAGGTTTAACAATACCGACTACTGGGTAAGAAACCAAAGACTCAGCTAAGGATAAAATTGCTAGCAAACGGCAATTATCCACAAAAGACTTGCTGGGGATATAAGTGCTTATCTGAGCAACTTACCCAAGCAAAGGAAAAGCAATCATCAAAGTATTGAATGAAGATAACCACAAAGAGGGACTTACATCTACCAAAAGAAATTGGATAGAAAACCACAAAGGTAGGACTTACGACTGCTGGTTTGTAGGCAGAAGGCCAAACTCTGGTGGGGATGGAAATATATCACGAATCCGCACGAGAAACAAAATAGGGTTTATAACAAACCACAAACTCTGCTGGAGAGTAAGAAGAACAGGATTTACGACTACCCACTACTAGGTAGAAGACCAACAACTCCTGCCGAGGAATAAAAGGTATATAACCTCCAATTCCGTCAAAAGGGCAAGGAAAATAGGACTTACAACTACCGGTATAAGGGTAGAGGCCCGAAAACTCCGCTGGGGAACAACCCACTGAGGAGCACAAGAACAACTGACAAACGCCAAATCGGGAATATTCCGAAAAGACAGACTGAAGCAAGACACGTCCTAATGAGGATATAACTCAATTAGGAAACTCCATCCCAATATATATGTTGGGAGGAAACGGAAGAAACTGTCATCCACGAGGATGTATCTCAGTCGGGAACTGGCAGGAAAGGACAGACTCTTTCTGCTGATGGGGTTGACTCTATATGGAGAGATTTAACACCCGACATCTGCTAGGGGAGATCTATAAGGAGATCTGTATCACCATAGCAGGGAACAACAAACAAAAGATATATGACAAACAATGCAACATGAGTATCTGAATGTTTATGAACATGCATGAATATGCGGGATTTATGCTTGATGAATGCTGACAAAACAGACATTTCTAACACAACAGGTCCAGGAATCAACGCCCGATACTATACTTCCAGGGGAACAACCAACTGGAAAGCCAATTCTGCTGGAGATCCACATGCTAAGCAGCAAAGATCTGCGGGCACTGCTGGAGAGGCAGAGGATCAGAGATATCAGGAAACACCAAAACTCTGAATGATGAATCAGCAAACAACCCAACTAGGGGTACAGAAGGTCACAACATGCAAAACAGCCACAAAGACCAATCTGTTGGAGAACAAGAGAAATCCCAAGATATCTGCAGGGGATCCCAGTGTCAACTGAGAAACATAAAATGTGCATTGCACAAGCCCGAACTGCTGAGAAGCAACTCCACATAACTCCGCTGGGGAACAATCCACTGAGGGAGAATGTACCACACAAGTAGATTCTGCCACAAGCCACTCTACTCGGGGAGAATATACATAGAAAACTGATCACACAAGTAGATCCTACAATATAAGCCACTCTACTAGGGATCGCAAATAGTCAAGAAATCAATCCATTCTCTGGACGCTAGAGCCAATAACCGACCCTACTGGGGGTTGAAGGAGCGTTCAACAGGCGAAACTGCCACAACCAAATATTCTGCAGACTACGCTGAGGAAAAGATGGATGAAATACTGGGATGTCAACCCAACCAACCACTGTATAGGAAAATAAATCCTGCTCTGCTGAAGAGAAAATAAGCACTCTGATGGAAAGAATAGCAACAACTCCGCGGACGACTGCCGGGGAAAGGGTAAAGTACCGGGTCTCAAA
This sequence comes from Lathyrus oleraceus, assembly GCF_024323335.1. NCBI lineage: Eukaryota > Viridiplantae > Streptophyta > Magnoliopsida > Fabales > Fabaceae > Lathyrus > Lathyrus oleraceus. Next base: position 230,165,650 of record NC_066581.1, read on the forward strand.
CCACTGACTTACCGAGTCTTTCAAAAAGGACAGCGATCGTGCTGAGGCAACAGACAACTCCGCTGGCAACTGCACTATGGGGTGATGGGGTATTAGGGCATCAGACCACTAACCACCAAATCTTTCAAAAGGAGACCGTCCATGCTGAGGGACTACTGCTGGAGAAGAAACTGAGTCTTCAACAACCATTCTGCTCTGGGAATCAAAATCTCAACAGAAGCTCTACTTAGGGAACAACCCTAACAACAGTCTCTGCTTGGGGAACAACCCCAACAACAAAATCTGGAGAAGAAGGATACAGCCAAGCCAGGAATATGAACGAATGTCTTACCTGTTGGAGATCATGCCACCCTCGGGAGCGCTGAGATATCTTTAAGTATCCTTTCATCATTGTGAATATTCACTTTGTTTAAAACAACAATTTTGGAAAATTTATTTGTTTAAAACAATGACATTTTATCAATTAATACATGCAAAACACTTGTTGAATTGAAACAAATAAGAGTGAAAATAATTGGATAAAAGCTCAAATTCATTTGATGGAATGGTAGCCTGCAAATGGCAAGACTCCATGGATCTGTACAAATTTGAAATCAGTGATATATATTGGAAGAGAGCTACATTGAACATAATGATCCTTTCTCTACCAATTTGAATCTCGATGTATTCGAAGCTTCAGTTGACGACGAATCGAGAATCTTCTGACGAAATGACGACTGGTGAACAGAAAGTCTTGTCAGGATGCAGTTACTTGCCGAATCCCTAATTCTTTTTTGCCTAGATTGCCCCAGGGTGAGGTACTCAATCTAGCGGGATGCAAATATTCTTTTTTTTCAAGTCTCCAATTTTTTCCTGGATTACCCTTGCGGGTTCTCCACCGAGACGCTCATTTTTGCCTAAGCCCCCCTTTCGGGTTTTCAACTTAGCGAGCTATTCTGTTTTTCATTTGCGTATACTTTTTTCTTTTTAGGCAAAGTATTTCTTGACTGCATCTGAATTCACAGGACGAGTGAAATCCTCCCCATCCATTGTTGTAAGCATCAAAGCACCGCCTGAAAAGGCTCTCTTAACAACATATGGACCCTCGTAGTTTGGAGTTCACTTGCCCCTGGAATCGGGCGCGAAAGACAAAACTTTCTTGAGCACAAGGTCACCTTCTCTGAACACACGAGGCTTGACCTTCTTATCGAATGCTTTCTTCATTCTCTGCTGATATAACTGACCATGAGACATGGCAGTCAATCGCTTCTCTTCAATCAAATTCAACTGGTCATAACGACTCTGAATCCATTCAGCCTCAGTCAACTTGGCTTCCATCAAGACTCACATTGATGGGATCTCCACCTCTACTGGGAGAACAGCTTCCATGCCATAAACAAGAGAGAAAGGGGTTGCCCCTGTTGAAGTGCGTACAGACGTACGATAACCATGCAAAGCAAATGGCAGCATCTCATGCCAATCTTTGTACGTGACAGTCATCTTCTGGATGATCTTCTTGATATTCTTATTAGCAGCTTCAACATCCCCATTCATCTTGGGTCTGTAGGGAGAGGAATTATGGTGTGCAATCTTGAATTCAGCGCACAACTCATCCATCATCTTGTTATTCAGATTAGATCCATTATCAGTAATGATCCTCTCTGGCACACCATAACGGCAAATCAGCTGGTTCTTGATAAACTTCACAACCACCTGTCTAGTCACATTCGCATACGAAGCGACTTCAACCCATTTGGTGAAGTAATCAATTGCTACGAGAATAAATCGGTGTCCGTTGGACGCTTTCGGCTCAATCATGCCGATCATGTCGATTCCCCACATGGAGAAGGGCCATGGTGATGAAATCACATTCAGAAGTGTCGGAGGAATATGAATCTTATCCACATAAATTTGACACTTGTGACATTTCTTCACATATTTGCAACAGTCAGACTCCATTGTCAGCCAATAGTAGCCTGCTCTCAACATTTTCTTAGCCATGGCATGTCCATTGGAATGAGTACCAAATGAACCCTCATGGACCTCAGTCATCAACAGGTTTGCTTCGTGTCTATCCACGCATCTGAGCAAAACCATGTCAAAATTTCTTTTATACAGCACTTCACCACTGAGGTAGAAACTGCCTGACAACCTTCTCAAAGTTTTCCTATCTTTCACAGATGCCCCAGGCGGGTAGACCTGGTTCTGGAGGAAATTCTTGATATCAAAATACCAAGGCTTGTCATCTTTGACTTCTTCGATTGCAAATATGTGAGCTGGTCTATCCAAGCGCATCACAGTAATATTGGGGACATCATTCCACCGTCTGACTACAATCATGGAAGCAAGCGTAGCAAGAGCGTCTGCCATCCGATTATCCTCTCGAGGAATATGATGAAATTCAACTTCTGTGAAGAATGTTGAAATCCTTCTTGCATAATCTTTGTACGGAGTGAGACTTGGCTGATTCGTCTCCCGTTCACCCTTAATCTGATTGACAACCAGGGCCGAATCACCATAGACATCAAGATGCTTGATTCTCAAATCAATACATTCTTCAAGTCCCATAATACAGGCTTCATACTCCGCCATATTATTCGTGCATTTGAAAGTTAGCCTTGCTGTAAACGAAATGTGCGAACCTTGAGGAGTAATGATCACTGCCCCAATTCCATTTCCATATTGATTAACAGCGCCGCAAACACCATCGTCCATCTGGAACCAGGTTCTGGACCTTCATCAAGTGTAGGCTCATCACAATCTTTCATCTTCAAATACAGAATCTCCTCATCAGGGAAGTCATACTGAACAGACTGATGGTCTTCAATTGGCTGGTGCGCTAAATGGTCAGCCAAGATACTACCTTTGATAGCTTTCTGAGCTCGATACTCAATATCATACTCAGACAACAACATCTGCCAACGGGCAATCCTCCCAGTTAAAGCAGGCTTCTCGAAGATATACTTAATTGGATCCATTCTGGATATCAACCAAGTTGTATGATTTATCATGTACTGGCGCAAACGCTTAGCAGCCCAAGCCAAAGCACAACACGTCTTCTCAAGCATAGAGTACCGAGACTCACAATCAGTAAACTTCTTACTGAGGTAGTAGATAGCAAATTCCTTCTTCCCTGATTCATCTTGCTGACCGAGTACACAACCCATCGAGTCTTCAAGAACAGTCAGATACATAATCAGAGGTCTTCCTTCCACAGGCGGAGACAAGATCGAAGGTTCAGATAGATACTCTTTGATACTGTCAAAAGCCTTCTGGAAATCCTCGGTCCAATCATGAGATTGATCTTTCCGGAGGAGCTTGAATATCGGCGCACATGTGGCAGTCATGTGGGATATAAATCTGGAAATATAATTCAAGCGGCCAAGAAAACCTCAGACTTGCTTCTCGGTTTTGGGTGCGGGCATCTCTTGTATTGCTTTGACCTTTGCGGGATCAACTTCAATACCTCTTTCGCTTACCACAAAACCCAACAACTTGCCGGAACGGACTCCAAAAGTACATTTGTTCGGATTCAGGCGAAGTCTAAACTTTCTCAAACGCTGAAAAAGCTTCAACAAATGCTCAATATGTTCAACTTCCGTTCGGGACTTAGCAATCATATCATCAACATAGACCTCTATCTCCTTGTGCATCATATCATGAAACAAGGTAGTCATAGCTCGTTGATACGTGGCTCCGGCGTTCTTCAAACCGAAGGGCATCACTCGATAACAGAATGTTCCCCAAGGTGTGATGAATGTTGTCTTCTCCATATCCTCTGGTGCCATCTTGATTTGATTATAACCGGAAAATCCGTCCATAAAGGAAAAGACTTTGAATTTAGCTGTATTGTCTACCAACATGTCAATGTGTGGTAGAGGAAAATCATCTTTCGGACTAGCTTTGTTCAAATCTCTATAATCAACGCACATACGGACTTTTCCGTCCTTCTTAGGAACAGGCACAATATTGGCCACCCATTGAGGATATGTAGAAGTCACCAGAAACCCCGCATCAATTTGCTTCTGAACTTCCTCTTTGATCTTCACTGCCATATCTGGATGAGTTCTTCTGAGCTTCTGCTTCATAGGCACACACTCAGGCTTCAAAGGCAGGAAATGTTGCACAATATCTGTATCTAGACCCGGCATGTCTTCATATGACCACGCAAAGATATCTGAATATTCTCGTAGCAAACTGATCAGATCTTTCTTGACAGACCCTTCAAGAAGTGCCCCAATCTTCACCAGACGAACATAATCCTCAGACCCGAAGTTGACTGTTTCTAAGTCTTCGAGATGCGGCTGAATGATCTTCTCTTCGTGCTCAAGGAGACGGGTAATCTCATCAGGAATCCCTTCAACATCATCTTCCTCTGCCTTAAATACAGGGAATTCAAAATTGGGAGATGGCGTTGGATCATTATGTTCAATGGGTTTTAAGATCAACCTGCATAATGATTTGGGTTAATGAAAAACTTTAGAATTTAAGCAAGCAAATCATTATGCAGATGAAAAGGATTGCTTTTATTCTTGTTTTTATGGGTTTTTTGTGATCACTGATTTCATGCAAAAAAGCAAAAAGTGAAAACAAAGGAAAAACAAATGTTTAACAATGCATTAATTGAATGAAAACATCATTGTATATATGAGCCAACAATGTCATCACTTCTCCTTTTGGTCCTATCTTGATAGGGAGATCAACTTCCCCAATCCCGGTCTTGCGCGACCCATCAAATGCTTTCACAACAACCCCACTCTGCCTCATAGGAGGACCTTGATACGACAATCGAGAGAGTGTGGATTTTGGCAATACATTAAGGGATGATCCAGTGTCCACCAGCACGTTGGACATAGCATCAGATTTACAATTCAGAGAGATGTGTAAAGCCATGTTGTGGTCTCTTCCCTCCTCAGGGAGATCAGCGTCACTAAAACTCAAAGTGTTGCAAGCAGTGATGTTTGCAACTATACTGTCAAATTGCTCAATTGTGACGTCATGATCGACGTACGCCAGATCCAAGACTTTCTGCAGAGCCTCCCTATGGGGTTCTGAATGCAACAACAAGGATAGTATGAAGATCTTGGATGGCGTTTGTAGAAGCTGGTCTACAACATTATACTCGCTTTTCTTGATGAGCCTCAGCATCTCATCAGATTCTTCGTTCACAATGCCACTCGGGCCAACTGAAGAAGTAAGAGTTTTTTGTATGGAGGAGGGTCTGGCAACATCAAGTGCCGGATTCTGAATATTAACTGCAGTCCCAACTGGACGCTCAGCAGATTCAGAAGCAATTGGAGCCTTAGGAGGCGCAGAGAACACTCGACCACTCCGGGTCAGACCGCTCACATCAGCGATATTGGTTATAGCAGTTGAAGGCATAGGCACTTCTACCCCATCTTGCACAGCAACAGGGTTATACCTGAACGACACAGCTCGGTCAGATGAATAAGGCACAGGGCCTGCAGGTTTAATCACAAGGGAAGGAGAAGTCTTCGGCTTGCTGCTATCGTAGCGAATAACAACAGGCTCGGGTAACTTGAACACTGGAGATATAACATTAACCTCAGGTTCGTCTTCGTCGACATTGCGATTCTGTAGAATCTCAATGGTACCTTCGTCTAGCAATTCTTGCAGCTCTCTTCGTACCTAATTGCAACCCAAGCGGTTAACTGAACAGATACGACACTTATCGTGATCATGCTCCATATAGCTATATTGGCACAGCAACCGATGTAGTTCCACCAACGATTGTCGAATATGACTCACATATTTGACTTTATATTTCCCAGGGCATCCCTGGACCATATTCACAGATTTCCCATGCGCAGGCAATGGGTTCTTGGTGACGTTTGGGCCCGAATCTTCGAAGCTCAAGATCCCACATCTCATAAGGTCCTAAACCTTAGTCTTGAGTGGATAACAGTTTTCTATATTATGGCCCGGAGCTCCGGAATGATAAACGCAGTGCTGATCTGGTTTATACCACCATTGTGGATTGGCAGGAATAGCATGAGGATCCCTGGGAGTTACCAATTTCCTCTCCACCAAGGAGGGGTAAAGCTCTACATATGACATCGGGATAGGATCGAAGCTGATCTTTTTCCGGTCATAACTCAAATTAGCCTGATTGGTCGTGCTTCCACGAGGCTGGTAAGCCTGTTGCTGTGGACGTTGTTGTTGTTGATACTGAGGTTGCTGATACTGCTGTTGATATTGCTGTTGTGGCTGATATTGCTGCTGCTGAGCATTGTCTTTGAAGACAGGTGCTATGTGAGCCACCTGGTGCTGATTGTTGTTGCGCCGTGTAGGCTTCCTCTGAACAGGAGGTTTCCTCGATTTATGGGACTGCACAGCATGTGCTTCCCCATCCTTCTTCTTAGCAAATGAGCCATACCTTTTGCTAGAAGAGCCTTCATCTTTTGCTAGACGTCCTTCACGGACACCCTCTTCAAGTCGCATCCCCATGTTCACCATCTCGGTGAAGTCAGAGGGAGCACTGGCTACCATCCGCTCATAATAGAATGAGCTAAGAGTCTTCAGGAAAATCTTAGTCATTTCTTTCTCCTCGAGTGGTGGAGTAATCTGAGCTGTCAGCTCTCGCCATCTCTGGGCGTACTCCTTAAAAGTTTCTTTATCCTTTTGCGACATGGACCTGAGTTGATCTCGGTCAGGCGCCATATCGACGTTGTACTTATACTGCTTGACGAAGGCTTCGCCAAGGTCGTTGAAGGATCTGATGTTGGCACTATCCAAACTCATATACCAACGGAGCGCAGCACCAGATAGACTGTCTTGGAAGTAGTGGATCAAAAGCTGATCATTATCAGTCTGAGTGGACATCTTCCTGGCGTACATGACCAGGTGAGCAAGAGGACAAGTGTTCCCTTTGTATTTTTCAAAGTCAGGTACTTTGAATTTGATCGGTATCTTCACACCGGGAACAAAGCAGAGCTCGGCAGCAGACTTGCCGAATAGATCTTTACCTCTGAGGGTCTTCAATTCCTTCCTCAGCTCAAGGAATTGGTCGTTCATAGCGTCCATCTTCTCGTTAACGTCCGGGCCCTCAGATGGCTCAGAATGATAGATGGGGTCGTCTACCCTTGGCACGGTATGCACGACAGGAGGAGCAGCAAAAGGGACCGGGCTAGATACCGGCATGTGAACAAAAGTCGGGGCTGGAATGTCAGGCATGAAACCTGGAGGCATACCCCACGGGAACCCGGCTGGCATAGCGTTGGGCACATAAGGAGCACTGGTAGGCACGGTCGAAGCAACGACCTCTGAGATCACAGTCCTCTGGACAGGAGTTGCTGGCGGTTGAGCAGGTTGATTCTGAGCAGCAAGGAGTTGCTCCATCAAAGCGCCAAGTCTGGCGACCTCTTCTTTCAATTCACGGTTCTCTTGCTCTAGCTAATCCATTACTCTTGCAGAATTATCTCGAGTGTAATACCGGTGAGTCATCTTGTCTTCAAAATAAATGAAGAACAGAGTTAGGACAAGAAGGCCAGAAACAAGGTACCTGCTTATGCAATATGATGCATGAAATGCTAGTGCATATGCTTTTGTTTTATTCTCAAGGAACCCTTAGGGTGTTATTTGCAATATTTCGAATATTTAAAGCATTTTAAATTTCACATGGAAAATATCTCATTCAATATATTCGAACAAAGAAGTACAGCATTTTTGATTATTACAAAGAGAAAAGGAGAACAACATCCTATGGATCCCTAGGAGCTCGGGATGCCGGAAGACGAGAAACACACAACTTCTTGATCTCTCTCTCGTAGGCTGCTTCCATACCTGCTTTTGCCTTAGCAAGCTGATCATATTTCCTCTTCCAAAACTTGGAAGACTGAGGAAGTAGAGAAGTCCAGGTGTCGTTCGGATCGTCGATCACCTGATGCTCGAGAAACTCTATCAGAGCATCCTTCTCCTTAATCTGCTGAAGTAATTCCTCTCTTTCGCGGATCCAAGCACGCGAAAGGTCTTCTTCTCTCAACTCCTCTACACGTTGGATAGGGAGGGTTGAAGGCCCAGCCACATCCAAAGGTGTAGGTCTCGGATAATCGTATGGCATCAAGTACGTGGCAGCTCTCTGTCTGACCCAAGAAGTATATGGTTCCAAAGCAATGCAATTCTTCGGACCCAATTCATTTCTACGCTTCTTGCGGATACTGCGCCAAGCGCGGATAAATATGGCTTTCAGGCCTTGGGGATCTTTACCCTCCTGAAAGAACACGCCTTGTAACAGAATGTTATGAGGTTTATCCTTTAGGGGGAACCCAAGCTGACGACGTGCAAGAATGGGGTTGTAGCTGATCCCACCACATGTACCAAGAAGAGGCACATTCGGGAACTCACCACAATAATCAATGATCTGGACAGTATCATACACGCGATCATACCAAGAGATATCATCATTAGTGAGAGACATGAGTCTCTGGGACCACCGTAGACATCCCTTGTTCTCCTTAAAAGCGACTGTCTGCGGCAAGTGCGAAATAAACCACTTGTACAGCAAAGGTAGACAGCAGACAATAACTCCTCCACCTTTCATATTCCTTAGGTGCAAAGAGAAATTGGCATCGCCCAACAAAGTCGGAACAGGATTAAGAACCGAGAAGATCCTAATAGCATTCATGTCCACAAACTTGTCGAAGTTGGGAAACAGCACTAGACCATAGATGAGCAGCACAAACAGAGCCTCAAAGGCATCTTCACTCCTGGCTTCTCCATAGAAGGTAGCTTGAGCGACAAGGAACTCGGAAGGAAAATCCTGAATTCCACCTTTGGTAATCAGATTAGCTTTGACCAAAGCTTCATCTATATGCAACAAGCTTGCAATCTCTCGAGCAGACGGAATACTCTCTAGGCCACTGAAAGGCACCTGATCCAGAATCGGAATCCCTATGAGGTGAGAATACTCTTCCAAGGTAGGCAACAGCTGGAAGTCCGGAAATAAGAAGCAGTGATACAGCGGATCATAAAACTGAGCTAGAGTACTCATCAGTCCCTCATCAACTTGAGTAGTGAGCAGAGGTAGAAGCTTCCCATATCGAGCTTTGAAACCCAAGGGATCTAATACATAAGATGTCAGATTCCTTAACTCTTTTACATCGGGCTGTCGGAAACTGTACTTCTTCGTATGCCTTTTTGGTCTTTCCATGTCTGAAAATTTTGCAAATAAACCCTTTTAAGTTCCTTGAAAATTTTCTTTTTTTTTCGATGACATGAAATGCGGATGAATGCATGAATGCATGAATGCAACAATCACACTCAAGGATTAAGCAAGGCACACCAAACAAAGGTCATGGGAAAGCTCATTGTATCCCTAATATCAATCATCCATTTTGGTGGATTTAGGTTTTCACCTTATCGACACCCAAGTTCCATTGATATTAACGGTACATGAACCGACTCGGACATCCTTAATATCAATCATCCGTTTTGGTGGATTAAGGTTTTACACCTGATCAACACCCAGGTTCCATTGATATTAACGGTGTCTGAACGACTCAACCATGAATCACGGGTTTGCTGAGAGTCACGAGCATGGAGTCTCGGTCAAGGACCACCCAAAGGGAGTGTACTAGGGTTTAAACCTGCCAGACATGTTCTTTCAGAGGTTCCCATAATCATCGTTCCATCTTTCGAATATTATCGGAGGAACGAATACTCGTATTCCAAAAATATTCTCAAGAGAAACTCTTATGAGTGTAGTATCGCGTAACAATCGCATCAGAACTTACATCTGAACGACCTCCGCACTACGTCCTAAAAAATAGGCCAAGATGGGCTTGGTAAACTAAGGTCCTTGGCTTCTAAGGCACATGATTGGAGGAATAATGCCTAACCACAAATAACTTGTGTGACATTATTAATCCAACATGACCTCCACCAAGTGAATGGACTCGCAAGTCAACTGGCTATGGAATACTCCACACCAGTCAACAAGACTATGCCATTCTCCTATCCTAAGGTGCACTCGAGTTCGGGTATAGAACTCATCTCACAGATCACCAAAGCAAACAACAATTGTATATCAAGCAATTCAAACATTACAATCAATACAGTTATCCCAAATTGTACAAAAATATGTCAAATAACAAATAACAATATAGCACAACAAGGGTGAAAAGTAGGCAATACAACCAAGGATTCTTTTCCCCAGCAGAGTCGCCACTTTTCTGTAGCGGTATATTCGTTACTATATGATCTATTGATTAAATCATAAGCAAAGCATACAAAGATAGAGTCGCCACCGCACTTTTATTTATCCAAAGGACTGGCTAAAAAGCGAACAAAAGCCTAAGAAGTTTTACGCGTAGAAAACTAATAAAAAGATCAGAGAATCTGGGTAAGGGGTAAATTACGCAACGGGAAGGTGTTAGGCACCCACTGCGTCCTAGGTACTCCTAGGGAGCCCTTTTCACACTTATTGTATAAAAATTGTTATTTGTTTCGAAATACTATTGTGCAAACATGAATGGGATGGTGAGAAAAGAATGTACAAGTTTTATTGTTTTTGTGTTTGAACGGATGAACCCGTTGCCTACGTACCTTCCATCAAAGGTAAGGATCAAAACGCCGTAGTTCGGCTAAAAGATTTTCAAAAAAGTTTGTGAGTTCAATTTTAAACAATAACACTTAAGGCTTTTCATTATCAAAGGGAGAACACTCAACCAAGACCAACATCCACCATGCGAGGATAGCTTCGACGTACTAGAGGGGTTAACCCTGCTTTCAGTACGGAAGTCTTATAGTCGACTCACTAAGGATAGGGTGAGGTTTACATCAACCACAATGAGAATTGAAACCTATGGCTAATGCATGAAAACATATTAACAATGGACAAAGCCAAAACAATTGAGTGGGTGAAGTTAACTGATTATGATTATTCACAAAAGGAATGTCAAAGTATGATTAAGATTGATTCAAAGAAGTGTTATGAAATGGAGTTTGAAAAGTCAAGGACTTAGGGTCCAGGTTTCTAATTTGAAACAAGTGAGAAGTTTGCACAATAATACTTCAAGTTTTTGAAAGCAATGTGTGAAAAGGTTTAGGACACAATGGGATGAATGGATGAAGATGGAATGTAAAACTTCCTAAGAGGTTCACCTCTTGAAGTCATATAGAGGATGACTCAAGTGCGTCCTTTGGAATAGGCAATGAGAAATAACAAAATAAGCAAACAAGTGATACCGGATGCCACTCAATGGTCTTACTCCAATCTCACGGACAAAGCGGATACCGGATACCAATAGATGGATTTACACCAATCTCCTAAACAAAGAAACAAAGTGTTAATACCTCAGGATTGGCATTAATTTAAGCTAACAAATAATGGAATCACCTTTGTTGTTTTAATATGTTGGGTTGAAGAAATTCAACATCTGGACCAACATGTCATGTACGATGTCACGACATCAGGTCTGTGACATCGCACATGTGTAGAAAACTGAATTAATTAATTCAGTATATGTTCTGGGATCAGCAAGGATATCTGGTGAATATCCTAACTCCCTTGTGGAGGTCTTGAAGACTAAATCAGAATATATATAGGCTCTAAATATGGAGATATATATGGAGAGAGTTTAGGAACTTGAAGACCTTGTTTGTAGCAGAATTTTTCTGCTGAAGTTGTAACAGCAAAGAACAAGTCTGCTGCGATTTCTGAAGGCCCAAATCCAGTTGGGTAATTAGGTTATAAATAGCTGATTGTAACCTAGTTTTTGTAAGCCTCTTAGAATGAAAATTTAGGGGTGTGTGTAAGGTAAACCTCCCAATCTGTGGGAAGGTTACCATGTGTTTCTCAGTGGTAAAAGCTGAGAGATTTGTAACTCAAAGCCTGTAGGCAAGAGTGATTATGTTCTTGAATGAAGCTGTGAAGCAAGTTCAAGGTGGTTGAACATTACATTGTATTTGTAGTGATAGGAATGGAAACTGGAGGTTTCTATCTAGGAGTTCCTAGGTATAGATTGCATTGGGTAGGGATTAAGTGATGAGTTGTAAACAGGTGAGTTTAACTCTGAATTGATACTACTAATAGTGGATCTTCTTCCTGGCTTGGTATGCCCCCAGATGTAGGTCATGTTGGACTGAACTGGGTTAACAATTTCCTGTGTTTGTTTTCCTTCTGTATGTTATAATCATGTCTGCCACAACTGATCTGGTATTTCAGCCTGCCAAACAAAATACCAACAGACCTGATACATAACCTTCTGTTGGAATGTCAATCAGAACGTTTTGACATTCATCAACACCAGCACATACTGTATAATAAGCTGATGATTTCAGTTCAGTATGTAGTGAAGTCTGGATTTCAAAAGCATAACAGACATGCCCAAAAAATCAGTGTGTAACTGTCAAACTGGATGTCTTGACAGTTCTTCCAGTAAGCTGATACTGAAGTAGAGACTGGTTGGTCTTTTACAGTACAACAAATTTAGCACAGTCTGTTTCCAGGAACTAAACAGACTTAGCATATGGTTCTGGACTTGGATGTCAAACGGAATGTTGTGACATCCCTTACTGACAGCATATGCTGAATTGTTGGACGGTTAGTTTTTCTGTTTCAGGATTTTTCTCAGGCTATTCTTCAGGAATCCACCACCTGATCTAAAATCTAGGAAACTAACAACTAAGCTACAATTAATGAACCTAGCAAACAATCTATTTGTTAGCTCCTTAATAAGTGGAGATTAGTTTAACTTGTTACAACCTTTAATTTAGGAAATACAAGTACATGACCAACAAACTGGAACAATGTAACAGATGATGTCCAAAACAGGATTGAGACATCGTGCTGATAAATGTGTAGGAAAACAACAGAAGAAAAGGCTATGGTGCACATAACTAGGCGTTCCTCCGTTCTAGGATGACATAGAAGGAGAGGTAGTGAAACTGGGAAAGTGTGCACATTAGTACAGAGTGTAATAATTGTCTTGCTGTATTATGTACAAAGTTAGATCAGATGTCATGACTTGAAGTAGAACATCTGAACACTTACTACGCCAGAATTTCAATTGGTATCAGAGCAGGCATCCTGTTCTGTCTCTGGATGAGATCCATGGGTGATACTTTCTGGTAGCTGGCAAGGAGTTATGTTAGTACTGATGCTAGAACCTGTGTAAGGTTCTGTAATTCCCTGAATGGTCCCTTGAAGTAGGTGGATGGACTATTCATGACAGGAATGGTGTGTACCTGTCTCTGGAGGTTGGCAATTGGCCTGTGTGTGGGACAGATGTGCCAGTACTAAATCACATTCAAACCTGGTATGGTCTTGGAGGCCAATCTGGTGAAGTATGTGCTCATAGGTTGAGTTGTATTATGATTTCCGCTGCATAATACCTGGCAAAACTCAAACTCTGATGTAGTTTCCCCTCATGTGGATGAAAGGCTGCTGTGTTCAAGATCTCATCATAATCTACTGAAGATGTCAAAGATACTTGAGTCTCCTCAAGTCCACTCATCATGATGTTCTCACTTCAGGATGGTAAGAATCACTTAATCACTGATTCTTTTACTCTCTTGAGTAGTGTATATGAAGACCTTGAAGACCTTCAAGGAAGGTTTGTTCCAAGGAGGTGGAACCAATGTTCTATGTGATGTTAGAACATGTTGTTCAACAAGTATGCAGCTACTGGTTGAAGAGCAGATGTTTTTAGGGTTCAAACAAAGGGATAATTCTGTTTGGAACCTACTCCTGACCTGGAAGAGGAGACATCTGTGTGTGCTAAGTTGACAAGAGCAGGGTCAACTGTGTGTGTGCTCAAGAAGGTCATCTTTAGATGTCTGATCTCTAGAAGTTGAGCTGGTTGAGATGTGACATTGTGCAATCTCCTGCTGTGTGGCATATTCCTGCAGGTTGATCAGGGTTGGATAGCTGTTCCCTGAAGTACTATAGTGTGTAGGAAGACAAGTCCCCTGAATGTTAGCAGTCAATAATGGGGTAACCTGATGGCTATATCATGTAAGAGGATTGGAACCATGACTCTTGTTATTCAAACACCACGTTCAGAAGTGGCAGTTCTTACTAGGAGTGAGAATATGAAGATTCATAGGTTGGTTGAGGTAATATGCTCTGGCAATGCATATCTACTATTGACTGGTGTTGTTTGTCTCACTAGTACTTATGGTCAGCTGAAGTCTGATTGGCATGATTGGAGGAGTTAGTTGCCACTGGTAAGGGATGGTGGATGTCATGTTGATACATTTGTATACAATGCATGGATATTGATGTGGAGTTTCCATGATTGTTAATTTGAGGGGGAGTTTTGGTTAACCTCCTCAAGTCTGGTCAGCCTAGGGTCTGGTTGGCTGTTGACCTGTGTCACATGGGTTCTAGTTGTTGTGTGACACATTTGCAAGGAAGGATTCATCTCTCTCATTCCTAAGGGTGAATCTAATCTGGAAAGAGTCTCAAGACTGTTGAGGTGCTTGCAAGCAGAAGATGTTGACACTAGAAGAGTATTTTCAAAGTATTCTTATGGTGGAAGTATCTGAAAGGATAATTGGGAAAGGATTTAAGATCAATGTCTACTTGTGTCAAGTACAAGTATTTAATTGATTATCCTTGGAGCTCAAGTTAACTGATGTTCTTAAAGATGTTGGAACATCTCTTCTTCAAGACCCTGTGCAGAATCACAGGAAGGATAGTACATTGGGTTATGATCTATCTCTTTGGTGGCAGCAAAAGCGTATGATCTCTGAAAAGGTTTTCTGGCAAGAAACATGTTCAGCCTTGGTGTGTACAAGAAGAAGAAGGCATCATAGTCTTGATGGTGGTTACTTGGATCAGTTTATTTCTGATCTAGGTGAGGAAGTGCATTGGCTAATGCACACTGTGGAGTTAAGAACAAGTGGCAGCATTCTTAACCTCATGGAAACAACTTTACTTTAGGAAGTGGAATCCTGGGTATAGCTGAAGGGTCAGTCTCTAACTGGTCCTTCTGAAGGCTCATACATCATAGTGTCTGATGTCTTTGGAAAAGTAGCAGGGATTCATCAAGGTGTGAGCTTGGATGACCTAACTGCAAACCTGCAGGATGGAGGTTGTTTACTCAAACTTGGTTCCGCAATCAAGTCTATGAGAACATTGAACTCTTGTTCTGTGAAGGGAGGAAGCTCTTTCAAGTGGCAGAAGAAGGAGCTGAATTCAACAGCTGGATGTCAAAACACAATGTTGTGACATTTGGTTCAACATCAGATTCTTAGTTGGTGAAGTGGCACATCAACTTGAGATAGAAGGGTCTGCAGGGCTGCAGATTGGACACTTCAAAAGGCTTGAAGTTCAAATCTCACCTGGAAGGTCAGAATATCTTTGGGAGAAGTCTGATAAACGTGGAGAGGTTAAAAAGCAGCATTTGACCTTTTCATATGAGAATTCATGAAGGAGGTAATCAACCAGTGGCATTTGGTCTATCTCAGAAGTGAGTTCGAAGGATCAAGATAATCAACATAAAGTAGCTGATTACTCTTGAGGAAAGTCTGAGACAAATTACTTTTGGGCAGAAAAGTAGTAAGTTGAAGACAAAAGGAGGTGCTTTCCATTCATCCCTTGGAGCTTGTGGTAGGAGTTCTGAGCGACCTATGGGAGATTATCTCTGGTAATGGGATGAGAATGTATATGTCCCAATTTATGTCTGGGCTCTTCTGGATCAAGCTGGTGACTCAGTGATACGTGAAGACTTTCAGATGGTGTTCCCTGTTATGTGTGAAGGATGTCCCAACTAATGTTAGAACATTATGTGAAGTGGGGCATATTCTGGTCAGAAGAGAGATTGACTCAGAGTGTGGATGTGTTCAGCCAAGAGGGTTGAACAGAGGGTGTGCTCTTGAAGACATGAAGATGCGTCTTATGTTTTCCATTCATCAAGTGGTCTGGAATCTCTTTGAATCAGGAAGTATGTGAAAATCCAACTTTGGGGTGTTGGATATGATCATGTGTGACCTCCAAGAGAGTAGGTTGTCCATGACAGGGGGAGTTTGTCCGTGTGCTGCAAGTAATCACCAAGCTTGTGGTCTATGTGATCTCAGATAACTGGGTATGGCACCCTGTTAGTTATCAGGATGCTGTGATGTATGTCAAGGCTGAGTGAGCATAAGAATGTCTGACCGGATGTCATGACATTGCCCTGGACAATGCTGTTAATTCCTAAAGTCATTAGGAGTTATGAGGGTGATGTGGCTAAGTCTGATAAATCAGAATAAGCCTGGTGGCTACAGTTGTGTGGTACAGGGGGAGTAACCATCTACTGAAGTGTGGAAAGTTGACTATAGCAGTGCTAGAGGTCAAGTCTCTACTGGAGGTATGACAGGGGTCTTGGGAAATGTTGAATACTGGCTGAATGCAGAAAAAGCCGCGTGGAATGTTAAGACATCGCGTGCAACGTGTCTGACTGCATATATGGAATGGTCTCCATGCACTGGAACTGCTGTTTTGGAAAAGAAACAGTCAAGAGCTATAAAAGGTATTCAAAGATAGTCTGAGATTCTGTTGGTGATTCTCTGACTGGTTCTCAGCAAAAATAAATGCATCTTGACCAAGCATTTATGTCTACCGTTAATTCCTAAGCACGGGCTGGACTATTTAAAGGATGCCTCAGCACTTCTCTCCTCATAAGAGAAACACTCCATTCTCAGAATCATGGGATATGTTAAGGTTTGGGCAAGCTGCGCCTGGATCTGGTTTTGTGAAGGATGCCTTTACAAATGTTTAGCTAAAAAGGGGGAGAGAAATATGGTCATGGGGTTGAGAATGTACCAGAAGCAAGCTAACTGTGGTTGTGGTAGCAAACAAAAGTTGGTATCAGGCACAAAATCCACCAACTGGGTATACCACTTGTGTCTTGTGATCTGAGTTAAGAAGACAGTTGTGTCTTGTGATCTGAGTTACATTATCTATGTACTCAGCATTACATACTCTTCAGGGAGCTCTCCCTGTTGAGGGGAAGGGTTGTGAAGCAGCTGTGCCCTGTACCCCTTCTTCCTCATGTACACCATCATTGGTGTTCATGGTGGGGGAGAGAATGACAGAGGATTATTTGTTTTAGCTAAAATTTGCCAAAGGGGGAGATTGTTAATACCTCAGGATTGGCATTAATTTAAGCTAACAAATAATGGAATCACCTCTGTTGTTTTAATATGTTGGGTTGAAGAAATTCAACATCTGGACCAACATGTCATGTACGATGTCACGACATCAGGTCTGTGACATCGCACATGTGTAGAAAACTGAATTAATTAATTCAGTATATGTTCTGGGATCAGCAAGGATATCTGGTGAATATCCTAACTCCCTTGTGAAGGTCTTGAAGACTAAATCAGAATATATATAGGCTCTAAATATGGAGATATATATGGAGAGAGTTTAGGAACTTGAAGACCTTGTTTGTAGCAGAATTTTTCTGCTGAAGTTGTAACAGCAAAGAACAAGTCTGCTGCGATTTCTGAAGGCCCAAATCCAGTTGGGTAATTAGGTTATAAATAGCTGATTGTAACCTAGTTTTTGTAAGCCTCTTAGAATGAAAATTTAGGGGTGTGTGTAAGGTAAACCTCCCAATCTGTGGGAAGGTTGCCATGTGTTTCTCAGTGGTAAAAGCTGAGAGATTTGTAACTCAAAGCCTGTAGGCAAGAGTGATTATGTTCTTGAATGAAGCTGTGAAGCAAGTTCAAGGTGGTTGAACATTACATTGTATTTGTAGTGATAGGAATGGAAACTGGAGGTTTCTATCTAGGAGTTCCTAGGTATAGATTGCATTGGGTAGGGATTAAGTGATGAGTTGTAAACGGGTGAGTTTAACTCTGAATTGATACTACTAATAGTGGATCTTCTTCCTGGCTTGGTATGCCCCCAGATGTAGGTCATGTTGGACTGAACTGGGTTAACAATTTCCTGTGTTTGTTTTCCTTCTGTATGTTATAATCATGTCTGCCACAACTGATCTGGTATTTCAGCCTGCCAAACAAAATACCAACAGACCTGATACATAGCCTTCTGTTGGAATGTCAATCAGAACGTTTTGACATTCATCAACACCAGCACATACTGTATAATAAGTTGATGATTTCAGTTCAGTATGTAGTGAAGTCTGGATTTCAAAAGCATAACAGACATGCCCAAAAGATCAGTGTGTAACTGTCAAACTGGATGTCTTGACAGTTCTTCCAGTAAGCTGATACTGAAGTAGAGACTGGTTGGTCTTTTACAGTACAACAAATTTAGCACAGTCTGTTTCCAGGAACTAAACAGACTTAGCATATGGTTCTGGACTTGGATGTCAAACGGAATGTTGTGACATCCCTTACTGACAGCATATGCTGAATTGTTGGATGGTTAGTTTTTCAGTTTCAGGATTTTTCTCAGGCTATTCTTCAGGAATCCACCACCTGATCTAAAATCTAGGAAACTAACAACTAAGCTACAATTAATGAACCTAGCAAACAATCTATTTGTTAGCTCCTTAATAAGTGGAGATTAGTTTAACTTGTTACAACCTTTAATTTAGGAAATACAAGTACATGACCAACAAACTGGAACAATGTAACAGATGATGTCCAAAACAGGTTTGAGACATCGTGCTGATAAATGTGTAGGAAAACAACAGAAGAAAAGGCTATGGTGCACATAACTAGGTGTTCCTCCGTTCTAGGATGACATAGAAGGAGAGGTAGTGAAACTGGGAAAGTGTGCACATTAGTACAGAGTGTAATAACTGTCTTGCTGTATTATGTACAAAGTTAGATCAGATGTCATGACTTGAAGTAGAACATCTGAACACTGACTACGCCAGAATTTCACAAAGGATGTCGGAAGCCAATAGATGGACTTATTCCAATCTCCTAAAACAAAATGAAACTTGGATACTGGATGCCAATCTATCTGGGCTTATACCAATATCCAACATACGATCATAGGAAAGCAAATGCCAACTTACAGGGACTTATAATTGCATCCTCACATACCACAACAAATGCATCAAGCGAACAAAAGAAGATGAGTAGCTAATGGGATGGTCTTAGACTCACTTCCATATCATAGGAACAATGGCCAAAGGATGGTCTTACAATTGTCCTCCATGGGCAAACAACATAGATATGTCACAAGGACAAATGAAGTGATCATGCACTAATGGGCAAATAATAATGATAAATGCACCAAGCATGCAAGCCAACATGTACAAATGAATTGAACAATCAATCAAACAAAGTCATTTAGCACACTCTATAACCAAACAATCAGGCTCATACAAAGGGTAAGGCATTGAAGCCAACTGTAATAGGGTTAAGGGTGCTCTTAACCTTGCCATTGAGGGGCTAAGGTGAAGCAGATGAAGGGGCATGAGGGGTGTGCCTCATTGCTCTTATCCCTGGTCAGGGAGAGCATTGGATGAAAGAAGATGTGGGAGTTCAGAAAGTAAGAACTCTCTCCACAGATTATTGACTCGATAGATCTTGGGCTTTTACTCACTATGCATCAACACATGTGGTGTGAGCAAGGTGAGAGACTCACAGAATAGTAGGAGATAGGTTACATATCTCTTGGGTTCTACCAATTGCCTTATTCAGAAGGACTTTTCCTGCTTAGGACAAACATAAACAAGCACAAACATCGCCTCTTAAGGAGGACTTCAGACAGTTGCCTGGCTAAGTAACAAGCCAGGTCTTCCAGACTACATGGAGACAAGAGAGTCTACCTCAATGCTAATGCTTAGCAAGCAAAGCAATGCAAGTTCTTAAGAGAACTGAGCAACTAAGGATACCTGAAATCAATCAAATATAATCAGCATCCCAATCACAAAATCTAAACAACAACATAAGAAGCAGCAGACAATGTACAATCAAACAATGTAAAGCAGAAAGCTCAAAGCTCAAGTGAGCCAAGCCCTACAAAAACAAGACAAGTTAGTTAACATCAAATGAAACAACTCATATAACTTGCATTAATCTCCTTAAAGCAAATGCTTCTTCAACCTGAAAAGCAAGCTCAAACATGAGTAACAAGACCACTAGGCCAAGCCTAGGGTCAAAAGGAGGTAAAAAATTTAAAACAGCAAGTAAAAAATGATCAAAACCAAGATTAATCAATTAAGAAGAAAGTCTAATTGGTCTCATAGCAAAACAATGCACCAAATTCATTTCATGCACAATTTAGGTCAAAGTAGGCAAGATGGAAGCACATATGAGCAAACAGCATGATCACATCCAAACAAATACCAAAACAGCTCAATAAATTCCACAAAAATTCCAGTCTAAACAGAACACATTCAATGAGCATCATATCAAATTTCATGCTATTTTGACAAGAGGAAGTAGGTCAATGAAACTCAGAAAGTCATGGTATGCAAAAACCAACCCAAACTAGGTCACAATTTATGTACTAGCTTCAAGCAATTGTAAAACAGTGAGAACAAATGGGAAATGAATGGGACCAAAGCCACAGTGAAGCTAAACATGTTAAGAAACATTCCATTAAATTTCATCTTCATATGATAAGGTATGAGAATTTTACAAGTCATGGAAGTTGACTACTCAAGCAAAGCCCTAAAAAGACTAAACAGCAAACAAAAATACCAATCAAATAGGAAATGGATCAACAAATCCTACAAAACATCATGGTGAAACTAAACATGCATATGATATCACATGCAAAAATTCAGAGCCATAGGCACAGCATAAGCATGAAAAATAAAATCATGAACACAGCATAACATAGTGTGACACATACTGTCACACTCATGAAGATCACATCATATCTCTCTAACCAGGGACTCAAAAATAACAAACTATACATCAAAATCACCAGGCATGAGTCAAGAACAAGCATGTGAAATTTCATTCATTTTGGAGCAAGCATGATTATTTTATGATCAATATGGCAAAACATACATACAATGCACACATGTCAAAGATCATTAGACAAAACCAAAAATTCACCAGGCACAACTTTAATTACCATGCCTAAAAAAAACTAGAGGAAATTTGGAGATTAACAAAAAAATTCCCATCCAATTTGGATTAGGGATGAATTAAATATGATTTTTGGAAGATTGATTAAGAAGTGAAATATTTATTTAAGTTTAAAATGAATTTAATTAAGCGCAGTGGCATTTTCGTAATTACTTGAACCAGGGACTAAAACGCTGCAGTTTCCTTAAACTGCATGGCGCGTTGCTATTGGTCGGTTTGAGCGGTAAACGGAATTCAAACGCGAGGCCAAGGAATACAGGATCAAACAGCCTCTTTTTCCAGAATTTCACGAGCTTCATCATTGTTCTTCATGTTCTTGATGAACATGAACAAATTTCAACCAAAACGCGCATGCCATATATGGTTCTCTCCGTCTTTCCACGTAGATCATGGATATGGTAATGAAAATGTCCAGAAGTTCACACACAAAGAGATACGATCAAAAAATGTTTTGACATGCAATCTTTGATTCCAAATATCTTGATGAATAATGGACGAAATCACGCGATTCAAACACCAAATTACTCTATGTTCAAGGATCTATCTAAACCACATGTCAATTCTAACAATTAGAGGATGCGAAAATCTCACCTTCTTGATGTGCAGTGTGGAATCCTTGCTCGTTTTGCCTCGAATTGTAAAAACAGATGTAGTATATTGCTCAGGAAGATGATTGGTGATGATTTCTCAGCTCAACAATGCACGAACATGAAGAATTTGCCAATTGCCATTGAAGAGCTCAAGGTTTCACAGTGAGAATTGGCACGGTTTTCTTCCTCAATCTTGCTCAACAGTCCTTCCAAATTACCTGCCAATGATGATTCAACAAAGAACTAGCAAAAAAAATTGGTGAATTCTTGATGAATTGATGCAAAAGAGTTTTTGTGAAAATGGAGAAAAGTGAGAGAATTTGAGAATGTTTGTGATTTGATCCGAATTGTGATTATCGATCCCTTCAATTCTGTTAGAATTAGGCTTTTATACATGCTCTTAATCCATCCTTTAATCATGATTAAGCAAAATTTGATGATTAGTGAATGTGCACATTATGCCATTTTGGCCAATTTTGCCCTTATGCATCTTGAACCAATGTAACAGTAGTTTCTCACTTGAGGCAAACCATAAATCTCATTTGGAAATGATTGGAATTGGTTTCATGTGAAAACTCCTTGTATTTTGAAATTTGACCTTTTTTCCCACCAATTTCTAAATTGTCCACTTGAAAAATGACCTTTTTATGTGAAGGCTTTTGGTGAAATGTGATGATGGATTTGGATAGTACACATCAAATGTGGTTTGCTCAAAGAAGAACCATCCAATTTGGCCATTCCATGTGAAAGTTATGCCACTTTGAATTTAGGCATTTTCTGAAAATGATTGGACCATATCTTGCCAACCACACATGGGAATTTCATGTTCTTGGACTTTTTGGAAAGGTAAGAACAAGATCTTCAACTTTCATGTTGGACAAATTTTGATTTGAATCTTGTATGATGAAGTAATTTTGAGGAGAAAAACTTTCCATTTTTGGCAGGTGAGAATTACAGGTCATTTCCATTTTTGGAAACTTTTTGTCTGACTTCAATTCCTTCAACCTTGATCTTTGAAATGCCAAATGCATATGGACATGAATGAGACACTTCAAACCATCTCACACTTTCCAATTCCTGATTAAATGCACAGTTGACCACAGTTGACTTTTCTAGGGTTTTGGTTGACTGAGCCATGTTCTGATGAATTCCAAGCCTCTTTCTCTTGAGATCTTGGTTCCAAATGATATCACAACTTAAATGAACTCTTTATGAATGATCATGGTGTCCAAATTCTTCAAGAATGGCCACCATCCATTGCTCAATGCCTGATTTGACTGTTTTGACCTAGTTAGCTTCATCTGCAAGTAACATGGTTAGATGACAATATTTTTGTACTTTTGGTTAGTAAACAAATGAAAAGCAATGATATACAAATGCAATACATGCTTGGTGATCAAGAACCACACTCACAAGGTATCCCACCCACTAGGAGGGAAGCTAGGGTATGCAATGATCCTTGAGGCCATGATATGATATGATATGGGCCATGAGGGATCTTAGGGCCAAAATTGGGGTCTTACAACTTGCTAACTTCTTCTAAACAAACTTGTTCATCTCTTTCTTTTTCATGTGTGTCCTTTTTCTCAATATACCAAACCACAATCTCAGGCTGATGCCTTCTCTAACACCACGTACACGACAACCATGCTCCTTTATTCCAATTGCTTCTACTAATATATCATGTCGTGGTTATGGAACAAAAGTACCTTTACTAGGAAAATCAATCAACAAATCCTACACAACATGAATAAGATATATTATTACCAAAGAGATTTAAGTTACACATAATAAATCATAGGCACAACAAATCCTACTAGCAATTTTCTCAACGACAACTCGTGAGGCATGTGAAGTAAACTCTCAAGTTTGTATTTTTTGAGCCATATTCCAGTTCTTATGTCACGATGGTGGATATAGGCAACGATCACAACTCATGGAGTCCTCATCTCCCATTTGTTGTCTTTTTTGTTAATCAATTTTTTATCAAGTTTCCTATAAACCTCACAACATAACCTATGGGGGTATTTTTTTTACCTTGTTTAGCTTTCATGATTCACTTTTAACATGTTATAAAAATAATTAAAATAATAATTTGCGTGGTTGTATCTGTCATATCCTAAACTTTTCCTATATGTCTTTTATTTTATTTTTATTATGTAAAAAAAATCAAAAGTGTCTGTCATTTTAGTTGGTACTTAGGCAAGGATGTCAAATGCAAAGTAGAGGGTTTGAAACCCATGTTTATTGATTTTGGTCTTGTTAATTGTTTGATTACATTTGATTATATTTTCATTTCAATTTAACCTAATTTGCACTATAAATATACCAACATTTTTCACACATTTTGACATTAAAATTCCCCTAAAAAACCTCTCATACATTATCTCCCATTTAAAAAGTAATTCTCACACAATTACACACAATTTCTAACACATAAAAAACCCTATTTTCTATCTTGATTCAACACCCAAAAAATACACCAATTTTAAAAAAAAAACTCATACACACCAATCAAAATCTCCATATCAAAACCTTCACAAATTCAACCATCTTGATACAAATCCAACACAAACTCTACACCATCATAATTTTAACATTCATCACCAACCTTACACCATAATCAATTCTAATTCAAAATCTCGCCAACAACAACACCTTAGTCTTTAACAACCATATAAATATCTCATTAAAACCTCCATTTAAAAAAAAATAGAAATTATTTATTTATTTATTTATTCTATTGTTGTTATGTAAAAATAAATAAGAGAGAGAGATATGAGAGATTTGTTTTTTTACTTCTTTTGTTTTACTGACTTTTGTTTTTTTTTTCTTTCAATTTTTAATATGATGCTATTTTGTTTTTATTTTTTTATCATTTCAATTAAGAGTGGCCATGTGTCATGAATTAAGTGGAGATTTAAAAAAAAGTGAGAGAATTTGGAAAAAAAAGGATGGCGGCGCCAACTTTCCTTGATGTTTTTTATTTTTATTTTTTTTCATTATTATTATTATCATTGCTAAGTTTTTTTAGTGATGGTCTTGGGCATTCTTGATTTTGCATACACACCCCCTACTTTGCCTATTCAACACAAACTGCATCCCTAGTTTCACTTTTCCTTTTTATTTATTTTATTTTTTCAGTTATTGATATTTCATTTTTTTAGTTTTGCTATTAGTAATTATAAAAAAAATACAAAAAAAAATCTTTTAATTTTCTTTAAGATATTTAATTAAATTCCCAAAAAACAAATATCATGAAAAATAAAAGTGAAAAATATTTAATTAATCAAAGACGAAACTTGTACATAACCGCTTAGAATAATAGTCCTCAATCATTCACTTGTAAATTGTTCATAACCTTATGCATAAATCATACTTCTTTTATAAATCAAATTAGTTCAATTCTTTTTGCAAATAATAGGATAGGTGAATGCACATCAGCCACATCCTTGAGTAAATGATTGGTTGGCGCACACTGCATTGATCAATTACCCAAATTCAAAACACCTAAAATTAACACAACCCATTAAAATGTCTTTTATGCCCTTGTGTGCTTATTCAAACTTTTTCATAAAAGATCAGGTTAAGTCATTTCGACACAAAATACAAATGAGCGTTTAAACCTTCATCGTGCGAGAATACAAGCCAATGTTTAAATGCAAGACCTTGACTTAAACCTCATCCTATAAAATCAACCAACAAACATTATTTTTTACGAACTAACATGCTCTGATTTTCTCATTTCACTTTGAGAATACGTAGGCACGAGGTTTCAGAACCTTGACGAGCACACTAATTAAACATATTTTTTCCCTTTTCTCTTTGTAAATAATATCTTTTTTAAAATATCTTAAATAAAACACTGGCAGACATACCTTTAGAAAACCCTGAACCCTAAAGCTATAGGAGGTTCTTGTTGAGTACAACAGATGTGAGGGGTGCTAATACCTTCTTCACCTTACATAACCGACTTCCGAACCCATATTTTATTGTGATGTCCATCTTATCCTTTTCTTTTCTCTTAGGATTTTATCGTTATTTTCCCTTTCCTTAGGGATAAATAATATTTGGCAATGTCTTTGTTACGCGAGCATGCAATGCGCTCACGAGGTCATATTATTCGAGATGTGACAATATCTATAAAGCATAAGCATAAAATTATAAGATTACTACTAACCAAGAAATAACCAAAACTGCGAGACTTCACAAACTTTTCCCAAACCTTCTTTCCAATATAATTATATTTTTACAATTGGATGCTCAAGATAATCCTTAGGATTCGTAATATAGTCACCCGTGAGTTGTGACTTGAAGCCCCTCCAATGCTCACCAGCATAAGTGATCCATTTGTTCTTCAACTTATCATCATCAGTAAACTCAATATCCGACTACAGTTTCATCCATTTGTTCTTCTTTCTATTGTTTGAGATTCATTAGTACGAGTTTCATTTGTATGATATCTTCACTAAATGAAAAGTCCATCTATGTTAAAAATACAACAACTTAAAGATTAAACCAATCTTAACAAAAACATATAATAACATAACAAATGTGTCTCATATACATTCAAAAATAACAACAACATAAACATCAAACCAATCTTAACAAAAACATACAAAAACATAGCAAATGTGTCTCATACATATTCAACAATAACAACCACTACTATAAAAAGTAGATACAATGACGACACCTTTACCTCAGACTACGAAAGTAGGTATTCACTGCTCGAGAAGACATGTTGTGCACTGGATTAAGCTTCCAAATGCTTAAGGCAATATATGTTGATACATACAACTCTCATGATCTCCAACATGGATCCGATCAAGTACATTTTTGAAAAGCCTGCTCTCACAGGAAGAGTTTCCCGTTGCAAGATGGCACTAACAGAATATGACATTCAGCATGGCACGCAGAAAGCCATCAAAGGTAGTTTTGTTATCTGATTATCTAGCCCATCATCCCATGGAGGATTACCAATATATAAGTTTCGACTTCCCTGATGAATACATTACATTCATTAGAGATTATAACATTCCATTCCCTGAGGAAGGACCCAAGCTAGGATCATGATGGACGATCGTGTTCGAAGGTGCTTCCAATGCCCAAGGAAATGGAATTAGGGCAATTATCACCTCTCCCACCGGTTTTCGTCTACCATTTACTGCAAGGGTGTGCTTTGAATGCACTAACAATATGTTAGAGTATGAAGCATGCATCTTCGATATAGAAGCAACCATTGATTTAAGATAAAGATCCTTGAATTCTATGGAGATCCAGCCTTGGTAATCAGTCAAGTTAGGGGAGATTGGGAAGTTCGGGATCACAAGTTGATCTTGTATAAGGAGCATGTCTTAAAGCTAATCCCATATTTTGATTAGATTACATTCCACCATATTCCTCGAGGGGAAAATCAACTCGCAGATGGCTTAGCCACTCTGGCATCCATGGTTAAGGTTAAGTGGAAGAATTAAGCACCATTTATCCATAATAACTATTGGTGTAAGCCCTAGAAGCCAATGCTTTTGGTACTTGTATCGAATTATTTATTAATAATAAAATGCTTTTTCTTTATTATGTTTGTTTAATAAAGTCCCTAGAATAACTAGTCCGTTTAATGTATCAAGTGTAACTTAATCATGAGATCCCATTAAACATAAGGACACTATTCTTAAAGTATCTGTAGTCGAGCTTTGTTGTGAAGTGGGTTAACATTAAAGCATTAAGACTATTATGTATATAGACTCATGATCACATCTCATGGATCATGGATAAGGAGTTATCAAGTCTTAAACATAAGTATGAATATTGAGAGTAATATTTATACTGGATTAACCCGCTATAATAATACTATATAAAATGTAATGGTAAGTGTCATAAGTTATTCTCATGGTGATAATGGTGTATACCTCCCTTTGACTTGAAACCACTATATACCCTAGATGTAGAGTCGAGTTCCTTATTGCTGATCAAACATTGTCCGTAATTGGATGACCATAAAGATAGTTGATGGGTACTCCATGAAGCATGTTGAGGGACATGAGTGACCTAGATGGAATTTTCCCATCCTGCGTAACAGGATAAATGTCTACGGGCCCAATATTGAACTGGACAAGGATGACACGGTTTATACCTTGTGTTCAATATAGACATAAGGGAAAAAGGATAATTATACACATAAGTATTATCACAAAAGGATTTGTCATATCACATGATATTTTCGTGTCTTGGGTAGCAGTGATGTGTCACAAGATACCGTTCACTGTTTATTATGTTAAATACGTGATTTAATATAATTGGTAAAGTCGAGAAAACCTACAGGGTCACACATAAAAGGACAAATTGATGACAGATAGAGTAACTAAGGAACACCGTAAGGTACGGTGCACTTAAGTGAATTTTAGAACATCGTAAGGTACGGTGTACTTAAGTAGAATACGAAATATGGTAAGGTACCACACACTTAAGTGATTTTGGCATATCATAAGATATGGGCCACATACACTTAAGTGGGATTTTTAGCTTGCAGCCCACACAAGTGGTTCTATAAATAGAACCCTTATGCAGAAGCATTTATGCAGTTGCAATTTTGTTTCTCTCTCTCTCTCTCTCTCTCTCTCTCTCTCTCTCACTCAAAGCCTTCATTCGTAGCATCTAGCAATGAGATTTAAGGAATTCGTTCGTGTGGACTGAGTAGAGGCGTTGTCACCATTCAACTTCCGTGATCGCTCCGTAGATCTGCATCAAAGATTTCAATCGCCATAAGAGGTATCGATTTTATCATTGATCATGCCCATTCATAAGGATCACTAAAGGATACTTTTTTTTAAAATTCCGCTGCGTTTTGGATCGCTCTTTTCCTTAAGTGGTATCAGATCCTAAGCTGTTTATTTTCTATTTTTTTCTGTATTAATACGATTAAAAGACAAAATGAATCAAAGAATAAATTAGTCATTAAATTTGGCATCATGTGTGTACGATTTGGATGATTGATGTTGACTATGCTTAGGAATCTGACGTTAGTATGGTGATACATCGATCGCCCATAGGTTACGCAATTGAGATCGATCAAGTTATATATATGATATAAGTTATCCTGATGCAAAATACAGTATATATGATATATTGTTTCTGTTTCGTTCATTCAAACACTTAATGGTTGTTTTCCTTTGAACTATCAATGATCATTCGCTTCTTGATCCGACATTAGTATGGTGAAGCAATGACGTGTTGATCAATCATACTAAATTAACAATCGAGGTGTGTTTGACGGTTTGAAATTGGTGCATTAGGGTTCATGACTGTGCAAGAGTTATACGGAACCCCTGGCTAACTCTGCGTAGTGTGATCGATCGCCGAAATTTAATTTGGTTTTAATTAATTAACAGAATTTAAATTAATAATAATAATGTGTTTATTATTATTGTCTTGTGGTGATCGGTTATGACCTTAGTTTTCCTTTATTTTATTTTGGGATTTTTAAATACGACTTGCGTGTCGTGCCTCTCTTTTAATCTCTTAATGTAAATTCTTTTCTCATCTCACTCCCTCGTATGTAAAGATAGTTTCTTTTATGTAATGTAATGTTATGAAGAAAAAGAAGAATACAATATCAAAGTAGGACAACCTTGAAGGTCTTGCTTGGAGAAGCTTAGATCGTTATTAGGTTAGCTTAGGTTCTCTCATTGGCTTGGGAGAACAATTGTGCTAGGGGCTATAACTGTTTCATTATGTATGTTGATGCATGTGAATGTATATTGATGCATGTGAGAGACGATTTATATGATAAATAAGCCGGTGAGATCAAAATAATTGCAAATTCCCTCAAATTAAATATTAAGTTTATGTTTTCCAAGTTTTAGCACTCATCGAGACTAGTATCGAATAATGTAGGTTCCGCCTATGCGAGGTGCATATTCTATATTAATAAGGTGCAAGGGGATAATTGTAATATCCAATTGCTAAAACAATGGGTCAAACTTAACTAAACAAATTATAATAAGATTACATATGTTTAAAAGAAAGAGTTAGAAATGATCCATGTGATGGATTGGAATAAGGAGTTATTCACCCAACTAAAATATTTGAGAGTTGTATTAGATACAATTGGAAGGAGTTCCTACCTAAATAACCTAGTTTTGTGTAATCCGCCTACGCGGACTTAAAACAAAGTGAAATATGGATCTCGACCCACTAGAAAATCTTCCAACGGGATTTTTCGAATCAAATGATGAGGGTCATTTGTTTTGAGTAAAATAGTGGGAGCATATTTAATTAAAGGCCTAATTAAATATGTTATTGATACTTATATTTTCATTATTTTCATATAGATTACCATGACAACAAACACCTCTAACAACATTTTACGATCAATCCTTGACAAGGAAAAATTGTTTGGGACAAATTTTCTGTATTGGCACCGAAATATGAGGATTGTCCTCAAACATGATAGAAAGTTGTATGTCTTGGAGAAATTTGTTCCTGAAGACGAACCTCCTAGTTCTGTATCTAAGGCAGAAAGAGATGCTTATAAGAAGCATGTCAATGATGCCAATGAAACTGCTTGCCTCATGCTAGCTACCATGAACTCAGAGTTGCAAAAGTAATATGAGAACATGGCAGTGTTCAATATGATCGAACACTTGAAGATGCTCTATCAAGAGAAAGCAAGGAATGAAAGGTTTGAAGTTTCAAAAGCCCTTTTTCAAGGCAAGTTAGATGAGGGAGCCCCTGTAGGTCCCCATGTGTTCAAGATGATTGGGTATGTGAAGAACCTTGAGAGGTTGGGTTTTCCCCTCGGAAAGGAACTAGCGACTGATTTGATCTTGTAATCGTTGCCAGATAGATTCAGTCAATTTGTCCTCAATTTGAATATGATATGGACAAATCTCTTCCTGAACTGCTTGCCATGTTAAGAACTATTGAGCAGAATCTGAAGTAAAAAAGGAAGTCCATTCTGATGCTCAGAAATGGGAAGGGACAGAACAAAAAGACCCACTAAGCAGGTTGATAAAGGGAAAGGCAAGGAAGTTGCCAAACCCAAACCCACTGCTCCTGCATTGAAGCCTAGTGGAGGTATAGCAAAGGAAGGCACCTGCTTCCATTGCGGTAAGACCAGACACTGGAAGAGAAACTGCCTAAAGTACCTGGAAGATAAAAAGAATGGAGTAGAGACTTCAACTTCATCTATTTTTGTTATTGAAATTAATCTATCTACTTCTGCATCACGGGTATTAGATACTGGATGCGGTTCTCACATTTGTACTAATGTGCAGGGGCTAAAAAGGAGTAGAGATTTGGAAAAAGATGAAGTTGACCTACGAGTTGGCAATGGAGCAAAGGTTGTTGCTTTAGCCGTAGGAACTTATGTATTGACTTTACGTAGTTGTTTAAAAATTCAGTTAGAGAACTGTTATTATGTACCTGTAATTAGCAGGAATATTATTTCTATTTATTGTTTAGACAAGTTTGGTTTTTCATTTATAATAAAGAAAAATTGTTGCTCCATTTATTTGAATGATATATTCTATGCTATTGCACATATGAACAATGGATTATATGTCCTTGATCTTGAAATGCCTATTTATAACATTAATACTAAAAGGATGAAATCTAATGAGTTAAATCCAACTTACCTTTGGCATTGTCAATTAGGCCACATAAATGAGAAAGCATTTCCAAACTCCATAAACATAGACTCTTGGACTCTTTTGATTGTGAATCATATGAGACATGTAGATCTTGTTTAATTGGAAAGATGACAAAGTCTCCATTCACAGGAAAAAGTGAAAATGCTAATGATCTTTTGGCCCTCATACATACTAATGTATATGGACCACTGAACATTCCATCCAGAGGAGGTTTTCAGTACTTCATCACGTTTACTGATGATTTCAGTAGATATGGTTATGTGTATTTAATGAAACACAAATCAGAGTCCTTTGAAAAGTTCAAGGAGTTCAAGAATGAAGTACAAAACCAACTAGGTAAGAATATTAAAAATCTTTGATCAGATCGAGGTTGTGAGTATTTAAGCCTAGAGTTTGATGACCATCTGAAAGAGTGTTGGATCCTATCCCAACTTACTCCTCTTGGAACACCCCAATGGAACGGTGTATCTGAGAGAAGAAATGGAACCTTGTTAGACATGGTCCGATCCATGATGAGTCACGCCGATCTTCTAAACTCATTTTGGGGACATGCACTATTGACAACAACTTACACATTTAACCGTGTTCCATCCAAAAAGGTTGAGAAGACACCATATGAGATATGGAATGGTAAGAAACCACATATGTCTTACATGAAGATTTGGGGTTGTGAAGTTTATGTGAAACGACAAATTTCAACTAAGCTTGAGCCCAAATCTGACAAATGCCTATTTGTGGGGTATCCTAAAGAAACAAGAGGGTATTACTTCTACAATCCTTCTGAGGGCAAAGTGTTTGTCGCTCGAACTGGAGTTTTCCTAGAAAAGGATTTTATTTCCAAAGGAATCAGTGGGAGGAAAGTAGAGCTTGAAGAAATTCAATAATCACAAAGCATTGATACACCTATGGAGGAATTAGAGCAGGAAACATAAGTAGTCGTGGAAGAGCAACCCGCTCAAGTAGAACAAGACCAACGTAGGTCAAGCAGGATATGTCACATACCTGAGAGATGTGGATATCTCATAACTGATCAAGGTGATGTATTACTCATGGATCAAGATGAGCCTATGACCTACAAAGAGGCCATAACTGGTCCCGAGTCTGAGGAGTGGCTAGAAGCCATGAAATCTGAAATGGATTCCACGTACACAAACCAAGTTTGGACCTTGGTAGAGCCTCTTGTAGGAGTTAACCCTATAGGATGCAAGTGGATCTTCAAAAAGAAGACTGACATGGACGGTAAGGTACATACCTATAAGGTAAGAATGGTTGCAAAAGGATATAAACAAATTCACGGGGTTGACCGTGATGAAACCTTTTCACCAGTTGCAATGCTTAAATCTGTTCGGATTTTACTTATTGTCACTGCATATCATGATTATGAAATATGGAAGATGGATGTTAAAACTTCTTTCCTTAATGGGAATCTTCTTGAGGATGTGTACATGACATAGCCTGAAGGATTTGACATACCAAAAGAAGCTCGAAAGATATGTAAGTTACAAAGATCAGTCTATGGATTGAAGCAAGCTTCCAGAAGCTGGAATCTTCGTTTTGATGAAACAGGAAAATAATATGGATTCATCAAGAACGAAGATGAGCCTTGTGTCTACAAGAAGGTTAGTGGGAGCATGATCGTTTTCCTGGTATTATATGTAGATGACATGTTACTCATTGGAAACAATATCTCTACCCTGCAACAAGTAAAGTCTTGGTTGAGGAAATGATTTTCTATGAAGGACCTAGGTGAAGCAACCTATATACTAGGAATCAGGATCTATAAAGATAGATCACAAAAACTTCTTGGCCTAAGTCAGAGTACATACATAGACAAAGTGCTGAGACGCTTTAATATGCATGATTCCAAGAAAGGATTCATACATATGCAATATGGCTTGTGTCTATCAAAAAAACAATCCCCTTCAACTAAGGAAGAAAGGGATCGCATGAATAAGATTCCATATGCATCTACAATAGGATCTATCATGTATGCCATGTTATGTACTCGACTAGATGTCTTGTATGCTTTAAGTGCAACGAGTAGGTACCAATCTGATCCCGACGATGCTCATTGGGCAGCTGTCAAGAATATCCTTAAGTATTTGAGAAGGACTAAGGACTCATTCTTGATATATGGAGGTCAGGAAGAGCTTGTTGTAATTGGATACACCGATGCTAGCTTCCAGACAGATAAGTATGACTTTAGATCGCAATCTGGTTATGTGTTTTTGCTTAAACGGTGGCGCTGTGAGCTGGAAAAGTTCAAAGCAAAATACAGTTGTTGATTCTACAACTGAGGCCGAGTATATTGCTGCCTCAAGTGCAGAAAAGGAAGCTATTTGGATCAAAAAGTTCATTAGTGAACATGACATAGTTCCTAGCATTATGGATCCCATTGGTCTCTATTGTGATAACAATGGTGCTATCGCATAAGCTAAAGAACCTAGCTCTCACCAACGATCCAAACACATACTTAGGCGTTATCACCTCATTCGAGAGATAATCGATATAGGAGATGTGAAAATATGCAGAGTACCTACACTTGACAATATTGTTGACCCACTGACAAAGCCTCTTGTGCAGCAGAAGCATGATGGTCATACTAGATCTATGGGCATTAGGGGTATGCATGATTGGCTCTAGTGTTAGTGGGAGATTATTGGTGTAAGCCCTAGAGGCCAATACTTTTGGTACTTGTATCAAATTATTTATTAATAATAAAAGAATTTTTCTTTATTATGCTTGTTTAATAAAGTCCATAGAATAGCTAGTCCGTTTAATGTATCAAGTGTGACTTAATCATGAGATCCCATTAAACATAAGGACACTATTCTTAAAGTATTCATAGTCTAGATTTGTTGTGAAGTGCGATAACATTAAAGCATTAAGACTATTATGTATATAGATTGATGATCACATCTCATGGATCATGGATAAGGAGTTATCATGTCTTAAACATAAGTATGAATATTGAGAGTAATATTTATACTGGATTGACCCGCTATGAGAATACTATATAGAATGTTATGCTAAGTGTCATTATTTATTCTCATGGTGATAATAGTGTAAACCATCCTTTGACCCGAAACCACTATGTACCCTAGATGTAGAGTCGAGTGCCTTATTGTTGATCAAACATTGTCCGTAACTGGATGACCATAAAGACAGTTGATGGGTACTTCACGAAGCATGCTAAGGGACATGAGTGACCTAGATGGAATTTGGCCATCCTGCGTAACAGGATAAATGTCTACGGGCCCAATATTGAACTGGACAAGGATGACACAGTCTATGCCTTGTGTTCAATATAGACATAAGGGAAAAAGGGTAATTATACACATAAGTATTATCAAAAAAGGATTTGTCATATCACATGACATTTTCGTGTCTTGGGTAGCAGTGATGTGTTGCTAGATACCGGTCACTATTTATTATGTTAAATACGTGATTTAATATAACTGCTAATGTCGCGAAAACCTACAAGGTCACACACAAAAGGACGGATCGATGAGAGATAGAGTAACTAAGGAACACCATAAGGTACAATGAACTTAAGTGAATTGTAGAACATCATAAGGTACGGTGTACTTAAGTAGAATACGAAATATGGTAAGGTACCACATGCTTAAGTGATTTTGGCATATCATAAGATATGGGCCACATACACTTAAGTGAGATTTTTAGCTTGCAGCCCACACAAGAATATCCAAAGAATGCATCCATCACAGATAATAAATACCTATGAAGGTTCTCGGCTAAGTTCTTCTTAACACGAAATGTTCTTTACAAGAGGAATTACGACCCAGTCCTGCTCAGATGCGTGGATAGACATGAAGTAGACCAAATCATAATTGAAATACATGAAGGCTCCTTTCGGACGAAATCTAGTGGGCACACCACAGTTAAAAAGATCTTGAGGGAGGCCTATTATTGGATGAAAGTGGAGGTTGACTGCCACCATCGCGTGCAAACATGTCATAAATGCCAGATTTATGCCCATAAGATACATGTGCCTCCGGTTTAGATACATGTATTGACATCACCTTGACCGTTTTCCATGTGGGGCATAGACGTGATCGGGTGCATAGAGCCAACTGCCTCGAATGGGAATCACTTTATCCTTGTAGCCATTGACTATTTCACCAAATGGGTGGAAACAATCTCGTATGCAAACGTGACAAAGCAAGTGGTTGCTCGCTTCTTGAAGAAGGAAATTATATGTCGTTATAGGGTCCCAAATAAAATCATTATCGATAATGGTTTTAATCTTAATAATAAAATGATAAAGGAATTATGCAAATACTTCAATATCGAACACCACAATTCATCGTCATACCATCCAAAAATGAATGGTGTTGTTGAGGCATCCAACAAGAACATCAAAAAGATCATTCAAAAGATGGTAGAGATGTACATGGATTAGCATGAAATGCTACCATTTGCTTTGCATGGCTACCGTACTTCGGTACACACCTCCACTGGGGGCAACTCCGTTCTCTCTTTTGTATGGCATGGATGAAGTACTGCTAATTGAAGTAGAGATTCCTTCTTAAGGATATTAACGGATGTCAAATTAGATGAAGCTAAATGGTTCTAAGCAAGATAGGATCAACTTAATCTCATTGATAAAAAGCTCCTAGCAGCCATTTTCCATGGTCAGTTATATCAGAGGTGGTTGAAGAGGGCATTTGATAGGAAGGTTCGTCTTCAAAATCTCGAGGTGTGAGACTTGGTGATAAGAAAGATTCCGTCGATTCATATAGATTTGTGGGGAAAACGGACGCCCAATTATGAAGGTCCGTATATGGTGAAAAATGTCTTCTCTGGATGAGCTTTTATCCTATCAACTAAGGACGATGAAGATCTCCCATCCCCGATGAATGCATACACATTTAAAAAATACTTTGACTAATGAATCCACTAAGTCGAGGACCTTGAGGGGCGACTTAGGCAAAAAATGGGTATCCTGGTGGACCACAAAAAGAAAGGTCCATGCAAAAATTAGCTATAAAATCAAAATAAATAAAGGATCCACTGAGTTACACTTATTCCATTTTCACCTTAAATCTCTTTTTGACCTAATTCTTTTTTATCTTGTTAATATCATGGTAAAGAGTGTTTGGCCTAATTTTGGCCTAAAATGCACAAGCCAATTTCATTTGGCCCAAGCCTAAACATGGTGCCATGCCAAGCTGTGTGCATAGACTAGGCCAAGCCAAGCAGCCATACACCTTTGCTCATAGTCATCAAAACTTTATGCATTCAATCTTAAGCAATCAAGGTTTGTGCAGAAGCATTTTGAAAGCAACAATTTGAGGCCTACGAAGCATGAAATGCATGATCCATGTGCAGCAAATACATGGAGAAGTACATGAGAAACACCAAAAAATTACAAAATACGGATACATGGAGAATACAAGCAAAAGTAAAAAAATGGAAGAGCTTCTAGAAGGGTGGGGACCACTAATGATTTCCCATTCATTTGGCACGGAATTTAGTGAGATTTACATCAAATTTTCACTTGGATAGTTCATCAAATTGCCATACATGTGACTGAATTGGATTACGAGGATTAGACTTCAACTTGGCACGTATGAACCTCACTCATATTCCCTATAAATAGAGCAACATTCCCCTGCAAAGATCAAGCTTAAAAGCCATCAAATTGCTGCAGGAGTCACTCCTTATTTCACCTTGAAATAGGGCATACGGGTAGAACTCCTGAGCCATTTACAAAGCTTCCTGAGCATTCAAACACGTTCACTCGTCATCCCTGAATCTTACCAGATCAAGAGCTATCATTGAATTGCCCTCACTGGAGCTCTACAACTACGTCGAAATCTGCATTTGGAGTTTTTTCGACAAGCTAAAATACTTCATCCAATCAACAGAAACTTGTTACCAATTTGTTTTCCAGGCTTCATTGAATCTTTTCCTAACCACTAAGGATCTATTGTGTTGTATCTGTCATTTAATTTTTAAATTAGGTTTGTTGTTCTTCTAAATGTATACCAAAATTCTCAATGCTCAGGTTGAATCAATGGATTCTGAGCATGAAGGAAGCATCAATGATCCAAGCCAAGTGCAATGAACCCTTGTTTATGCAATAAAAGCTTTGAGATGCATAGTTTTTACTTTCACGGTTTGGAGGTTGAAGACGAGTGACTCAGCTCCCTCCATTTTCTTTTTTTATTCCAATATTTCAAATTAATTTGCATGGTGTGTTTTGATTGGATGATGAGAGATGAGGTGTCTAAGCCAACCATGTATGGGATGGTTGACTCAAGAGCATGTGCTCCCTCAGGTATGGGCCTTCCCTTATGTTTATCTTAATTAGTATTCAAATCCAATGGTCTAAATGAGTCTCCTTGGAAGCACGCATGTGCCATTGGATCAGATCCAATGGATCTGATCAACTGAGCTCATTTCCTTGACTTCTTGGTCAACTCTAATAAGTGGAGTAGGCCTCCAACGTATGGGACCTTCCCTTTTCACTATTTGGACCCCTGTTTTAGTTTAACACCCCCTTCTCTCCTTTTTTTTTTCTTCTTCTATTTTAATTGTTTTTTATTTTCTTTTTAATTCAATTTCCTTTTACTTCACATTTCTGATTTTATTTTCAACTCTAGATTTTATTTATATTATTTTCATCAATTGTTTTATTTCCTAATTTTTTATTTTAATTTTGCAATTATTTTAATTTTATTAATAGAATAATTAGATTAATTTCATTTTAATTCAATTTTAATTTTGCAATATTATTTTTCATTTTTTATTAATAGTATAATGTGATTAATTGCATTTTAATTCACTTTTAATCCTATTTTTATTTTGGCAATTTCATTTTCATTTTATTTTTAGCATAATAATTGGATTAATTGCATCATAATTTGATTTTAATCTTCTTTGTTACTTACAATATTAACTCCATTGAATCTAACTACTAACTTTTATTTCTTTTATGATAATTTGTTTTCATTTTTTTTTGTGATTGCTTGGTTGATAAGATCTTCCACACTTCAAATCATTGATAGATGGAGGTTCCAGTTGATTCAATCTTTGATTCAAACATGTTGATAAATAATCATTGTATCATTTTATACGCTTTGAGTCAATGATAGGTTATCCCTTAATCCAACATATTTTGAGTCTTTTGACTTGTGGATAGAGAACCCCTAGGTGATTGTTTTTACAACATAGCACCTAGTTTCTAAC
This sequence comes from Lathyrus oleraceus, assembly GCF_024323335.1. Taxonomy (NCBI): domain Eukaryota; kingdom Viridiplantae; phylum Streptophyta; class Magnoliopsida; order Fabales; family Fabaceae; genus Lathyrus; species Lathyrus oleraceus. Next base: position 230,204,060 of record NC_066581.1, read on the forward strand.
TTCTAACATTTACTTATGCACTCTAACTTCTACTTTCTTGCAATTTACATGTCTTGTCATTTACTTTATGTTTCTATCTACCATTCATCATCATCATTATCATCTACGCCATCTTTATGCATTCTATCTCATCTATATGCTTTAGTTTTGTGGTTAATTCTTGTTATTCAATCCATAAGAAAAAGAATAAAAATATGATAAAATGAAAAGACCAAAAATAGTCATTTGTAAGACTTAATTTGGACTTAGAGGACTCTTTTAGGACCCCTTGCTTGGACCTTGGACCACTATGATTGACCTATAAAACATGGACTTTCTTTGAACTTGTAATATTTTATTGCAAGAATGGCTTCCACTCATGGCACTATCCTAGGGAGAGACATGTTGATTCCATTATCCATTTGTTAGCTTAGGACATAATGTGCACACAAGGCTTTATCTTGGGCTACCTTACAACGAGACCCTTTATTTCTCTCATTATTCCCTTGTATTTTTTCATGTATCTCTCTCCCCACTTTGATGTACTTTTTTTCCTCGCTTTCCTTTGTTTGTTGTTGCTTGTAAGCCAACCTTAGGAGTTATGATCGTCACCATATTTCATAACCATAAACAAACCCTTGATCCAACGTCAAACGGCCTTTTCTCAAATAAAATTCAAAATAAATAAAATACGATTAGGATTGCGCACTTCATGTAGTAGTGCAATTTAAATCAACCACCTTTTCACAAAAACCTAAAAACAACATCAACTCATCAAACCTTTTGTTTTACGCCTTAGGGTGTCATTCCTAAAACCCTTTTTAAGGTATAAACAACCAACACATAATCATTTTTACCATGAACTACGTGGCTCTGAATTCCTTATTGTACGAATGAGGATACATAGGCCTAAATCCTTGGCGAGTACACTAATAAAAAACTGATAGCAAGTAAGTTTTAAGATGTTGACACCCATTCAAGCGAGAGGTAATCTAGATGGTTCCCATTTAGTATGATGGATGTGAGGGGTGCTAATACCTTCCACTTGCATAACCGACTTCTGAATCTGTTCATGGTTGTGATGTCATTCTTTTGGGTTTTTTTGGATATTTTCCCTTTCCCTTTGGGATAAATAAAATTCGATGGTGACTCTGTATTTTTTGAATAGCGACAAATATCACATGAACACACTCTGCTGGCTCACGCTGATTCAAATTGCATTATATGTTTTTGTAATTATTATGTTTCATCTTGTTGTTATATTGATTAAATCAGATATGAATGATTCGTACATTTGATGTAGTTTGATTATAGAATCTGGATGGTTTATGTTCTTAATAAATAGTGTAACAATGTAAATAGTTTCTAGGTATGTTTCCATTTTCATTAAGCTTTGATAATATATATTATATGTGTGTGGTGCTGTTGTATTTTTATTTTCTTTCCATTGTGTTACGATTTCTGAGATAAAAATTCAATTTAACTTCAAAAACTATTTAAACGCATAAAGTTTATTGATCGGCCTCAGATAGAGTGATTCCTACATGAATTACTCTACGATTGATTTACATAGTGCTAAACTCAGTAGTGATTCCTACATGAATTACTCATCGATTTTTCATAGATGCATTGCAATTTTTGAGTTAGAAATTGAATTTAACTTCACAAATTGCTTAGACGCATATAGTTTTATTGATCGGCGTCAGATAGGATGATTCCTAAATGAATCGCTTTATGATTGCTTAACATAGCACTAAATTCAATAGTTCAAAACTCTAATTTTATTTTGTGTGCCTTGGCTTTCTCTTGGGCTTTCTTACAACGAGATTTTTGTTATTTATAATTGTCTATTGAGCTTGTGTTGTTAATTGTTGTATTGTATCCCCATTCAACAATTTGTACCCCCATTCCCGTAATGTGTAATAAGTTTACCGCTTTCCTTTTTTGCTATTGTATTAGTTAATTGTTAGGTAAAGGTTAAAATCAACATTTTCAAAAAGAACAAAAACATAAATACTCGATCCAACATCGAGCAATTTTCTAAAATCAAAACCATTTACACTACCCACTTCTCCATCATTTTCAAAAAACCTTCAAATCAATCCATCTCATTTCAATTCAAAGCAAATAATGAAAACCTCGATCAAGCATCGAGTGCCTTTTCCCTACTCAAATCTAAATTACTTAATCATACTTAAACACTATTTTGAAAAGGGTGAAAAGTTAGATGGTCTCAAGCCTTCGATTCCTCTCCTTAATTAATTGGATACGAGTTCCCTTACTCGACCATTCGAGTAATCATCGTCCTTTAAAAAACTTCCAATCCAATTTACCTCAAACACTCTCATAATGAAACATACTCAGACTCATTTTCATAATAAACTTGGATGAAAAATGAGTTGGTATAGATCCTTCTAGTCCATTCCTAGAGTACTTGGATACAAGTAGCCTTACTCGACCATTTGAGTATTTGTCGTCGGTCCAAAATCCGTTAAGCTTATCTAAAGCCTTTTTACAATTAAGGATGAAAATGGAGATGGTCTAGGGCCTTTTATTCCTCTTCTCGAGTACTTGGATATGAGTTTCCTTTCTCAGCCATTTAAGGAATCTTCATATGAAATTCTAGTTATAAACTATCGATGTCACACTGGAGGTTATGACATCCAATTCTGCGCAGACAGGTAATGTATGCAGAGAGTAAATGTAAAAAGCAGTAAATGACACAGAGAATTGTTTACCCAGTTCGGTGACAAACACACCTACTATGGGGGCTACCAAGCCAGGGAGGAAATCCACTATAAGAGGTATTAATTCAGGACTTAAACCACCAGTTTAATCCTATCACTTAAGACCTACCCAATGCAATTTCAATCTAAACTAAGACCTGAGTACCTACTCACTCCCCCTCAATCACAGTTGTGATTACAACCATTAATAATTTTAAAGTCAGTGGTGAAGATATACTTCAAACAACTCTTGATTGTGCTTAAAAGCTTTAATCAAGAAACACAGTACTCACGCTTAAAAGCTTAGAGTGACACAACACTTACAACTCAATAAACACCCTAGTCCAATGCAATCATCTAGGTGATTATTGCTTGGCTCACAAGTAAAACCTAATTCAAGACACAATAAAAGTACAACAAGGATATATAATGATATATTTAATTCTTCACGCTTCAAATCCCTCAATTGCTGAAAGTAGGATTGCCATCCTTTTATAATGCAGTACTTGGGCCTTGAACTTGAATTTCATAAAATTAGGGTTAAGCAAGTTAACCTAATTTCCACACATTAGGGTGCTAACAAATAGGCTATATGTTAGGTCTTTTAATTTTAGCACAACTGTTAGTTTCCTGAAAATCAGTCTGAGATAAATACTGAAACATAACAGAAAAATTAGCCTATACTTTAGCATCTGCTGTCAGGGATGAATGTCATAACATTCAGTTTGACATCCAGAAAATGCTGTCATGAATGAATGTCATAACATTCAGTTTGACATCCAGAAAATGCTGTCATGAATGAATGTCATAACATTCAGTTTGACATCCAGTAAATCCTGTATTAGCTAATCCTGCAGCATACTACTTAAGCATTTCATGACATCAGTCAAGACATCTAAGTACAGTAAGTGTTTTAACATAAAATGCAGCAAATAAAAAACATCTACAAACTCCCCCTTTGGCAAATTTTTGGCTAAAACAACTTGGTATCACAACAGAGTTCACAGTAGTAGAAAGCACACATCCAAGCAGAGAATCAAATTAGCTAATACACTTAGCAAACATAGAAGTTAAACTTCAAACAGCAGCAGCACAAGAGAAGATCAATCAGAAAGCAAACAACAACATAACCTCTTGTTTAGAGGACCTTCAACTTCAAAGAAATCTGTTGTCCTTGGGTACAAGTGTTACTCCCCCTTTTTTTCAAAAATGTTGCCAAAGCAACACTTAATATTACAGACCAAAAAAAAATACAAGCAATTATCAGAAACACGAGAAATGTTCTAGTCATCTGACTCAGAGTCAGCCTCATCATCTGTGCCATCATCAGGACTGGCATCTGCTTCTCCCTCTTCACCTTGCCTTTCAGCTTCTTCTGCAACAACAACAGCTACACCAAATTCTCCACCATCAACTAGCACATCACCTTCAGTCATCTCCAAAGAGCTAATCAATTTTTCCAAGTTCAGCTTCCTTGCCTCTAATTCCCTGCAGGTTTCTTTGAGCATTGCAATGACAACAACTTTACCTGCCTGATTGATTACACGTGATGTCTCACCTGATGTCATGACAATGTCAGGGACATGGGTACCTAGGGACAACTTATGATTGAAAGACATAGGGCTGTCTCTTTTCTTCACAGAATCATTCTCAGTTAAGATGTTTGGAAACTGATTCAAAATAATACCACAGATGAGAAAAGGAAAGGCTATAGGACCATTCACACTGAAGCTTCCTGCATGCTTCAAAGTTTGATAAAAAATATAGGAGCCATAGTCAAATTTGGCTTTGGTTCCACCAACATATATAAACTTTCCAAGCATTACAGCAACTGTAGATTTATGATTGGTGGGCACCTAGTTAGCAGCTCCAATCTTGTACAGCATTGCATACTTGACACTCAGTTTACTTGCCACCAATTTTCCTTTGAGAGGCCACTTCCTTACCTGATTAGCAGTGATGACTTGACCGATTTTTTTGTCAGTCACCTCCAAATTAGGTTGAGCTTCATCAGGCCTTCCCAAATACTTGTTGATCACTGAAGGAGAGAAATTTACACACTTGCCTCTCACATACACTTTCCTGAATTCCTGAGACTTGCCATCAGCATATTCTTCAGACATTCTGAGCTAATTCCTTTACCAACATCTCATAGCACTTTGAAAACTGACTCACAGTCTTCATTAAACCAGCCTCTTGAATAAGATCCATAATATCCTTACAGTCTAGGAAATTCTGAGCTAATTCCCTTTCCAAAGCCAACCTCTTATGATAAACATATTTCCACCTGTTTACACTTGAAGCAAAATGAAAAGATATGTTGTCAATTGGTACCTCAGGGACACTAGCTGCAAGCTTGCTAGTGGTTGGCTTCTTCTTTGACAGAATGTCAGAGACATTTCAAGGAACATCTGAGCTAGACTCAACAACAACAAACTTGGTCTTCTTTTTCTTGGGCACCACTTTGCTCCAAGATTTGGTTGGACCATGAACTTTCCTCTTGAGGGAACTCTCGACTGCCACCGTTGTTTTGGAAGAGGTTGGAACATCAATCTTCTTTCTGGGGGACCTTTGAGCCACAATTTTCCTTTCTTTCCTAGTCCTAACCCTTTTGGCTATGCTAGGGAGGACAAAGGACAAAAACTCAATATCAGAAAATTCCTTCGGGTCTACTGTTTCAGCCTCACAGTTAGGGTTATCACTGACATCATGAGTGACATGAACTTCCTCACCAGCCACATTATCTAAGGGTTTGTCAACATTTAACTCCTTATGAGCATCAGTTTGCTCAACATCATCAGAGCTATTCTTTCCTAAAGACTCAGTATTTTCTTGATTAGCAACACTATCAGGTTCAATAGTGTTTAAGGGAATGGAAACCCCGGGGACCTCAAGATTTCCAGACAGTATTCCAGTCACTATATTGGCAATGGCATTATGAACATACCTGGAACCTTCTTTGGTTTGTTCCTCAAGAGCGATGGATGAGGAGAAGCCTGATACAGTTTCTTTAGGTCTTCTTGCATGTGGGGTATTCACAGAGTCAACAACGCGATCTTCTCTGTTAGGGTTGCTTAGTTCAGTGCTAGGAGATCCATGCATGTTCTTGGAAGGAGAAGAGTTGGATTGTTGAGACATGATGAGTATCTTAGAGACGAAATGAAAAATTTCTCTGAGAGGATGCTTGCGTGAATGGAAGATGAAAGAGTGGAAGAAGTAACGCTTGTTGCAAGTGAAATAGCTATTATCTATTGACCAATCAGAGCACACCCTCAATTGTTTAACAATTTGAAATATTAAGCAGTAAATTCCTAACATCCTTAGTTGCTATAATTCTTCAGAAAGACATATTCCCAACTTGCCCCTTAAATTTTCAAATTGAATAGCATCCAAAGCCTTTGTAAATATGTCAACAAGTTGTAGTTCAGTTGCCACATGTTCCAAGGTAATCACTTTGTCTTCTACCAGATCTCTTATGAAGTGATGTCTAATGTCAATATGTTTGGTCCTGTTGTGTTGGATAGGATTCTTTGAAATGTTGATGGCACTGAGATTGTCACAGAACAATGTCATGACATTCTGAGTGACATTATACTCAGTCAACATCTGTTTCATCCATACCAGTTTGGAACAACTGCTTCCAACTGCTATGTACTCAGCTTCTGCAGTGGATAATGATACACAGTTCTATTTCTTGCTGAACCAAGATATGAGATTGTTTCCCAAGAAGAAACATCCTCCTGACGTGTTTTTTCTGTCATCAGCACTCCCAGCCCAATCAACATCACAATACCCAGATAAGATAGGCTCAGAGCCATGAGAGTAAAGCATACCATAATCACAAGTCCCACTAACATACTTGAGAATCCTCTTGACTTGATTTAAGTGACTCACTTTGGGTTCTGCTTGGTATCTAGCACACACACCAACTGCATAGGAAATATCAGGTCTACTAGCAGTTAGAGATAGTAGGCTACCTATCATGCTTCTATACAAGCATTGATCAATACTAGAACCTCCTTCATCTTTAGTTAACTTTAAATGAGTAGGTGCAGGAGTTCTTTTGTGACTAGCATTATCCATACGAAACTTATTAACTATGTTCTTGGCATATTTTCTTTGGGAGAGAAACATAGAATCTTCCATCTGTTTAACTTGTAGTCCAAGAAAATAGGTCAATTCCCCAACCAAACTCATTTCAAATTCAGATTGCATTTGAATAACAAAATGTTCACCATTCTATCTGACATTCCACCAAAGACAATATCATCCACATATATTTGGGCAATCGTGATTTTTCCATCTTCATCCTTCACAAATAAAGTCTTATCTATCCCTCCTTTTCTGTAACCATTAGTAGTCAGAAATTCAGTCAGCCTCTCATACCAAGCTCTAGGAGCTTGCTTCAATCCATACAGAGCTTTCCTCAACTTGTACACATGTTTTGGTAGATTAGGATCACTGAACCCTTTAGGTTGTTCCACATAGACTTCTTCATTCAAGTAGCCATTTAAAAAGGCACTATTGACATCCATTTGGAACAATTTGAACTTCAGAATGCAGGCAACACCTAACAGCAACCTTATTGACTCAAGTCTTGCAACAGGTGCAAAAGTCTCATCAAAATCAACCCCTTCAACTTGAGTATACCCTTGTGCCACTAGTCTTGCTTTATTCCTAGTGATTACTCCTTTCTCACCAGACTTGTTCTTGTAAATCCACTTGGTACCAATGATGTTAGTCCCTTCAGGTCTTGGAACTAACTCCCATACTTCATTCCTTTTAAACTGCTCCAGTTCATCTTGCATAGCATTGATCCAATATTCACTAGTCAGAGCTTCTTTCACATTTTTAGGTTCAACCTTGGATACAAAGCAGGAATTTGAGCTATTCTCCCTTGATCTGGTAATCACACAACTATTGGGATCTCCTATGATAAGATCCTTAGGGTGGTATTTCTGATTCCTGATAGAAGGCCCCTTGTTGGATGCTTCTACCTCAAGTCCAGGAGGAGTATCCTGTACATTTTTTTTTGGAGTCTCAAGGAATGTTCCAACATCCTCCATGACATTGGATTCTTCATCTTTATCATCAACAATAACATTTATGGACTCCATCAGGACATTAGTTCTGGAGTTGAAAACTCTGTATGCTCTGCTGTTAGTAGAGTATCCCAGGAATATACCCTCATCACTTTTGGGGTCCATTTTTCTTCTCTGTTCACGATCTGTAAGAATGTAACATTTGCTTCCAAAGATATGAAAGTACTTCACAGTAGGTTTTCTTCCTTTCCATATTTCATACAGAGTGGTAGAGGTTCCCTTTATGAAGGTAACTCTGTTGTGAACATAACAAGCTGTATTCATAGCTTCAACCCAAAAGTGCATAGGAAGCTTCTTTGCATGAATCATAGCTCTAGCAGATTCTTGAATAGTTCTGTTCTTCCTTTCAACTACTCCATTTTGTTGAGGAGTAATAGGTGAGGAAAACTCATGACTTATTCCTTCAGATGAGCAAAAATCATCAAACTTGGAATTTTTAAACTCCTTTCCATGGTCACTTCTTATTCTGATAACACTACTATCCTTTTCTCTTTGGAGTCTTATGCATAGATCTTTGAAGACATCAATGCATGTGATTTTTCTCTGATGAAGTTTATCCGTGTGTATCTGGAATGGTCATCAACAACCACATAAGCATATCTCTTCCCACCAAGACTTTCAACCTGCATAGGTCCCATTAAGTTCATGTGCAAAAGTTCCAGAGTTTTGGATGTTGTAGGATGTCCAAGCTTAGGATGTGACATCTTGGTTTGCTTGCCAACCTGATATTCTCCACAGACTTTTCCTTCATCAATAAGTAGCTTTGGGATTCCTCTAACTGCTTCCTTGGATATGATCTTCTTCATTCCTCTTAAATGAAGATGTCCAAGTCTTCTATGCCACAACTTCACTTCTTTTTCTTCCTTGGCTAAGAAGAACATTGAGGAGTCGTTTGAGACTTTAGGTTCCCATAGATAGCAGTTATCTTTGGATCTGGATCCTCTCATAACTTCCTTATTTTCTCCATTTGTCACAACACATTCTTCCTTTTACTAATAACACATTATTCAGTTATGGAACTCCAGGACTGTCCAGCTTACCAACACCTTTGATTTTTCCTTTAGCTCCATCACCAAAGGTCACATAGTTGGTAGTATGAGGTTGTATATCTACCAATCAGTTATTCATCCCAGTCATATGTCTTGAGCAAACACTATCAAAATACCAGTCTTCTTTGGTAGATGCCCTTAGAGATGTGCGAGCTATTCTAGCAACCCATTGTTGTTTCTTGATAGGGGCATTATGCTTAGGTGCCTTCTGCTTAGGTCTGACTTGAGGGGTCTGGTTAGGATAACCATGCAACCTGTAACAGAAGGGTTTTATGTGACCAAATCTTCCACAGTAGTGGCATCTCCATCTTTGAAATTTCTTCTTTTGATGGTTAATCCTCTTGTTTCCATGATGTTGTGACATTGGTTGTGACTTCTGCTTGATTTTCTGAACTTCAGCCTTTAAGCTTTTGAATTCAGATGAGAATTCCTTAACAAAGCCTAAACCAAACATGGTTCCTGATTTGTGTCCCACCTTTAAAATTTCTTCCAAAGTGTCAGTTCCTTTATTCAGCATTCTGATGGATTTTGTCATTTGATCTAGCTTAGAGGTCAGCAAGGTTATCTCACCATTTAGATCATCTATGACTGTCAGATGCTTCTTCTTCTCAGCTTCCAGCTCCTTGATAAGTTTCTTCTGCTTTTCTCCTTGTAGACACACTTCTGCACTTTTGACACATAACTCTTTATATGAAGCAGCAAGTTCATCCAATGTAAGTTCATCTCCACTTAAGTCATCATCAGAGGCACAAACACTAGTTAGTGTAGTGACATGTTTTGCAGATTCTCCTTCTGATTCACTCTCAGAGTCTCCCTCAGACCAGGTGACAGATAGTCCCTTCTTTTGCATCTTGAGGAAGGTAGGACATTCAACTCTAATGTGTCCAAAACCTTCACATCTATGACACTGGATTCCCTTGCCTTGGTTGGACTTTTCTTCAGATTTTGATCTTCTACTGATGTCAGATGAAGTGTTCTTGACATTTGGTCTACCTTTTTGATCAATCTTCTTTATGAACTTGTTGAACTGTCTTCCAAGCATGGCTATAACTTCTGATATACTTTTATCACCTCCAATATTTCCTTCTTCTGAATCCTCTTCAGTATTTGATACAAAAGTTATGCTTTTGTTTTTCTTTTCAACATTCTCACACAAGCCCATTTCAAAAGTTTGGAGAGAACCAATAAGCTCACCAACCTTCATATTGCAGATATCTTGAGCCTCTTCTATAGCAGTAACCTTCATGACAAATATCTTGGGCAATGATCTGAGAATCTTTCTTACAAGTTTTTCTTCAGACATTTTCTCTCCTAAGCCTCCTGAAGTGTTGGCAATTTCAAGAATATTCATGTGGAAGTCATGAATAGTCTCATCCTCTTTCATTCTCAGATTTTCAAACTTAGTAGTCAGCATCTGAAGTTTAGACATCCTTACCTTGGAGGTACCTTCATGAGTTGTTTTGATAGTATCCCAAACTTCTTTAGCCAGTTGACAGTGATGCACCAGTCTGAAAATGTTCTTATTTATCCCATTGAACAGTGCATTCAAAGCCTTAGAGTTTCCAAGGGCTAATGCCTCTTGCTCTTTGTCCCACTCTTCTTCAGGAATTTGCATAATGATTCCATCTTTACCTACCTTCGTTGGATGTTCCCATCCTTTATTGACAACTCTCCATACCTTGCTATCCAGAGATCTCAAGAAGGCTATCATATGAGGTTTCCAATCATCATAGTTAGAACCATCCAACATGGGTGGTCTATTTGAGAATCCTACATCCTTGTCCATGGTACTAGAAAGTAATGTGCCTAGATCTCACCCAAAAATTAACAGGCAGGGTGCCTGCTCTGATGCCAATTGAAATTCTAGTAACATACTATCGATGTCACATTAGATGTTATGACATCCAATTCTGCGCAGACAGGTAATGTATGCATAGAGTAAATGTAAAAAGCAGTAAATGACACAGAGAATTGTTTACCCAGTTCGTGACAAACACACATACTCTGGGGGCTACCAAGTCAGGGAGGAAATCCACTATAAGAGGTATTAATTCAGGACTTAAGCCACCAGTTTAATCCTATCACTTAAGACCTACCCAATGCAATTTCAATCTAAACTAAGACCTGAGTACCTACTCACTCCCCCTCAATCACAGCTGTGATTACAACCATTAATAATTTTAAAGTCAGTGGTGAAGATATACTTCAAACAACTCTTGATTGTGCTTAAAAGCTTTAATCAAGAAACACAGTACTCACGCTTAAAAGCTTAGAGTGACACAACACTTACAACTCAATAAACACCCTAGTCCAATGCAATAATCTAGGTGATAATTGCTTGGCTCACAAGTAAAACCTAATTTAAGACACAATAAAAGTACAACAAGCATATATAATGATATATTTAATTCTTCACGCTTCAAATCCCTCAATTGCTGAAAGTAGGATTGCCATCCTTTTATAATGCAGTACTTGGGCCTTGAACTTGAATTTCATAAAATTAGGGTTAAGCAAGTTAACCTAATGTCCACACATTAGGGTGCTAACAAATAGGCTATATGTTAGGTCTCTTAATTTTAGCACAGCTGTTAGTTTCCTAAAAATCAGCCTGAGATAAATATTGAAACATAACAGAAAAATTAACCTATACTTTAGCATCTGCTGTCAGGGATGAATGTCATAACATTCAGTTTGACATCCAGAAAATGCTGACATGAATGAATGTCATAACATTCAGTTTGACATCCACTAAATCTTGTATTAGCTAATCCTGCAACATTCTACTTAAGCATGTCATGACATCAGTCAAGACATCTAAGTACAGTAAGTGTTTTAACATAAAATGCAGCCAATCAAAAACATCTACATCATCCAATAAAATACTCAACAAATCAAACTTGTTTTCCGCCCTTGCATGACTTCGAGACCCGTTTTAAAAACGAGTATGATTTATCAATGTTGATGTGAAACAAACAAAGACTTAAACCTCCTAGAGTGAGCAACAAGTAAAGGTTTAATAACTCGATATGTCTAAAGGATCACTCCTTAAAAGAAATCAATCCATTAGTTCACTTTTAGTAGAGCTATGTAGCCTTGAGTTCTTCATAGCACCTGAAGATACATAAGAGTAAGATGGTGAAATCTTGTGAGGCACATTAATGTTAAAAATCACACCTTTAATAAAAAACATTTTCGTTCTTTTTTTCTCGTTTAGTTAGTAGAAGAAAATAACTAACATAAGCTAACACTCTATCACAAATCTAACTAAAGATATCCATTTAATACAACGGACGTTACGGGTGCTAATACCTTTCCCATGTGTAACCGACTCCTGGACCCAAATTTGGCTATGACGACCATTTTATTTTTCTTTTAAAGGTTTTATCGATATTTTCCCTTTCCTTTATTAGAATAAATAAAGTTCAATGGAGACTCTGTTCAAACGTCTTTTCCACGATCGTGTGAGCGCCTCGCGAAGGATCAAACTTTTCGAGATGCGTTAGAGTAGGAAACTCGAAGAAAAGAATTAGAAGAATTAAAAAAGTTATATGTGGTATGTGAAAGTGAGAATTTTCTTATTTGAGTAGTTATATGCTTATTTGTTGTGCATATTGTGTTAATTTTGTTTTGTTTTACTTTGTGTATTTTATGATGTAGAGAATCAGTTGAACCGTGCCACAATGTACAAATGAAGAGGATGATGCTGATGATCAATTTCCTTATAGAAATGTTGTATATGGTGCAAGCACAAAAGGCAGTTGTTCAGCCTCCCCCGCCGGTAGAGAGATCTAATACATGCTATTTGCCCATTCTGAAGAATCATATTTCAAATTGACGGCTTACGTTGTGCATAATGAAGAAGCATTAATTACCCTTCCACTAGAACATGATCCTACAATTAAGGGGTTAAAAGAATTTTTTGTGATTCCTAATGATATAAAGGATATGATTGGTGGAAAACGGTGGATGGACATAGGGTTACTATAAGTTTGATGCATGTAAGTATATCTCATTATATGCTACATTCATTGTTTTGTATAGAATTAATTCCTCACATGTTTTTTGTACGTTGTTTAACCTTTTAGGTACATTCACTGTGTATGTATAGAATTACATAAATCAGATACTTATGGATTGTTGGGTCCAATTAGACTATGATTTACATATAATTCCACTAAAAGCATCGAAGAATACTTAACATCACGGATATCAGACGAGAACGAATCCTACTTAACACCATTCCTCAATAAGTGAGTAATTTTAAAATTATGGTGTCTCTATTATATTTAGTTTTCATGTTTTACCAAATACTAGTTATATATGCTTGTATTGCTCATTCAGAGAATATTATCAATTGATCATCATATCTCTTCGGACGAGTATGGTAACTATACTGTGTTCGCTAGACAAAGAACTTGATCCTATGATGAAATAAATTATTACTAGGTATAACTTTATGTTTATGAGACTTTTTGTGAAATTTTATCTTTGACTTTGAATTATCTTAGTTTGTAATATTTTTAAATTATTTTCAATATACAGGGTTGTCGAGAGGCAGTATAGATTAAACAACTCTATAAAAAACTCGCATTTCATTAGCCCAATGTAAGTGGATTAATTGTGATATTCGTGCGCGCGAGCACACACACACACACACACACACACACACACACACACACACACACACATATATATATATATATATATATATATATATATATATATATATATATATATATATATATATATATATATATATATATATATATATATATATATGGCCGGCCCTGTGCAAGTGCAGCATGTGCTACAGCATAGGCCCCAAATATAATAGAGCCCAAATATTTGAAATTTTCAATTTTTTTCATAAATATTAATAAAAATAAATAAAATGTTATTAAAAAAACTCAATAATTGAAATAAATGTTATGATAAAAACTCAATACATACAAAAATCAAGATTGATCAAAATTTAAAATAATTATAATTAAATTTATTTTTAATTAATACATAATTGTATTTTTGATATATATTTTTTTAATTATTATAATTGTATTTTGAAAAAAAATTAGGCCCATTTTTGTAATTAGAACGGGGCCTCCGATATGATTGGGTCGGCTATATACATATATATATATATATATATATATATATATATATATATATATATATATATATATATATATATATTCATGAAATGTGAAAATTTGTAAATGAAAAACAACATAGGGAAATGAGTGTGAGTACGATGTAATGAAACACATGTTTATGCTTTCATGATTTGTGGGATCAGGTATATGCTTTCATGAAATGTGTTCAATAACATATTAATTTGCTACTCAAATCATGTGAAATTTTTTTCCACTTGTTTATGTACATGTTTAACGACTTGACTCCTTTCTCTTTGGAAGACTTATACGAAGTCCGTAGACGTTCGGCGGTTGTTTTTATTGTGTTAGTTGAAATATTTAATCACAGTTATTTAAACCAACCATTTTTATAGATATTGTGCATTATACTTTTAACCATACATTCATTGGGTTTCGAACCCATGACCATTCACTTTATATCACAGTGGTTGATTATCTTGACCGTTGTTATATATATTATGCTACCTAGCTTATCATAAAGGTCCAAGACCCATGGTGGAAAGCATCATACGTACAAATACACCCTACCTCACTACGGTTGGTCAAACGTGATTGTATCCATTTTCCAACCGTTATGATAGGTTTTTTCCGTAGTAGTGAACATATACATTAATTATATAAACAAAAACTCTTTTATATTCAACTCGAACCACTTGATCAAATCCGACTCTTTCATCTAACCCTATAATACTATTGCCACAACCGTGAATACAAATGTGTGTCATACACATTCAACAACAATAACATAAAAAACAACTCTCTCGTCTTCAACTAGAACCACTTGATCAAATCCAAATCTTTCATACACATTGAGCAACACCAACAATAACAACATAAACATTTAAGAACAACAACATCAACAAGAACATAAAATTTCAAAATTAACAACATAAAAATAAACAACAAGAACATAAACATGAATATCAACAACATAAACATAAACAACAAGAATATAAAAATTTAACATCAACAACATAAACAATAACAATATTCAAGATCAATAATTTACTGTACATGCATGGTGAAAAGTTTACGTAACGGAAGCAGAAGTTTCATGTCCCTAATATATTTAGGGAGAGAACCCCAATACACTTTTGGTGCCTATTTTGTCGCTTTCATTTCTTTTATTATTGTTTATTGAGTCTCCTTCATGATTTCACATTTTTGAATCATGTTTTGAAACAATTCAATTATTAGCATGTATAATTCAACTGTTATATTTGAGTTTGATCATGATGTTTTTAATCAATTTCTTGAGTTAGTGGGAGAAGAATAATTTATCTTATCGATTCAAGTTAGGTTGAACGAAAAATCTCAAAGTATTTCAAAACATGAAATATTGATATTTTATGTGCATGAGTCAAATCGTGTATATATTCTAACTAAAATCAAATTGAAATGAGGAAAAACAAACCTTTTTAACTTCTCTTACTCGAATTAGTGTTTTAACTTGATCTGAATTAGGAAGCTCTGTGACTAGAATCACAAGTTGCAACTAATTCGAATCAGACAGATTAGGCTCACCTATGCTCATTTGATTCAAATAAGACCTTATACCTAACTCGAATCAGAATTTTTTTCACAATTTTCAGTTTGGCTCTATTTAAATTGACTAGAACCAAGCTTTACATCAGATTCGAATCAGGATTCTTTATGACTCGAATCAGGGTTATAAAGTGATTCGAATCAGACGAGAAATGGGTCATAATCTTTATGTTTTCTTATTCGTGTTCACTTGCTCCTTTGACTCAAATCATGAAATGTTCTTGACTCAAATCTAACAAACTTTTTCCATCCATTTTTGCTTAATCTCAAGTACATATAAATTCATTTTGTTATCTCATTTCAAATAAAATTTTAACATAATTTCATAATCTACATTGTGATTTTGTGAAATTAACACCCTCTAATTTTTCAAAACTCAAAAGCTCTTGCAAATACAAATTCTTTCATCTTCAACCTCTAGTTTGATTTTAGATCTTGATCATGAGAGATTTGTAAATTTTGAGGTAGACTTTGTCTTGAAACTAATTGTTCTTGAAGGTTTGGTAAATATTTTCAGGACCCTTACAAGATTTAGATTGTTATCATTGGTGCTGATAACTTCTAGTGAAAAGAAAGAGGTTTTCTCTCTAGGCGGCCTTGGTAGTGACTGTGTGGAAGGCTACCGACAAGGTGGATTTCTTCTCAAATCTTGAGACAATTCATCGCTCAAGAAATCTGTAGGATCAAGGGTTGATTTCCACACACGAAGGATGTGAGGAGATTAGTGAAGCTGGAAGATTAAAAAAATTAGAATCGAGTAAAGTTTTGCAGAAAATTTTGGGATTAAGTTGTATACAAGTCAAGATCTAGATAAAAGATTTATTTTTTTCTGTATTATTATGGATTAGTGATTGTATGAACTCTTATAATATTTTTCAAAATAAAAAAGAATAAAATAGGTTGCAATGGGAAACCTTTTGATGAGTGGAGTGGGAAAAGCAAGGACAAACACTAGACCACTATATATCCAGGTTTTCTCTCTCTCTCTCTCTCTCTCTCTCTCTCTCTCTCTCTCTCTCTCTATCTATCTCTCTCTCTCATTTTAATTTTTGTAGGATATTTCATGCTTAGAGATTTATTACGTAAGTTTAGTTTTTGTTAGAATTGGTATCTAATTGAGCTTTAGTGGTGATTAAATTCTAGAAAACTAGTGTTGTTAGAATTCGATCATAATTGAAATGTTGTAAAGGACACATCTCGTGTAATATACAATCGTTCAATTAATCATTGTTGAACAATTTGTGAGTTTTTTGAATTTTGTATTTGTCAATGTAGTTGAATTCCATGTAAAAGCTTAAGTCTCTATTTTCTCTTTAAGACTTTCGCACGCAGTTTTAAAAACCTTTGACATTCTATTTTGGAAAATCGGTTGAATTTTATAAGGGCATATTTACCCCCTATAAACTCTTTTTATACTTCATATTTTCACCCAACAATTGGCATCAAGATTTGGTCTTTTGATGGAGTCTAATCGTCTCAAAAGATTGAGAAATGGCTGACGATAACGATCCAATGAGAGCATATAATAGAGCATTTGTTTTTATAGGCGAGAATTATGCTTATTGGAAAGAGAACATGTATACACATTTACTAACAAATAACAAAACTCTATGGGTAGCCATTACTGAATGACCTTTTATTCCTATGGGCAACAACAATGTTACTAAAAACCCAAACGATTGGTCAGATAAGGAAACCAAACAAGCTTCATATGGTCTGAAGACGAAGAACATACTTATCTCGCTTTAAGCATTGAAATATTCTACTCAATTTCACATCATAAGAGTGCGTAAGTTATGTGGAATTATCTCCAAACCCTTTATGAGGGAATAAATGACGTCAAGGATTCTAAGATCAATATGTTTTAAGAAGAGTTCCTATAATTCCATACGGAACTCGGAGAATCTGTGAGTTCAATATAGATAAGATTCCTCAACTTAATCAACAAACTAAGAAAATTGGGAAAAACCTATTCTAACAAAGATTATGCTAACAAAATTGTAAGGTCTATGTGCAGGGAATGGAAACCAAAGGTTATCGCTATAAAAGAATCTAACGACCTTAGTTCTTTGGACATCACAAATTTATTCGGGAAACTAAGCGAGCATGAAAATGAACTGAAATGACTCATGCATAGTAAAAAAATTCGAAAAAGAAAGAGAAAGGGAAAGAAGATAAAATGGATCTTTCTTTGAAAGCTTCTTCATCTAAAATGAAGAAGTCAAAGGAAGACAATCGTTGTTACTTTTGGATTGGCTGTATTATGCAAAAAAAATATGGAGTGTGTTCAAGCTATTTCAGGTGAATAAGAGATACATGTGGAACACGATGTTCCAACATGCGTGCCACAACATCTCGTCTCTAACAATTAACATATGTTATTACAGTTTTGGTTCAGATTTAATCCAAGATCTACTCTACGTAGAAGATTTATATGAAGAGGGTTTATTTGGATGCTCTAGTGCAACATGTGGAACACAATGTTCCAGAATGTGTCCAGTGCAACATTTGACCTTGGTTAGTAGGCCATTATGGATGTTGTTAGGGGCAAAGTTTCTGATTGAGATTTAATCATATTTATTTTATACTGATTGTCAATGTTTGTGTGATTTGTTCGACAATTGTTAAAGATTAAATCAGATTTAAATTTGAATTTGAAATATTATATATCATAAGTTTGTTGGAATGATTTAAGGAAAAAATCAATCCAACTGATTTAGCTATTATTCTGGACAAAATTATATAAAAAATACAAAGGAGAAAAACCTAGAATGCATTTCTATTCAAGGAGACTCAAATCTCATGTTTGAAGACAAGTTTTGTGCTAGGGTTTTTGACTCTTTTATTACTTATACTCCACACAAATTCTATCACTCGTATCATAAGGATTAATGTTGGATCTTGGTTGTGTATAACACATTATTTCTTAAGTAACTTGGCATGGTTGTTTGTTTGTCTTAGTTGAGTTGTAAATTCAACATTCAATAGTTTTGTTGTTTTTCATATTAAACTAATTGTACTAATTCAAAATAGTGAATTTCCTTTCTTAGGTATAGTACCCTCCAAACGTAGGTATTGTTTTCACCGAACTTGATTACCAATCTCTTGTGTTATTTTATTGTTGTTCTTATACTATTGTCATTCTAGTTTAACAAGTCAGATTAGTTGTCCCAATACCATGTCTAAAATTTGTCCCCTCGAGAACAAAATTTAAAAAGTGATAACTCCTACAAATATGCTCCTAACGAAGAGGATCTGGGTTTATTTGTCAGATGCTTCAATAAATACTTGAAAATAAACAAGAGCACTCTGACAAAGGTTTGGTAAAATTCATAAATACTGACATGCCTAAAAGAGAACACAAGAAAAAGGATTATGATATTACGTGTTATGAGTGAGGAAAATTGAGGCATTATAGATCTACTTGTCAAAGTCTCACCAAACATCATAAAATGAAAGATAAGAAATTCTACAAGATGGAAGGAAAAATATCCAAAGATCGTAGAGCCTATATCACATGGGAAGAAAAAATAAAGCGGTCAAATTACGCATTGGGAAAACACAAGAGCTAAAATTAGGTGAAGGTTTTATGGAAATACCTCCACAACCACCATTGAAAATTTTCTTTTAGTTGCAGGGCTTAAAGACAACCTACTTTGCATTAGCCAATTATGCAAAAATGACTTAAAATATTATGGATTTGTAATCATTAATGAGTACTCTAGATTCATTTAGAAGTTATTTATAACCCATAAGGATGAAACTTTTGAAGCTTTCGTTAATTTTTATAAGCTTGTCAAAAAAAAATTAGTTTGAAAATTATCACACTACGTAGTGATCATGGTGGTGAATTTGTTAACCATGAATTTCAAAACTTTTGTAGCAAAAACAAAATAGCTTAAATCTTTTCATGCCTGAGAACTCCATAACAAAATGGGGTTGTTGAGCATAAAAACTGTATTTTAGAAGAATTTACTCAAACCATAATAAGTGAAATGAGCTTACCTAGTACATTAGGGAGGATGTGATTAATACCATATCCCATGTCTTGTACATGGTGGTCATTTGAACCATACTAAAAAAGATAACCTATGTGTTACTTAAAGCTAGGAAACTAAACATTTCTTACTTTTGCCTTTTCGGTTGCAAATGTTTCATTTTAAATAACAAAAAGGGAAGTCTTGGTAAATTTAGTGTTAAGTATGATGAAGGGATATTATCAAGATACTCATCTTCGAGTAAGGCTTGTAGAGTTTGAAATCATAGAATGGTTTTAGTAGAATAATCTATTTTATGTTGCTTTTGAAGAGTCCTCACCTCAAATAATGGGGAAAAGGAATTTGGTATGATCTTTCTGGTGTAATGACGGAGAAGTTGATCAATGAAGAAACTTCCAAAGAGGATCCTCTTTCATCAAAGGATGAGGATATTAACGAAGATAAATAGTAAATCTTACACGAGGATGACAAACAAGATACCTTGAACCAGTTGCCTCAAGATTTGACAATCACAAAAGTCCACCTGTTAGATCAAATTCTATGAAATGTCAAAAGATGTATAAGTAATAGATCACATGTTAATAATTTATTTGAGGACTCTGCTTTTATTTCACAGATTGAACCTAAATAGATATATGATTCTTTACTTCACGAGGGATGGTTACTTGATATGCAAGAAGAACTTATCCAGTTTAACTATAACAACATTTGGGACCTTGTTTTACGTCCAGTTGATAAAACCGTTATAGTACCCCAAAATTTACCCTCCCTTTTCACTTCTCATTTGACTTATGGGTTGAGACTCGTTCATATTTCATCCATGTGCAACACTTGCTAACAAGCATCATAGATTCAAGGCTTATGGCTTTGCAAAGCTAGAGTTTGCTTGTGGTTCAAGCCCTAGAAGTGCAGTATGGATCATCATATGGAATCATTTGAGGTAAAACCTAATTTCTTGATCTCCAGGGACATGAATTCAAGGAGATCATAAATTTGCATCCATATGGGTATCAAAACCCTAAAGTTTACTATGCTACTATGAGACTTGGCGATTGACTTATTGAGCATTGACTTGATCATCTAAACCCTCATTGTGGACCCATGGTTTAAGCTGTTGCTTGTGGGCCTTTGTGTTTCATTTGAAACCCCAATCATGGATCATTGGTATTCAGGTGTCGTGCTTGGTTGACTATTTGATTAGATATTCATCAAAACCCTAGTTCTTGGTTTTGAGGTTTGTGAACCTTGTGGCTTGCTTTGAGGGGATGGAAACCCTCGTCTAGTTCATGACATTGGTGTAATAATTGTGTTGACTTCTCATTCGTCTTGAGATTCTTGTTTGCTGCTTGAACTTGAAATTTGACCTGGGTGGAACCCTAGCCCATGGCTTGTTGTGATTGTCCAGAGGCATACTTACATTCATATTTCATTGCGTGTTCTCATTGGTCTCAGTTAATTCAGTCACTCCATCTATTGGTTTTCATGGTCACCATAAGTTGGTCCTAGTATCACGCCAATTTCAATCATTCAGTGTCGAGTTTCAGTGTATAGTCATTGGGTCCAAGTTTTGATTGCCTATGTTCGTCAAATCATTGCATGGTCATTTAATCAATATCATTCATTCAGTCAAAACAATTGTTTGCAATTTGATTACATTGAATTTGGAAAATGGCCATTTAAATCCAAGTGTTTCATTATAACATTGTTTAACCAAAGAAATCTATTTCTCTCATTGTAGTCCATACATTGAATTGAGAAAGATTACAAGATTTACATTCATTTGTGCGTATGTTGACTTTTGGTCAACTGTTGTCTTTTTGGTCAACTAGTTGACCAAAGTCAAC
The DNA here is from genome assembly GCF_024323335.1 of Lathyrus oleraceus. Lineage (NCBI taxonomy): Eukaryota > Viridiplantae > Streptophyta > Magnoliopsida > Fabales > Fabaceae > Lathyrus > Lathyrus oleraceus. The sequence goes on from NC_066581.1 coordinate 230,225,453, forward strand.
TCATCATTTTACAATACATAAACCATGTTCATAAACCATTTCAATGCACTACATAACCTATACAATCATTTCCAACTATGACATCCAAATAACATTCAAAACCTATTCCAATTTCTAACCTTCAATGTGACTTTCCATTTTTCTAATCGTCCACACAAATCAAATTCATTCAACATTATGACCTTTCAATCACATTTAATCCCTACAATGAATTCAACCAACCATTGACTCAATTCAAATTTCCAATACATTTCCAACACATGAAAATATTATAACAAAATTCATTCGATGTTTCTCTTATGGGCAGAACCGAACCAGTTCATTTCCAACCAGCAACAAGCCTACAAAAACCTCTAGCAAGCTGTTCAATACCATAGTATATCATGGCATTAACAACACTTTATGTATAATAAACTCATCATTCCAGAGAAAGCTAATAGGCTCAGTTAACTAACTCACCTACTCATGGCAAGTTCACAATGTCCAAGTGCAGTTCATCCCAGAATTTCACAAAGCCGCATTTTGACCTACGAGTCTACGAACCATGAGCCATGCTTTCCAAGTGCAACTCGTAGTTTCTGCTCAAGCTAACATCAACCTGCAACTTTAACAACAACATCCATTTATCATAAGCAAGAAGTTATAACTGCACTCACGTTCAAAAAGAACGACATTTATTTGATGGAATCAGAATCATGCAACTCACAGTACAATAGGACATTGCAATAGATTTCACTTGGTTCTCTCAGATATATGTCACCAAGGTGGGAAATCCACAAGTTACACTTCTCGAAATAACTAGCAGAAAATGAGAAACTATCCCACTAACTTTTAGAAGTTGATTTTAGGTTCATTAGGTTTAATTGGAAACATTAGAGCTTAATTAGATTTAGGGCTTTAATTTTAGTTTAGAATGAAAAAACTAGAATTAGTTAGAATTAATCGTTTTTTAATTTAGTTAGAATTCTAAAGAATTAGGCTTTGGAAATTGTTAGAATACTATTTTATAACTTTGAATAATTTTAGGCCCTAGTTAGATTTTCTAATTAGAAATCTTTCGTTCCTAATTGAATAATTTGTGAAATGACCATTTTACCCTTTAGGGGTTTATCTTACCATTTTGACCATATAAATGCATGAACCCTTAGGACTAGAATTTGACTTTAGAAGTTTAATCAATTCTTAGCAATAACATTCTCCCTTAGGATTTTTAACACAGAATTTTTAATCAACTTTGATTAACTATAGCATGATCCCTTAGATTAGTTTGATTAATTCTAACCATTTGATTAGGTTCTAACCTAGTTTTCTAATCAAACCTTAACCCTCCGATTAAATTGTTCAAAAGTAATTTTGATCAATTAAATACTTTGAACTTGTATAATCCCACATTCTAATTTGAGTGACCAAAAGAGCCTTGGTCACTTAATAATACTTCTCTTCTAATCTATGGAGCTCGAAGCCTCAAGTCAAGATTCTCAATCAAGGCATCCTCAGTCACATCAAACAACGGATTATACAAGATAAATCAAAGCTCAACACTTGGTAAATACGATTCAAATTGTACGAAACGAGCCTTGAGTAATAGAGAACGCTGAGACGGAGTTTCTCCCATCCTTGTGTAGAGCGACTAGCGTATGGGGCATAGACCCGAAATATTCAAAGCGTTCGCCCTTATTCATAGACTTCAGTGCAATTCGAACCGAATAAACTACCAAGTCTTCTTCATACAAAATCAACATCAACACAAGGATTAACAATGAATATTCTTCGCCAATAACTTGTCAATTAAAAGAAGTATCACGCGCTACAAGCCTTAAGTAGTAAGGAATGATGAGACTGAGTTTCTCCTATCCTTGTCTAGAGAGACTTTGCGTATGGGGCGTAGGCCCCAAATATTCAAAGTGTTCACCCTTATTCATAGATTTTAGTATAATTCCTTTCAATCGACTGTCAAGTCTCTTATCAATTCATCACTCCATTCTATTCATTTCTATTCAACCTTTCAATCATTCTTTTTCCTTTAATCACCTTGTTTTCAGCCCTAGTAGGTTGAACTACGAAAGCTATGATTTCCTTATTGCACTATAAGGATACGTAGGCAGGAGAATCCATATTCTTCATGAGCTACCTTATTTATCAATCTACCCTATTTATCAATCAATCATTCTTCATTCATCAATCAATACCATCTTTTTGAGATCAAATATACTTCTCATTGGACTCCTTGTACATCATTTTAGGATGATTTAGCGGCAGTCCACCTTATCAATCGAGAGTTGTTTGGGACTATGCCCAAACACTTAATTCAGTCATTGTTTTTTACTTTACCCTATAGCGGCAGCCATGCTAGCCCGCGTACTGGTAAACGCCTACCTTGCTCTTTGATTTAGAGCCTATCTCTTTCTTGGATTGAAGATACTATCCTTCTTAGATCTCGAACTGTTGGTTCCTGATAACATTGAAATTTACCGTATTTTCGACTCCGATTTCACATGCATTCTAGTTGTTTTATTGTTATTTTGTTGTGTTATTGCTATGTTTTCCTTTGTTTTCAGGTTTTTACTTTAATCGGAGCCCCGATTGAGAAAAGGAGTGAAAAAGAGCTAAAAACCCTAAAAATCAGCATTTTGTACTTGTGCCCTACCCCATGGCTGGCGCCATAGACCCTGCCATGACGTGTCCAAGCTCAACTTCCCTCAACTGCCACGTTCCCCTCTACTTCCACTAAGGCGCCTCAGATTGGCCTTGTGGCGGGCGCCATGGCCTTGTGGTGGGCGCCACAAGAGGAAAGTTTTTCCCTCCCATTTTCAAGTTGAAGGGCATCCTTGTCATTTCCATCTTTTTACTTGCTTATAAATAGAAACTCGAAATCACTTTTACAATCATCCAAACATAGAACAGAGGCAAACTCAGAGCAACTTTGTTTCACTTAGGCATATATTCAGTATTATAAAGTGGTAATCGCTTCGCATTGGAGTGTTACCACAATTGTGTAATCGAGTCTGTGATAGAGTCTGTAATCGAGTTTGGAGCACTTTGGAAGGAAGTTAATCCTGCCGCCATTTTCATTTCCGCTTTGCAATTTATTCAACCCTCCGATTGGAGCAGATTTTTATTACTTGTCTTTATCTTATTTATTTTCTCGCACTCGCTTTAATTTATTTATTTCCTCGCACTCGCTTTAATTTATTTATTTCCTCGCACTCGCTTTAAATTATTTATTTCCTCGCACTCGCTTTACTTTATTTATTTCCTCGCACTCGCTTTACTTTATTTATTTCCTCGCACTCGCTTTAAATTATTTATTTCCTCGCACTCGCTTTAAATTATTTATTTCCCGCACTCGCTTTAAATTATTTACTTTCCGCACTCGCACTACTTTTATTTACTTTTCGCACTCGCACTAATTTTATTTAAATTTATGCACTTTTACTTTACCATGTCTAACTAAATTTATAAGGTTAGAATATAAGGATCGTAATTGAACCAGTAATCCGTACAATTGTTCGTAGAAACAGTTAAGGGCTATTTTAACTTTTAACTTAAGTTTTCCCACACTTCAATTCCGTTGGGTAAGATCGAAGGCCGTCCAACGTCTATTTAAACTTAATTGTTTTTAACTATTTCAAAAATTGCGAAAGCACTTTGTTTAGTTCATTAGGAGTTTTTAACTTAAGAAGAAAGAGATTTTAAAACTATTTTCGGACGCGTTTATAAGTTTAGAATCTGGTTCGTGAGAACCTCTTTTGGTTAAGAAATCCAAATTATAATACTTTTCAACTTAGTCAAGATACTATATTTCTTAAAAATAGGTTTACTACTCTAACGCAATACGCGCCTTTTTATAAGTGACAATAAGAGGGTTTGATTAGGGAGTACAACTCGGTTCAGAATACGCGAAAGCGACAGTTCCTGTTAAATTAGTTCTTTTCAATGTAGGAAACATTGCCCATAAGTAGCTCTACTAGGAAGTGTAACACCCTTCTAAATACCCCAAATTATTTAATTAAAATAGCAACATATCAATCAGAGTAATTATGCCCCGAAGGGTGTCACACAATCATTTCACAACCATCATCAGAATATCCTGTCATGCTCATTTATTTAATCCAAATTATAAAGTATCTGCATAATACGCAGCGGATAAAATCAATTCAATTATTCACATCATGTAACATATTACATGTAAAATGGTTCACAACCAATCAATAAAATATTCAAACAACCCATCCCGATGTTACATCTATCAGAGCATGACCCACTAGGAGACTACACTAGACTCCAAGCACTAGCTCCTACTCAACTCACTGCTCGTTACCTGAAAAATAGGTGTAAGGGTGAGTTCCTCAATCAATATAATAAGCATTATACAACATTATGTAATGTTAAGTAAATAACGCATCAAATCACCCTAACCAGACTACACACTCAATAACGGCAGTATCAATTCAACCATCATACTCAACAATAACATATAACATATGTATGATCTCCAACCATACTCAACATCAACAACACAACACACAACACACATATAATACTGGAATACATCCAATCATATTATATGCCATACATTCATTATGCAATGAGACTCAACATATGCGGTACCGACTCTTCTCGAACATACAGTTCAAGCTCACCGATCCCTCCGGATACGGCTACTAAGCTCACTAGTCCCACTCATTTGAGACCTAGTGACTCACTCACTAATTCCTCACCATGGGAATTAGCTACAGCCCCAAAGGCTAGACTATGCAAGCTAATCATCTAGCATGCGAACATCAACAACAATTCACAACGATTTACTCACTAATTCCTCACAATGGGAATTAGCTACAGCCCCACAGGCTATGCCATGCATGCTAATCATCTAGCAATGCAGCATCAACCACAATGCATACATAACTGATACATTTACAGCATAATGCACACCATCACATATCATCAACATAATTATCACGAAAGCATATCATATCATGCTACACAATCAATCATAGTATTAGCACACCCTACTAATACCTATGCCTCTCAAAACAACGGGAAATGATCCCTAATACATCGGTCCTCAGCTAAATCACATCACTCAGCCTAAACAGCCAAAACTGCACCACCACAGCACAGAAATCACAATTTAATATCCACTTCTGCACAGCACAGTTCGCGCCGCGCAGGAGGGTTCGCGCCGCGAACGGTGCGTCACAGAACCCTTCTGGATTTGACAGTTCGCGCCGCGAACGGGGCTTCGCGCCGCGAATCGCGCGCGAACAGAACCCTCTGCTACAGAAAACAGATTTCAGGTCTACAATGGTTTTCCCTATTACGAAACCTATCCGATCCAACCTTCCACAGTCCAATTTACATCAATTAATCGTCCTCATTGTCAACACAATTCATATCTTATTTGATTACACCAAACCTAACACGTTTACATCAAATTCCTACGAATTTCCTCTCGATTCTTCCCCAATTTCATTCATCCCAAAAGTTCACAATTTCACCCTAATCATCCAATTCAGAGGTAATTCAAAGGTCTATCACTACCCATGACATATTATCATATAATACCCGTTAAATCGACGATAAACCCCCCTTACCTGAGTTAATCCGGCAAATTCTGTAGCTTCAAGCTCTTCCTCTTCTCTTGTTCTGCCTTTTGCCCTTTTTCTCTTTCAGCCGCTTCTCTTTTCCTTTTCACGTGAAAACCCTTGTTCCAAAATTGGGACTTTTTATTCCAACTTATATATTCCAATAAATAATTATTCCAATAATTATTATTCCCAAAATAATAATAATAATCCAAAATTCCAATTATTCAATTAAATTAATAAATAAAATATTAATTTAAATTAAATAATTATCTTATTTTAATTGGGGTGTTACAACTCTCCCCCACTAAAAGAGTTTTCGTCCTCGAAAACATACCTCAAGCGAACAACTCTGGATAAGACTCCTTCATCTGACTCTCCAGTTCCCAAGTCACATTGCCACCTGCTGGTCCTCCCCAAGCTACCTTCACCAAGGCAATCTCTTTACCCCGCAACTGCTTCAAATCTCGATCCTCGATCCTCATAGGTGATGTTTCAACAGTCAGGTTATCTCTCACCTGTACATCATCTACTTGGACAACATGCGACGGATCATGAATGTATCTCCTCAACTGAGACACATGAAAAACATCATGCAAATTCGCAAGCGACGGCGGTAAAGCGATACGATAGGCTACCTCCCCTATCCTCTTCAAAATCTGATAAGGACCAATAAATCGAGGAGTCAACTTCTTTGACTTCAAAGCTCGACCAACACCAGTTATCGGAGTAACACGAAGAAACACATGATCTCCCTCTTGGAACTCAAGTGACTTCCTCCTCTTATCATGATAACTCTTCTGACGACTCTGAGCAATTCTCATCTTATCCTGAATCATCTTAATCTTTTCCGTAGTTTGTTGAACAATTTCCGGTCCAACCACAACACTCTCAGTCTGACCATCAGTCTGCGGATGATATGCAGAACTCAATCTCAACTTAGTTCCCAAAGCCTTCTGTAAACCTTCCCAGAACTTCGATGTAAATCTAGGATCTCTGTCCGAAACAATACTCGACGGAATACCATGCAAACTCACAATCTTCTCAATATACAACTCGGCTAATCTCTCCAACGGATAATCCATTCTGATCGGAATGAAATGAGCCGATTTTGTCAATCTATCCACAATCACCCAAATAGCCTCAAAATTCTTAACTATTCTCGGTAAACCCGAAACAAAATCCATACTGATACTGTCCCACTTCCACTCTGGAATAGCCAACGGTTGCATTAGCCCAGACGGCTTCTGATGCTCAATCTTCGACTTCTGACAAGTCAAACAGGAATAAACAAAACTCGCAATTTCTCTTTTCATTCCCGGCCACCAAAACAACTTCTTCAAATCATGATACATCTTCGTAGCTCCAGGATGAATGCTCAAACCACTACGATGTCCTTCCTCGAGAATACTTTTCCTAAGCTCGGTAACATCCGGAATGCACACCCGATTACCAAATTTCAAAATACCATTCCCATCAACTCTGAATTCACCACCCTGACCTTGATTTACTAAAGTCAACTTATCAACCAAAAGCATATCGGATTTCTGACCCTTTCTGATCTCATCCAAAATACCACTTGTTAGTTTCAACATTCCCAATTTAACACTATTGTGAGTACTCTCACACACCAAACTCAAGTCTCTAAACTGCTCAATTAAATCCAATTCCTTGACCATTAACATAGACATGTGCAATGATTTCCGACTCAAAGCATCGGCCACTACATTTGCTTTACCCGGATGATAATTCAAACCAAAATCATAATCCTTCAAAAATTCTAACCATCTTCTCTGTCTCATATTCAACTCTTTCTGATCAAACAAATACTTTAAACTCTTATGGTCACTGAAAACTTCAAATCTTGACCCATATAAGTAATGCCTCCATAACTTAAGAACAAATACCACAGCTGCCAACTCTAAATCATGCGTCGGATAGTTCCTCTCATGAACCCTTAACTGTCTTGAAGCATAAGCTATAACCTGCTTATTCTGCATTAACACACCACCTAAACCCAACAATGAAGCATCACAATAAACCTCAAATAATTCCGACGAACTCGGTAATATCAGAATAGGAGCAGTAGTTAACCGTCTCTTTAACTCTTGGAAACCTTCCTCACATTTTGAGTCCCAAACAAACGCTTGCCCCTTTCTAGTCAACATCGTCAACGGTAACGCCAACTTAGAAAATCCTTCAATAAACTTCCTATAATAACCAGCCAAACCAAGGAAACTTCGAATCTCAGCAACAGACTTAGGAGCCTCCCACTTAGATACCGCTTCTATCTTAGAAGGATCAACAGCAACACCACCTCTTGAAATCACATGACCAAGAAAACTAACTTCTTCTAACCAAAATTCACACTTTGACAGTTTAGCAAATAACTTCTTTTCTCGGAGAACTTCTAAAACCACTCTCAAATGCTCAGCATGCTCTTCTTCAGATTTCGAATACACCAAAATGTCATCAATAAACACCACAACAAACTTATCTAGATACGGATGGAAAATCCTATTCATATACTCCATGAATACTCCAGGCGCATTAGTCACACCAAAAGGCATTACGGAATACTCATAATGTCCATACCTTGTTCTGAAAGCAGTCTTCTGAATATCCTCAGTCTTCACACGTATCTGATGATACCCAGATCTCAAATCTATTTTGCTGAACACGCTTGCACCAACCAACTGGTCCATCAAATCATCAATCCTCGGTAACGGATACCGATTCTTGATCGTCACTTTATTCAGTTGCCTGTAGTCCACACACAACCTCATAGTACCTTCTTTCTTCTTAACCAACAACACTGGTGCACCCCACGGTGACACACTAGGACGAATAAATTTCTTATCCAACAAATCTTCCAACTGACTCTTCAATTCAGTTAACTCAACAGCAGACATACGATAAGGAGCCATCGATATCGGTCTAGTACCAGGTACCAATTCAATTGAGAACTCAACTTCACGCTCTGGCGGTAATTCATTCACTTCTTCAGGAAACACATCAGGAAAATCACACACCACTGCTAAGTCGCCAATCACCAGTTTACCTTTAGCCTCCAAAGTCGCTAATAGCATAAACAGCTCTGCCCCATCAGCTACTTCCTCATTCACTTGCCTTGCTGATAAAAACAAACTCTTTTCTTCCTCAACTTCAGGAAATACCACAGTCTTATCAAAACAATTGATAGAAACTCGGTTAAACACCAACCAATTCATACCCAAGATAACATCAATTTGCACTAACGGGAGACACACAAGGTCTATCTCAAATTCTCTACCAAAAATACTCAAGGGACAACTTAAACAAACAGAAGTAGTAGTCACTGAACCCTTCGCAGGAGTATCAATCACCATACTACCAAACATCTCAGATATCTCTAACTTAAGTTTCACAGCACAATCCAAAGATATAAAAGAATGAGTCGCACCTGTGTCAATAATAGCTACAAGAGGAAAGCCATTAATACAACACGTACCTCGGATCAAACGATCATCTGCAGAAGTCTCAGAACCCGATAAAGCAAAAACCTTGCCTCCTGACTGATTCTCTTTCTTTGGCTTTGGACACTGTGGACTGATATGACCCAACTCTCCACAGTTGAAACAAGTCACAGTCTTCAACCGGCACTCTGCAGCCAAATGACCACCTTTCCCACACTTGAAACACTTCATCTCAGCACTGGTACACTCATGAACACGATGTCCAGCCCGACCACATCTGTAACACTTAACAGGAGCACTAGAATCTCCCCCACTAGGCCTCTTCATCTCACTCTGCCTCTGAAAACCCTTGCCAGCTGCATACGGTTTTCCACGATCAATCTGATTCTTGCCCTTCCTATCGACTCTCTGCTGGTAGCTCTCAGCTCTGGCCTTGGAATCCTGTTCAAAAATCCTGCAACAGTCGACTAAATCAGAAAACACTCTAATCCTTTGATACCCAATCGCCTGCTTGATCTCGGGACGCAACCCGTTCTCAAACTTCACACACTTAGAAAATTCCCCAGCAGCCTCAGCATAGGGAGTGTAGTACTTCGACAGCTCTGTGAACTTAGCAGCATACTCCGTAACAGACCTGTTACCCTGCTTCAATTCCAAGAACTCTATCTCCTTCTTTCCTCTGACATCCTCTGGAAAGTACTTCCTCAGGAATCTCTCTCTGAACACTGCCCAAGTGATCTCAGCATTCCCAACAGATTCCAACTCCGTGCGGGTAGCAACCCACCAATCATCAGCTTCTTCTGATAGCATATGCGTACCGAACCTGACCTTCTGGTTATCAGCACACTCAGTTACTCGGAAGATTCTCTCTATCTCTTTCAACCACTTCTGAGCACCATCTGGTTCGTATGCTCCCTTAAACATTGGAGGATTGTTCTTTTGGAACTCACTCAACTGACGAGCAGCTCCCATTCCCACAACATTCGGATTTCCTCCAAGTACTCCAGCCAGCATACCCAGAGCCTCAGCAATCGCAGCATCATCTCTACCTCTTCCAGCCATCTCTATTCTGAAAACCCAACAAGCCAAAACAATAAGTACTGATAGGGTTACACAACACCTATCCCGTACAGGGGAAACAGAATAATTACGACTCGACACGACCGACTATGCTCTGATACCACTAATGTAACACCCTTCTAAATACCCCAAATTATTTAATTAAAATAGCAACATATCAATCAGAGTAATTATGCCCCGAAGGGTGTCACACAATCATTTCACAACCATCATCAGAATATCCTGTCATGCTCATTTATTTAATCCAAATTATAAAGTATCTGCATAATACGCAGCGGATAAAATCAATTCAATTATTCACATCATGTAACATATTACATGCAAAATGGTTCACAACCAATCAATAAAATATTCAAACAACCCATCCCGATGTTACATCTATCAGAGCATGACCCACTAGGAGACTACACTAGACTCCAAGCACTAGCTCCTACTCAACTCACTGCTCGTTACCTGAAAAATAGGTGTAAGGGTGAGTTCCTCAATCAATATAATAAGCATTATACAACATTATGTAATGTTAAGTAAATAACGCATCAAATCACCCTAACCAGACTACACACTCAATAACGGCAGTATCAATTCAACCATCATACTCAACAATAACATATAACATATGTATGATCTCCAACCATACTCAACATCAACAACACAACACACAACACACATATAATACTGGAATACATCCAATCATATTATATGCCATACATTCATTATGCAATGAGACTCAACATATGCGGTACCGACTCTTCTCGAACATACAGTTCAAGCTCACCGATCCCTCCGGATACGGCTACTAAGCTCACTAGTCCCACTCATTTGAGACCTAGTGACTCACTCACTAATTCCTCACCATGGGAATTAGCTACAGCCCCAAAGGCTAGACTATGCAAGCTAATCATCTAGCATGCGAACATCAACAACAATTCACAACGATTTACTCACTAATTCCTCACAATGGGAATTAGCTACAACCCCACAGGCTATGCCATGCATGCTAATCATCTAGCAATGCAGCATCAACCACAATGCATACATAACTGATACATTTACAGCATAATGCACACCATCACATATCATCAACACAATTATCACGAAAGCATATCATATCATGCTACACAATCAATCATAGTATTAGCACACCCTACTAATACCTATGCCTCTCAAAACAACGGGAAATGATCCCTAATACATCGGTCCTCAGCTAAATCACATCACTCAGCCTAAACAGCCAAAACTGCACCACCACACCACAGAAATCACAATTTAATATCCACTTCTGCACAGCACAGTTCGCGCCGCGCAGGAGGGTTCGCGCCGCGAACGGTGCGTCACAGAACCCTTCTGGATTTGACAGTTCGCGCCGCGAACGGGGCTTCGCGCCGCGAATCGCGCGCGAACAGAACCCTCTGCTACAGAAAACAGATTTCAGGTCTACAATGGTTTTCCCTATTACGAAACCTATCCGATCCAACCTTCCACAGTCCAATTTACATCAATTAATCGTCCTCATTGTCAACACAATTCATATCTTATTTGATTACACCAAACCTAACACGTTTACATCAAATTCCTACGAATTTCCTCTCGATTCTTCCCCAATTTCATTCATCCCAAAAGTTCACAATTTCACCCTAATCATCCAATTCAGAGGTAATTCAAAGGTCTATCACTACCCATGACATATTATCATATAATACCCGTTAAATCGACGATAAACCCCCCTTACCTGAGTTAATCCGGCAAATTCTGTAGCTTCAAGCTCTTCCTCTTCTCTTGTTCTGCCTTTTGCCCTTTTTCTCTTTCAGCCGCTTCTCTTTTCCTTTTCACGTGAAAACCCTTGTTCCAAAATTGGGACTTTTTATTCCAACTTATATATTCCAATAAATAATTATTCCAATAATTATTATTCCCAAAATAATAATAATAATCCAAAATTCCAATTATTCAATTAAATTAATAAATAAAATATTAATTTAAATTAAATAATTATCTTATTTTAATTGGGGTGTTACAGGAAGTACTTGGATTATTAACTGATCACGTGAATTACATTCGACCCTGTCTTTATTAATTAATATTTATTTAAAACTTTACTTTTCATTGCACACTCCAAAAACACCTATTTTAATTGCCTTTGATAAATACCATAACAATAGATAACGATAGATTGACACTTGCTCTCTGTGGATTCGACAATCTTTTATATTACTCTGACGCGTTCGTATACTTGCGAAAAGCACGCATCAAGTTTTTGGCGCCGTTGCCGGGGACTATTTTCGTCAAATTTCATTTTCCTGTTGTTATATCGTTTAAACTTAGGCTATTTCCCGCCGGTCAATGCGAAGAACTCACAACACCGAAAGTTTAAGCTTAGTATACCCTCTGGCGGAACCTGAACGTTACGCTCGCGCACGTTTATTCTTTCATAGAATTAAGAGAGCTATGGCCGAAGATCAAAACCAAATACCTCTTAAGGATTTCGCTCAACCATCTAATGAAGAACCTAATTCTAGTATAGTAAACCCAATCATCCTAGCTAATAATTTTGAACTTAAACCATCCCTGTTGCAACTAGTGCAACAAAGACAATTCGCGGGTCTCGCTACTGAGAACCCAAACCAACATTTAAAAATATTTCTTCAATTAGCATACACTTTTAAAACCAATGGAGCTTCTCCTGAGGCAATACGTTTAAGATTATTCCCTTTTTCCCTCAGAGATAAAGCCCTATCATGGTTAGATTCCCATCCACCCAATTCCATTACGACTTGGGATAACCATAGAAAAGTATTTCTTGCTAGATATTTTCCCTCGAGTAAAACCGCCATTCTTCGAAACCATATAACTAGATTTACCCAAAACCAAGGAGAGTCGTTGTTCGAAGCTTGTGAGAGATATAAAGAGTTGTTACGAGCATGCCCACATCATGGTTTAGAAAATTGGTTAATCATTCAAACCTTCTATAATGGACTTCACTATAACATAAAGATGACCATCGACGCTGCCGCAGGCGGTGCTCTGATGAACAAACCTTATCCTGAAGCTAGTGCCCTCATCGAAGATATGGCTCAAAACCATCAATCATGGGGAGTCGAACGAGCGATAGTTGAGAAGAAGGAAGCCCAAGGAGGAGTGCATGAACTAAGCTCTATAGACATGATGCAAGCTAAAATGGACGCATTAGCCCTCAAAGTCGAACATATGTGCATAAACCCGAATACTGTAGCCGCAGTTTCGTCGGATTGTGAGATATGTGGAACCAAAGGACACCAATCCGCAGAATGCAGTCTATTAAACGAAACCCACTCTGAGCAAGTGAACTAGAAGCAAGCTTAAATTCAAAGTATTTTGATGAAGACAACATGTATCAATGCAAAAAGAGAAGAGCTTCAAAGATAATTCAAGCATCAAAGTAATCAAGCCGCATATGTTTTTGATCAAGCTTCATTTTCAAGTCAACCGTTTGCAAGATTGTTGATTCACTTCTAAAGGTATATCTAATTCATTCTTAGATTAGTATACAAGTGTTCAACAATCATGATCTGCATTTACATTTTGAACATAATCATTGGTTAACATGTTGAAATGAAAGACACATTTTTCTTTAAGTATTTTTCTGCATTTCAACAGTGTTAACCGGTTAACCATTTGGGTTAACCGGTTAACAGCCCAGTTTTTGAAATTCTCTGTTAACGTTAATATGCGTTAACCGGTTAACCCATTTGGTTAACCGGTTAACACTGTTCGTTTCAGTGAAAAATTATTTCCAGAAAATTGTACCTTTTCATCATTTTTTATGAAGAATTTATACCTCTTTGAAAAGGTGTTTTTGGCAATATAAATTCTTGAATTTTCAAAATGAATTTTCACCTCCAAGAATTTTCATACAAACTTAAAATAATCACTCTTTCATATTTTCCTACAATATTTTTAAAAGTGTTCATAATCAAAGTTTCATCTCATTCTATTTTTGTTGAACACTTGTATATTATTCATTGAGTGAATTATTTATCTAAGGAGAAGATCAATCAAGAGAAGATTGATAATACTACACTTTGTTAAAATCATTCAAAAGATTTATTTCTGTTTGACTTGTGATCCAGGATTGTTGGACACAAGGGTTGGTGTTGAAGAGGATTGTTCTTCATACACTTGTTTATCTATAGGTTAGATAGTAGGCATCACCATTGGTGTGAGTAGACTGTACAATAATTCTAACTATAGTGAAATCTCTTTCGAAGTCGAAAGGGGAGTGGATGTACCTTCGGATTGTGAAGGGAACCACTATAATTTCCGGTGTCTTTTTACTTTCCGCAATTTACCTTTCCGCTCTTAAACATAAAATAACCAAAAACCGGTAACTTGTTCGAAGAATTTTTAACCACCTAATTCACCCCCCCCCCCTCTTAGGCGCATTTACAACTTACATTTGGCATCAGAGCAAGTTATAGGTAACTTGTTCCTAGAGATCCAGCATGGCTTCCGCAAGCATAAACCCGGTTTTCAAAGATGGTGGAAGTAGCAACAAGCCCCCACTCTTCTCCGGAGAATATTTCGATTTCTGGAAAATCAGAATGAAGGCACATCTTGAGGCCCAAGGGGAAGGTATATGGGAAGCAGTTGAAGAAGGTCCACACAACCCGGTGAATGTGGTGAATGGAGTTGGTACCCCAAAGTTGAAGAACACTTATGACGAAGATGATAGAAAAAAAATTCTAAATGAGAAGAAGGCAATCAACATACTCCAAAGCGCTCTTAGTATGGACGAGTTCTTTCGTATATCTCAATGTAAATCGGCAAAGGAGATTTGGGACACCTTGGTAGAAACACATGAAGGAACCACCGAAGTGAAGAGATCGAGGCTAAACACTCTAAGTCAAGAATATGAGATGTTTCGCATGCAGCCCGGTGAATCTATAGTTGCCTTACAAAAGAGATTCGTCCATCTAACAAATCACTTGATTGCTCTTGGCAAAACCTTCACTAATGATGATCTCAACCTGAAAGTCCTAAGATCATTGACAAGAGAATGGCAACCGAAAGTGACCGCTATTTCGGAAAAGAAGAGTCTCTCAACAATGACATTCGCGTCTCTATTTGGAAAACTTCAAGAACACGAATTGGAACTTGGAAGGCTCGAGAAGCACGAAAGCCAAGAAAAGAAGTCCAAGGGAATTGCCTTGAAAGTTGATTCAAGAAATGACAAAGACGATGAGACGTCCGAAGATGAGAACTTTAGGCTTCTTGTGAAGAAGCTTGGTAAGTTTTTTAATAAAAATAAAAATTCCTCTTATCCTAAAAAGAATAAACATTTCAGGAAAAAGGAAGCATCCACATCAATGCAAGACGTCACTTGTTATGAATGTGGACAGCAAGGTCACATAAAGTCGGATTGCCCAAAACTTGCAAAGAAAGGAGGATTCAAAGGCAAGAAGGAATTCAAAAATAAAAAGGCTTACGTTGCGTGGGACGATAATGAGATCAGTTCATCTTCGGAATCGGAAAGCGATGAATGTGTGAACATGGCTCTTATGGCTTCACATCACTCCGATGAAGAAATCGATGAGGTTAGTAGCAATTTCTCAGTTTATGACAATGACGCACAAGATGTTATAGATGAACTCTTAAAAGAATGCAAGACCTTGTATAAAAGTATTTCATCCCAAAAGAAACAAATTTCATCCTTAGAAGAAAAAAATATTGCTTTGGAAAAATATATTGAAAGTGGAAAACAAAAATTGATGGATGAAAAACAAAGTCTTGTATGTAAGAATTGTGAATCTTTATCTTTTCAAATTGTTCAACTTAAAAGAGTTTTAGAAAGATATGAAAAAGGTCAAATTGGCTTGGAGGAAATTCTTAAGCACCAAAGATATTCTAATGATAAAAGTGGATTAGGATATTCTAAGTTTTCCAAACCAAGCACAAATAAGACCATTTTTGTTAAAGCAAGTGAACAAGTTGATAAAGAAAAAGGAAACAATTCTAAAAGTGTGCATCAAAGTCATAAAAAGAAAATGATTGCTAAGAAGAAGAATTATGTTCCTAGATATAGAAGTGATTTTCAACCTACCTGTTTTTACTGTGGAATCAAAGGCCACACACCTAATGCTTGTTATGTGAGAAACTTTAGCGTTCCAAAAGGGCATTATGTGTGGGTTAAAAAGGGTACTAACTACCAAGGACCCAAAGCAATTTGGGTACCTAATAAAACTTAATTGTTTTGTAGGTTTACTTGGAGACCACTTCAAAATCTATGCTTTATTGATAAAGTGGTTGTTCTAAGTTTTTGATGGGAGGCATAAACTAACTTTCAAATCTAGTTCTAAAGTCCAAGGGTTATTTCACATATGGGGAATACCTTAAAGGAAGAATTCTTGGCATTGGCAAGTTGAAGCACTAATATTTCCTAAACCATAGGCTAAAGAGCAATTTTTCAAGATTCGGCGAGAACTTGATATTCTCAATGAAGGTGACATCTAACCTTTTCTTAAAATTACTTGTTATGTGGTAGAGTAGCTTCAAATATGCTTATTTTAAATTTTATGTTATGCAATGCTAGCACTTCTTTTTCGCCGTTTTTAGTTTTTCTTACTTTCGCATGTCCAAAAATTATCGGTTTTAAAATATTTTTTGATCGAAAGTTGCGTATTGATAAGTGCTAATACTTTGTGAAATTTTTTTGTAAAAATCTTTTCCCAAATTTTCAAAACAGAGCTGCTGTTTTTCATTATTTTTTTTTAAATTTCAGACCGTTAACCGGTTAACGGTATAGGTTAACCGGTTAACGCCTCCAAGACAGCAACTCTGCGTTTGTTTTTAAAAATACAGAATTTTTAATTTTTTTTTAAAACTTTAAATTTTTTGGTATGTGTGTTTTATGTCTTTGCATGTGCTTTACTCTTCACCTACACCTAAAAACTCTCTCTTCCCACATTTACTCACCATAAATCCTTCATCTCACTTCTTCAACTTTCAGTATTCTTGAGTATCATTAAAGCTCCATTAAACCCCACTCAACCATACCCACTTGCTAACTCTCAAAAATCATATTTCGAAAAATCCTCTTAATACCCTAGAATCTCCATCCTTCATGGCTCCTCCGAGAATGGGAAAGGCTCCTGCATCATCATCTAGCAGTGAAGAGGAAGAGTTGAAAATGGAAACAACCAAGAAAAGGAGAATGGATTTCAAAGTCAGGGTTAGACATCTGCTTAAGGGTAAGTATGTGAATCTCAAATCCTTCACATCTACTACTTTCACTTTCCCTGAGTTGTTGAGATATCAAGGGTTGCATGAGTTTATAACTGATAATGGCAAAATTTATACTGATTTGGTAAAATCTTTTCTGCACCATTTCACCCTGAATCTGAATGATGATGATCAACATATGTTGTCTACCACTGTGAGAGATTGTGAAATTGTAACAGACCTAAGGTCGCTGGCTGCATCTCTTAGGATTCCCTATGCAGAATTTTTCCTTCGGAAAGGTGTTAATCATGTTGATGGAAAATGGGCTCAATATGATAAGATGGAATATTACTACTCAATCTGTCGATTTCCAAGGGATGCTGTTGTGTCGGGACAACGCACTTCTCGCATACTCTGTTATGCCAAGAACTTGTCTGTTGATGATCGAATGCTGCATTATGTTATTTGCCATGTCTTGTTGCCAAAGGATTCAAACCTTTCCCAAATCAATGATTTGGAGATGCAGGTTCTCTTTGCTGTGAAGAACAAAATCAGAATTAATTGGCTACCTACTATGATGTATCATCTCAAACAGCAACTATCTCTCAAAACAAGGTTGCCCTATGGTCGTCTTATCTCAAGGATTTTGGAATTAACAGACATGGAAATCGGGAGAGAACCGTTTCTGGACATGACCCCTACCACCAATGAGATCAACAGTGTTACTATTATGAAGAATACGGGGATTATTCAATGCAATGACGGATCTTACAAGTATGATGACGGGTCGTCTTCTTCAAACTTTCCTATTCTGGAGGGTGGAATTACAAATGAGTTTCTCTATACCACCATGATGAGCCAACACCGTGAAACCACCCGCGCTATCAAAAGCCTTTGAAACCTTGTATTGAGTTCCCGCAACCTTCCTGTGGAAGATGATGAAGGTGAAACCGGTAGTGAAGCGGAAGGCGAGGAGAATGAGGACAATTTGGAAGAAGATTGAAGCACTATGTTTATCTATGTTTCTTGCTATGTGTTGTTCTGTTTTAGTCTTTAGTTTTGATTATGTTGTTTTTGTACCGAACACTTATTTTTAATTCTGTCATTATGTGCTTGGATGCTGATCATAAAATGTGTGTATGCTTGTTTATTTTTTCTTTTTCATTTGTCTCTTCCTTTTTGCTAATGCCAAAGGGGGAGAAGACTTGTTTCTCTAATGGTTTCTCTATGCAGAATTTTGTATGCCTCTCATTTAGGGGGAGTTCTTAATCTTAGGGGGAGAATCAAATTAGAGAAACTTTCAAGCATTTATCTCAAAGTTGGTTGTCATCATCAAAAAGGGGGAGATTGGAGAAGCAAGCTTCAATTCAAAGTATTTTGATGAAGACAACATGTATCAATGCAAAAAGAGAAGAGCTTCAAAGATAATTCAAGCATCAAAGTAATCAAGCCGCATATGTTTTTGATCAAGCTTCATTTTCAAGTCAACCGTTTGCAAGATTGTTGATTCACTTCTAAAGGTATATCTAATTCATTCTTAGATTAGTATACAAGTGTTCAACAATCATGATCTGCATTTACATTTTGAACATAATCATTGGTTAACATGTTGAAATGAAAGACACATTTTTCTTTAAGTATTTTTCTGCATTTCAACAGTGTTAACCGGTTAACCATTTGGGTTAACCGGTTAACAACCCGGTTTTTGAAATTCTCTGTTAACGTTAATATGCGTTAACCGGTTAACCCATTTGGTTAACCGGTTAACACTGTTCGTTTCAGTGAAAAATTATTTCCAGAAAATTGTACCTTTTCATCATTTTTTATGAAGAATTTATACCTCTTTGAAAAGGTGTTTTTGGCAATATAAATTCTTGAATTTTCAAAATGAATTTTCACCTCCAAGAATTTTCATACAAACTTAAAATAATCACTCTTTCATATTTTCCTACAATATTTTTAAAAGTGTTCATAATCAAAGTTTCATCTCATTCTATTTTTGTTGAACACTTGTATATTATTCATTGAGTGAATTATTTATCTAAGGAGAAGATCAATCAAGAGAAGATTGATAATACTACACTTTGTTAAAATCATTCAAAAGATTTATTTCTGTTTGACTTGTGATCCAGGATTGTTGGACACAAGGGTTGGTGTTGAAGAGGATTGTTCTTCATACACTTGTTTATCTATAGGTTAGATAGTAGGCATCACCATTGGTGTGAGTAGGCTGTACAATAATTCTAACTATAGTGAAATCTCTTTCGAAGTCGAAAGGGGAGTGGATGTACCTTCGGATTGTGAAGGGAACCACTATAATTTCCGGTGTCTTTTTACTTTCCGCAATTTATCTTTCCGCTCTTAAACATAAAATAACCAAAAACCGGAAACTTGTTCGAAGAATTTTTAACCACCTAATTCACCCCCCCCCCCCTCTTAGGCGCATTTACAACTTACACACCCAAGGGAACCCATATTGGAATACCTATAACCCTGGATGGAGGAATCATCCGAACTTCTCCTATAAAAACAATAACCCTATTCAAAATAATGCACCCCCGAGACCTAGTTATCAAGCCCCAAGATCAAATCAACCTATGCAACATGTACCACCAAAGCCGAGCCTTGAGAAAATTATGGAAAATTTTATCACCGCTCAAACCCAACAAAACAAGGAGTTCATGAACCAAAAACATTTATGTTAACGAATTGATTACTCAGTTAGGAACCAAGGTTGACCAAATAGTTACTCATACTAAGATGCTTGAAACCCATATCTCTCAGGTAGCTTTAAACCAATCCCCTCAGACTACACCTGGAGGACAATTCCCTGGACAACCTCAACAAAATCCGAGAGGACAAGCCAATGCCATTACCCTACGAAGTGGGAGCGCTTATGATGAGCCATCAAACCCTAGATTGAGTGAACCCAAAACTTCTAAGGAATGTACCAAACCCCCAGACGAAGTAAAGGAACCAGAAGAATCTGAAAACCAGGAAGGTCGAGAAAAAGGAGAAGAACCTAAAGATAAAACTTACGAACCACCCCCGCCATATAAACTACCTATACCATATCCGCAAAGACTCAAACAAACCCAAATCAATAAACAGTATCAAAAATTTATTAAAGTTGTAGAAAAACTTCATGTAGAAATCCCTTTCACCGAAGCCATCACCCAAATACCTTCTTAGGAGCTAGTGTGAGCTTAATGCCTTTAGCAGTTTGTGAGAGGTTAAACTTAGGAGAATTACAGCCCACTAAGATGTCACTTCAGTTAGCCGATAGATCTGTTAAACATCTGATAGACATTTTAGAAGATGTCCCTGTTAGGATAGGTCAGTTATTTATCCCTACTGATTTTGTTGTCATGGACATCAAAGAGGACAATGATATACCAATCCTTCTAGGTAGACCATTCTTATCGACTGCAGGAGCCATAATAGATGTCAAGAAAGGAAAGTTGACATTTGAGGTAGGTGACGAGAAAATAGAATTTATACTTTCAAAATTTCTTATGGCACATGTGATGGGAGACTCGTGTTATGCCTTAGATATCATTGATGAAAGTGTTAGAGAATTAGAACAAAAAGAAATTATAAAAACAATTAAGTTACCATCAACTCTCATAAGGGAAGATGATGACTTTAAGAAACCCTACATCGATGATAACCTTTATGAATGTCTATCCCTTACCCCAGATCCTATGCCATGCCCTAATAAACCAACCTTAGAACTTAAGGAACTGCCTAAGAACCTGAGATATGAGTTCCTCGATGAAGAGATGAACCGTCCAGTTATAGTCAGTGCTACCTTGAGCCAAGAGGAAACGAACCAACTTTTAGACGTTTTACGAAGATATCCCTCAGCCTTAGGATATAATATCTCTGACCTGAAAGGTATAAGCCCATCCATATGAATGCATCGGATTTCGCTCGAAGAAGATTCTAAACCCTCTAGAGAACATCAGAGAAGAATAAACCCTATAATGAGTGATGTTGTAAAAAAGGAAGTTCTTAAGTTACTTGAGGCAGGTATCATCTATCAGATCTCGAATAGTAAGTGGGTGAGCCCTGTGCATGTAGTACCTAAAAAGGGAGGCATCACAGTCGTGCAAAACGATAAAGGAGAACATGTAGCAAAATGTTTAGAAGGAGGATGGCGGATGTGTATAGATTATAGAAAATTAAATAAAGCAACTAGGAAGGATCATTTCCCTTTACCATTTATAGACCAGATGTTGGAGTGTCTAGCCAGACACTCTTACTTCTGTTATCTAGATGGATACTCTGGATTCTTCCAAATACCTATCCACCCCGAAGATCAAGAAAAAACTACCTTTACATGCCCTTATGGAACTTTTGCCTACAGACGAATGCCATTCGGCCTCTGTAATGCCCCAGCTACTTTCCAACGCTGCATGATGTCAATATTTGCAGATTACCTAGATGGTATCATGGAAGTGTTTATGGATGATTTCTCGGTTTGCGGATTTGATTTCCACAATTGTCTTGCTAACCTTGAGAAAATCTTGGAGAGATACGTGGAGGTGAACCTCGTGCTAAATTGGGGAAAATGTCATTTCATGGTGACCGAAGGAATAGTTTTAGGACATATAGTTTCCGAAAAAGGTATAGAGGTATATAAAGTTAAAATAGAAGTTATAGAAAACCTAAAACCACCAAAAACCATCAGAGAAGTCCGAAGCTTTCTTGGACACGCTGGATTCTACCGGCGTTTCATTAAGGACTTCTCCAAAATAACTAAATCTTTAACTGAAGTTTTAATGAAAGATGCTGAATTCATTTTCGATGAAAAATGTAATGACGCATTTAATCTTTTAAAACAAGCATTAGTATCTGCACCCATTATGAAAGCACCTGATTGGTCAGAACCGTTTGAGATAATGTGCGATGCTAGTGATTATGCAGTTGGAGCCGTTCTAGGACAAAGGAAAGATAAAAAATTACATGCCATTTATTATGCCAGTAGAACCCTAGATGCTGCCCAACTTAACTACGCAACAACTGAAAAAGAATTACTCGCTGTAGTTTTCACTATAGACAAATTTAGATCTTATATAGTAGGAGCAAAAATTATAGTTTACACCGATCATGCTGCCATTCATTACTTATTAAGTAAAAAAGACGCCAAGCCCAGGTTACTCCAATGGATTCTATTACTACAAGAGTTTGATTTAGACATAAGAGATAAAAAAAGGCACTGAAAACGTAGTAGCCGATCACCTTTCTAGGCTAGAACATCTAAAACCAGAACTAGTACCCATAAATGATGATTTTGCCTATGATAGACTGATAGCTATAGTAGAAACCATTAAAGATAATAACCTAGACCCTTATGAGCACCCTCAAAATTCCTTAGCAATAAGTAACGCACCCTGGTATGCAGACTTCGTTAATTACCTAGCCGTTGATATAGTACCCCCTGATCTTGACTACCACCGCAAGAAGAAATTCTTCCACGATGTGAGAAACTTCTATTGGGACGAACCGCTCCTTTTCAAAAGGGGTAAAGATGGAATTTTTCGCCGTTGCGTTCCAGAAGAAGAGGTAAATAGTATTATCGAGCATTGTCATTCTGCACCCTATGGTGGACATGCAAGCACCTCTAAGACATACGCCAAGATTCTTCAAGCTGGCCTATTCTGGCCTACCATGTGGCGTGATGTCTATGCTTGCATTGTCAAATGTGATAGATGCCAACGCACTGGAAGCATTTCAAGGCGTGATGAAATGCCTCTAAGAAACATTCAGGAAGTAGAACTCTTTGACGTATGGGGTATCGATTTCATGGGACCTTTTCCACCATCCTTAGGAAACATGTATATCTTAGTAGCTGTAGACTACGTGTCTAAGTGGATTGAAGCTATAGCTGCACCCACAAACGACACTAGGGTAGTAATCAAACTATTTAAAAACTATATATTCCCAAGATTTGGAACACCACGTTTAGTCATAAGCGATGGAGGATCACACTTTATATCGAGAATATTTGACAAACTTTTAAGAAAATATGGAGTTAGGCATAGAGTAGCAACACCATACCACCCACAGACTAGTGGCCAAGTAGAAGTATCTAATAGGGAGATAAAACAAATCCTAGAGAAAACTGTTTCTATTTCTAGGAGAGACTGGTCTCAGAAGCTTCAAGAAGCATTATGGGCCTATAGAACCGCTTTCAAAACCCCTATAGGAACTACTCCTTATCAACTAGTTTATGGGAAATCCTGTCACTTACCTTTCGAATTAGAGCATAAGGCCTATTGGGCCATTAAAACTTTGAATTTAGACTACCTAGCCGCTGGAGAAAAGTGTACCCTAGATATTCATAAACTAGAAGAACTTAGGCAATCTGCCTACGAGAATGCAAAAATATATAAAGAGAGGACAAAAGCCTATCACGACAAAAGAATAGTAAAGAAAAACTTCAATATAGGCGATCTAGTTCTTCTTTTTAACTCTAGGTTACGACTTTTCCCTGGAAAGCTACGTTCAAGATGGACTGGTCCTTTCGAAGTATCCAAGATTCTGAGATCCGGAGCCGTAGAAATCAAGAACGATACCTGTAGTCCATTCGTTGTAAATGGACAAAGACTGAAGCTCTACGAAGGAGGAGATATTCCAGCATACTACTCAAGCCACACTCTGATTGATCCACCAATCCCTACTACTACAGGTGTATAAATTCTAATCGTCAAGCTAATGACGTTAAACAAGCGCTGCGTAGGAGGCAACCCATGGTTTTTCTTTCATTTTACTTTTTCGCATTTATTTAATTTTATTTTTATTTTATTTTATCATATTTTGCATCGAGACTAAAAATTTGAATGGTTTGTATTTTGAGGATCACTTTCTTCACCTTTACAGGATGCAGGATTTCGATGATATGCATGTGGCCTATAAAGATAATGCTCAGAGAGAGCGCTACATCGCTCTGTATCAGCGCCCTATGGCACCCACACGCTATCCTGATCAGCACTATATGGAGGCACTGGGTATCGAGCCGAGTATCTGATTCCTTAGCCACCAGCTTTACTGGGACGAGTTTGCTGATGACTTGAGTAACACCTATGGGAACCTGACAATGGAGTTCTTGAGTTCATTCGACTATGACCCATACTCTGGACCAGATGGGTATCCTTATTTCAGGCTTTTTGGAGTTGAGTACTCTTTCAGCCAGAAAGAGTTCGGCGACCTATTGGGCTTCCAGACCACTCCTGATGCTATCCCGGAGACACCTATGGGATATTTTCTGGGTAAGGAGGTTGAGAAGTTTTGGAGTGATATATCAGGTGGCGGAAGCCAGGATCCATCTACGCAGCTGTCTGATGTTATACATAACCCCGCCTTTAGATACTTTCAGATGATATTAGCACATTCCTTCCTGGGAAGACCGGATGCAGAGACACTACTGAGTGAAGAGGAGATCTTCCTATTATTTTGTGCATCCCAGTCTCGCCCACTAGCATGTGGGAACTTTTTATTATACAGTCTCAGCGGTGTCTCCAGATCTACCGAAGGAGTCATCCATATGGGCAGGATCATCACGCAGATTGCTGTCGCTTTAGGTCTGTCTCGCAAGCTGTCACATCTCCAGATCTACTGTGGGTACACTACCATGGACATCGACTTCTGTTTGACCAGAGGGTTGATGAGGAGAGCCTCTTTCCACCCATGTCAGTTCCGATTGCTGGTCAACAACAACACTACCACCAGAGACACACGGCACTCATTGAAGCCACTCAAGGTTCCATTTTTGGTAACCTTCGAGAGGTGAAGACTGCTCAGGATGCCCTGCAGGCGAGGATGGATCAGAGAGATCGTCGTCGTACCCGATCCCGTCGTCCACCTCAGGATGGCGAGGGCACTAGTGGTCAGGAATAGGTTGTCAGGTAACTCTTCCCTTATCTTATTTCTAAACATTGGGGACAATGTTAGATTTAAGTGTGGGAGGAGACTCTATCGTCTTTTCTTTATTACCTTTCTCGTTTTTTCCTTTATCGTATTTTCTTTGCTGTTTTTAGATAGTTTATTTATTGTTATTCCTTTTAGTTGTTTATTTTGCATTTTAGTATAATGCATGAGTTTGACGAGTCACCAAATATAGTAGATCTTTAGTACAATCCTACCTCCCCATACCTTTAGCCCCACCGGAAAAAAAATTGCAAAAGAAAATAGTGTTATTCCGAAAGTTTTCAGGTTTTAAGGACATGTTTTGAGTAAGGATACGGTGACTTGGGAGAACTTTGCGAAACATCAGTATCTGTATTAGCACCATAGACTTCGTAAATATAGGAACCACTCCCGAAACCCCATATACCATGGCCCTAATCATCATTTCCGTATAAGTCCTCGGTAGTTTATCTCAGCAGTCAGCTCCGGCCTACACATCCTCTACATAGGGGACCGATGCAAATAAGTGAATGATCCAGAAAAACAAAAAAATAAAAGAAAGAAAAAAGGCAACTCCGGTATAGGTGACCCTCACAAAGTCATTTAAACCAAAGAATTGTAAAAAAAAATTGCTACAAAAACAAAAACAAAAAGAAAAAGAAAAACTTACCCACTGTTAGTTGGTTCAGAGGTATCTGGCACTGAACTCGGTAGGGCGGATTACGATCCGATCCCCCACAACTACAGTTGGGTCCAATAAAAGGGTTTACACATATTTATGTGCCGAAAATCCCATGCTCAGATCATAATCACTAACAGGCCACTCTACTATGAAGCATGTACGGATAACGGGCTTAATGTGATTGCGCCTGAATGAAAAGGACACAAAAAGAGATGAAGAGGCAGGTCTAGGTATTGTGGGATAATATGGGTTGGTTAATATAGGAATGAAGTTTATGTCCGTATTTGCGGATTAGTGTCATCATGATACCCTTAGTTCACTCAGTTAGTACCTATCACTGCATCCCAACTTGAACTTAGAATTTTTACCTGAAGCACTCATTTACACAGATTTTCTTTTATGAGCTTTTAATGTTTTGCTTGAGGACAAACAAAGGTTTAAGTGTGGGAAAGTTTGATAACACAGAAATTTACCGTATTTTCGACTCCGATTTCACATGCATTCTAGTTGTTTTATTGTTATTTTGTTGTGTTATTGCTATGTTTTCCTTTGTTTTCAGGTTTTTACTTTAATTGGAGCCCCGGTCGAGAAAAGGAGTGAAAAGAACTAAAAACCCTAAAAATCAGCATTTTGTACTTGTGGCCTACCCCATGACTGGCGCCATAGACCCTGCCATGACGTGTCCAAGCTCAACTTACCTCAACTGCCACGTTCCCCACTACTTCCACTAAGGCGACTCAGATTGGCCTTGTGACGGGCGCCATGGCCTTGTGGTGGGCGCCACAAGAGGAAAGTTTTTCCGTCCCATTTTCAAGTTGAAGGGCATCCTTGTCATTTCCATCTTTTTACTTGCTTATAAATAGAAACTCGAAATCACTTTTACAATCATCCAAACTTAGAATAGAGGCAAACTCAGAGCAACTTTGTTTCACTTAGGCATATATTCAGTATTATAAAGTGGTAATCGCTTCGCATTGAAGTGTTACCACAATTGTGTAATTGAGTCTGTGATAGAGTCTGTAATCGAGTTTGGAGCACTTTGGAAGGAAGTTAATCCTGCCGCCATTTTCATTTCCGCTTTGCAATTTATTCAACCCTCCGATTGGAGCAGATTTTTATTACTTGTCTTTATCTTATTTATTTTCTCGCACTCGCTTTAATTTATTTATTTCCTCGCACTCGCTTTAATTTATTTATTTCCTCGCACTCGCTTTAAATTATTTCGTTCCTTGCACTCGCTTTACTTTATTTATTTCCTCGCACTCGCTTTACTTTATTTATTTCCTCGCACTCGCTTTAAATTATTTATTTCCTCGCACTCGCTTTAAATTATTTATTTCCCGCACTCGCTTTAAATTATTTACTTTCCGCACTCGCACTACTTTTATTTAAATTTATGCACTTTTACTTTACCATGTCTAACTAAATTTATAAGGTTAGAATGTAAGGATCGTAATTGAACCAGTAATCCGTACAATTGTTCGTAGAAACACTTAAGGGCTATTTTAACTTTCAACTTAAGTTTTCCCGCACTTCAATTCCGTTGGGTAAGATCGAAAGCCGTTCAACGTCTATTTAAACTTAATTATTTTTAACTATTTCAAAAACAGCGAAAGCGCTTTGTTTAGTTCATTAGGAGTTTTTAATTTAAGAAGAAAAGAGATTTTAAAACTATTTTCGGACGCGTTTATAAGTTTAGAGTCTGGTTCATGAGAACCTCTTTTGGTTAAGAAATCCAGGTTATAATACTTTTCAACTTAGTCAAGATACTATATTTCTTAAAAATAGGTTTACTACTCTAACACAATGCATAACTTTTTATAAGTGACAATAAGAGGGTTTGATTAGGGAGTACAACTCGGTTCTGAATACGCGAAAGCGACAGTTCCTGTTAAATTAGTTCTTTTCAAAGTAGGAAACATTGCCCATAAGTAGCTCTACTAGCAAGTACTTGGATTATTAATTGATCACGTGAATTACATTCGACCCTGTCTTTATTAATTAATCTTTATTTAAAACATTACTTTTCATTGCACACTCCAAAAACACCTATTTTGATTGCCTTTGATAAACACCATAACAATAGATAACGATAGACTGACACTTGGTCTCTGTGGATTCGACAATCTTTTATATTACTCTGACGCGTTCGTATACTTGCGAAAAGCACGCATCAATTCCCTATTCAGTGATACACTACTTCTTGTACTATACAATACCACATCATTCTTTGAAGTGGTGTTTGTCTTGTGAGTCCCCTTTGCTTGGACAAATACCTTTTGTTATTGTCCTGTTGGTACAAGTTCTACTTTTCATCACTGTATGTTTCTCTCTCTTTTCTCGTGGTTTCACAAACTACGATTGCTCTGATTTTCTCATTACAATGAGAATACGTAGGCACGAGGATACGAATCCTTGGCGTGCATACTTCTAATTATTCCTCTCCCGCCTTAGGACATCATTCATATCTTTCACTATCCATTATCTACCTTCGATTATAAACCGTTCACCCAGTGACACACTATTTCCTTGACATCGAAATACAGCTCACTTTGGAATTCCATATACACCCTTTTAGGACGCCTAACGTATAATACGCATTTCTACCTAGAGTTGTTTGGGCCATACCCTCAAACACATAATTCCTTCTTTTTTGGCTAATCACCCTATAGTGGCAGTCATTCTAATCCATGTATCAGTTAAATTTGTTTCCCTCTATGGTACAAATCCCATTTCTCTTATGGATCCCAATACACTTTCACCTTTCGATTTCAAACAACACTTCTTCAATCACTTATCACCAAATAATCAATTATGTGACTTTGGTTACTTTATTCCGTTCATCTCCATGATGCACTCATATTCTACCTTCATTCACTCCACGTAATATACCAATTATCTTTGAGCCAAATACACTACCTCTTTGTACTCCTTATTGCGTCACCTTGTGAACCAAGAGATGTTTGGGACTATGCCCAAACACCTATTTCTTCATCTTTTTGGCATTAACCTAGAGCGACAACCATGCTAGCCCACATACTGGTAGCACCCACCTTACTCTTGGGTTCATTTTTTCACCCCTTGTTGGAGTTCAAACAACACAATCCTTTGGTTCAGACCATACCTTTGATCATAATTCTTTTCACCTCCCACCACTAGTTCTTTAAACTACGGAGCTATGAATTCCTCATTGCACTATGAGTATACGTAGGCATGAGGGCCTTAATCCTCACCGAGCACTTTATCTATTTCTTTTCCTTCTCCCCATTCTTTTGCGAGTAATCTTTAGATATCACACATGTTCGAGCGAGAATGATCAAAATGGTTCTCATGGAGTACCATGGATGTTTGGGGTGCTAATACCTTCCCCTTGCATAACCGACTTCCTTACCCAACATATCTCTTTCCCCCGGGTTTTATCGATGTTTTCCCTTTCCTTCGAGAATAAATGAAGTTCGATGGCGATTCTATTGTATGTTCGAGTGTGTGATACGTTCGGGTATATTTCCGCTAGCTTCAACCGTCATTGGCTCTAGATGTGTATTTATGAACAAGATGGATGATAATGGCATAATTATTAAAAATTAAGCATGATTAGTGGCAAAAGGATATTGTCAAGCTAAAGGAATAGTCTACAAGGAGACTTATGCTCATGTAGCTAATCTAGAAGCTATTAGACTACTTTTGGAATTCGCTCGCTTCATGGATTTCAAGCTTTATCAAATGGATGTTAAATTTGATTTTATTAATATTATATAAAATAAGAAGTTTATGTCTCTCAACCTCCTGGTTTATAGGATCACAAAAATCCTAACTATGTTTTCAACTAAAAAGAGCCCTCTATGGTCTCAAACAAGGATTTAACCGTCATAATGTAGACAACATTTTGTTTATTACACATAAAGAAAATCATATTCTCTTAGTTCAAATGTATTTAGATGATATTATATTTTTTTCTACTAATGTTTATTAGGATTGCAAATTAAGAAAGTCGAAGAAGGAACTTTCATAAGTCAAACAAAATACTTCTTAGAGCTTCTCAAAATGTTATATATAAAATATTCAAGAAATATCTCAATACTCATGGCTTCAATTGTGCTAGATATCATGTTTAGTGTATGCATGTATGCTAGATATCAGACATCACCTAAGGAATCCCATTTTAAGACAGTAAAAATAATTTTGAGGTATCTTAACGGAACCTCCTAACATGGTATTTGGTATCTTAAAGGTAGAGGTTGTAGCTTAGTAGGTTTTTCTGACTCTGACTTTACTGGATGCAAGTTGGATATGAAAAACACTAATGGTACATGTCACTTCCTTGGAGGATATTTAGTTTTTTTTGGCATAATAAGAACCAATGTAGAGTTTCTCTTTATACCACTGAGCTTAATATGTAGCCACTGATAGTTGTTGTTGATAAGTCGTATGGCTAAAGCCATAATTGCTAGATTATGATTGAAAACTTGGTTGCATTCCGATTAAGTCTTATAGTACTAGTGTGATAAGCCTCACTGAGAATCCGACACTCCATTCATGAACTAACCCCATTGAGATCTGACACCATTTTCTTAGAGATCATGTTGAAAAGAGGGATGTTGTTTTAGAATACGTTAACATAAAAAACCAGCTTGCTAATATTTTTACAAAACCATTTTCATTGAAACTTTTTCACAAGGTTTATAGGGATATGGGAATCTTAGATTCCTCGTGCTTTAAATAGATTGATAATTTTGTTTAGTTTCATTTGTTATGTATATTTTGTTTTCACTAAGACTATTTTGTAGCGAATCATAATTTTTCCAACTAGATTGGTATATCTCTATAACTCTTGTATCTAGTGTTATATCATTATGTGTGTGCTTGTTCTAGATACAATAATTGGTTTTCTTATTACCTTCTTAATTTCATTTATAGATTTATGGTATTTTTTTGTTGTTCTTCTTTACATTTAAGTCGTTTTAAATGTTGTTTCAAATTATGTGCATTTGAGCATTCATATACATGTTCATGCATTATTTAATATTACTTTTCCATAATAGTTTTGATCACTTAATTGTATGCTCTTGCATGTTTATCTTGTGTTTTGTTGCATGTAGCATGTCTATCTTCGTGTTCTGTATCTGATCTTTGTTGTTGTATATTCTTCTTAGTTTTTAGTGCATGTGTTCATCTGTAATTATTTTTTTGTGGTTAGTTATCTTATTTTTAGACTCATTTCAACCTATCTCTTTTTGATATTGTCAAAGGGGGAGAAGTTGTTATGTGCGTCTAGAATTATTTTATGCGTTTTATGTTGTGTTATTTATGTGGAATGTTTTAGGGGAGCAGATGAGTTTTTTTCTTTTGGATCGAAGTCGACTCGAATACAAAAATCTCGCTAAGCATAAAAAATGGGAGACTAGAGTTGCATGTCCCTATTACACTCAGGGGGAGAACCCCAATACATTTTTGTTTCTTATCTTTTCACTTTCGTTTTTTTTAATTATTGTTTATTGAGTCTCCTTCATGATTGCACATGTCTGAAATAACTTTTGAAACGATTCATTTTTTAGCATGCATAATTCACTTGTTATATTTGAGTGTGATCTTGATGCTTTAAGTCAATTGCTTGAGTTAGTGGAACAAGAAACATATGTGTTATTAATTCAAGATAGGTTGAAAGAAAAATATCAAAGTATTTTAAAAATCATGAAAAATTGAGATTTTATGTGCATGAATCGAATCATGTACACATCTTGACTCGAATAAAACTGAAGAGAGGAAAAATAAACTTTTTCAACTTCTCTATCTTGAATCAATGTTTTAACTTGATTTAAATTAGGTAGCTCTGTGACTGGAATCATAAGTTGCACTTGATTCAAATCAGATAAATCAGGGCCACCTATGCTTCATTGACTCGAATAAGACTTTACACCTGACTCAAATCAGAGAGATTTTCAATTTTCTCTATTTGTCTCTATTTAAATTGACTAGAATTAAGGTTTATGCTTGATTCGAATCAGGATTCTTTAAGACTCAAGTCAGGGTTATAAAGTGATTTGTGTCAGACGAAAAATTGGTCAAAATATTTATGTTTTAGTATTCCACTTCACTTCCTCAGTTGACTCAAATCATGAAATGTTCTTGACACGAATCTAACTAACTTTTTCCATCCATTTTTGTGCTTAATCTAAAGAAAAAATAAAATCATTTTGTTATCTCATTTCAAATAAAAATTTTAACACAATTTCATAATATACATTATGATTTTCAGAAATCAACACCCTCTCATTTTTGAAAACTCAAAAACTTTTGCAAACATATATTCTTTCATCTTCAACCTCTAGTTTGATTTCAGATCTTGATCATAAGAGATTTGTAATTGTTGTGGGAGACATTATCTTGAAACTTACTCCTCTTAAAGGTTTGGTAAAAAATTTCAAGAAGGTTGCAAGTTTGAGGTTGTTGTCATTGGTATTGGAAAATTATAGTGACAAGAAAGAGATTTTTCTCTCAATGTGACCTTGGTTGTCACTGTTTGGAAGGCTACGAACAAGGTGGAGTTCTTCTCAAATCTTCAAATAGTTGTTCACATAAGAAATTAGTGGGATCAAGGGGTAATTTCAATAAACGAATACTAAAATTATGGTATGAAGATCCTAGATGTCGTATACGATGTCACGGCACCATGGTCAACACATTGTCACGACACAAACAATATCAGTGTTTAAGTAAGTAGCATGAAGTAATTAACACAAATAGTTGTTAATCTAGTTCGGTGCAATGTAACCTACATCTGGGGGCATCCAAACAACCTCGGGTTTTACAAACTTCTCACCTAATCTCTATCCGTGGAAGTTTCTATTTAAGACTCTCCTAGATATGATACCCCTCTCACTTTCGTTCCATCACATAAAAGTGACAATGACTTCTATTAGAAAACAGAATCCACTCTTACTTAAAAGCTCACAAGGGATTCACAATTATAACTCAAGAAAACAAGTCCAATTCAAGTATCGAAGAGATAATCAAATGGCTCAAAAAAAAAGACAACTAAACCCTAACAAAGACAGTTTCCAGTGCTACTTCATTACCTTATTAGGTTTAGAAACGATCTTTAAATATCCCTAGAAAGGCATGGGATTCGGGCTTGATCAACAATAAATCCAAGGTTTGTTGCACAATCTTTTGCATATTTGATTCCAATCATATAAGATATTTCCTAAAATGTTTTGACATCCTTACTTCGAGAATAAGGCAAAGCACAAACAATCCTTTGCTTTTAAAACATGTGTTTCTTGAACCATGCAACTCATGAAATAAATCTTCAGAGGATCTTCAGATATCTCACGATAGAAACAAATCTTTCAAGAAATTGAAACATGGCACACTCTAATGTTGGATACATGTTTTTCCAAAATGAAGCTAGTTTTATAAACATGGCACCCTTCTTCAGACAAAGCCGTTATCAGGATCTCAAGCCTGCTATTCCTTTCAATACAAACTTTGATTGTTTCATCCAAGGTTATACATGTGTCTTTTAGTTCAGCCACTACTAGAAAATTCATTTATAGTGATCGAATTAGTGACTGAAAATTTCCGGTCACTCTAGCTACCAAATTAGACACCGAATTTTACATCATATTAATTAAATTTTAAAAACTCACTCAATCGATCACAAAATAAAATTAGCAACCGAATTAGCGACTAAAATTTTGTGACTGAAAGATTTAGTCTCAGAAAAACATACATACATATATATATATATATATATATATATATATATATATATATATATATATATATATATATATATATATATATATATATATATATATATATATATATATATATATATATATATATATATATATATATATATATATATATATATATATATATATAAACTTTTAAAAGAATTTGGTGACCGAATTTCGGTCATTGATATTTTTTTTGTTTATAAAATTAATCCTTTAAATTTTTTATTTTTCTCTTTTAAATATTTTACCTTTCTAACTTTTCTTTTTTATTCAAATTTTACATTTTATTATTTTAAAGAAATAAAACGTATATTTATATCTAAAAAATGATAGCATAAATTTTTTATTTTTACTAAAAATATTATTTAAAAGACAATAATTCTTCATAATATTTGAAATATAAAATATATATATGGATGTTCATGTATATCCACCAACTATGTCAATGTGTCCTAGCAGTAATGTGTGTGCTTCAGTTGAAATGCAAAATAACATACTTCAGTTCGATCTTCCATTGAAGCATATTTTGTTTCATTTTATATTTTATAACAAACTAAAAACGGTCACAAATTCGATCTCTATTTTCATCACAAATTCGGCGCTAAAATCCGGTCACCGAATATGTCGCTAAAGATTAGTGACTAGCACTTTACCAACCAAAAAATGGAAGTCGCTTTATTGGTCGCTAAACATTATAGTGAAATTTTTTTAAGCTTTTCCAGTCTCTATTTCAGTCACTAAACGTGAAATTTTTAGTAGTGAGCATGGATTCATGTCCTAGTAGTAGAAGTGGTAGGTTTCTAGCCAGGTGTCATGATAATATCTGGAATGTATTTCCCCATGAACAACCTATAATGTAATGACAGAGGAGGATATCTTTTGTAGGCACTATAAGAAATGAGAAAAATAGTTGGGTGTTGACTCGGTATAACCTCAAAAATTAATGAGGGATAGGCTATAGGCATCTTCACAACAAAGAAGGTCGCATGCTTCATTGTTTGTTCAAAGGCATAGGATCCAAAGTCAAAGTTTGTTTTGATGCTTACAATATAAATGAACTTACCCAATCCTGTAGCAATTTTGAAAGAATGATTAGGTGGCACCGAATTAGCAGCTCCAATTCTGTCAAGTACTGCATACTTCACACATAAACAACTTGCTAGCAACTTCCCTTTTCTAGGCCATTCCTTTACTTGTTTGGCCGTAATTTCTCTACAAATGACATTGTCAGAAACTTCCACTTCAGCTCGTTCTTCTTCACTTCTTCCCAAAAACCTATTTATGATTTCAGGAGAGAATTCCACACACCTTCCTATTACATACACTTTTCTAAACTCCTTACTCCTCTTGTTATAACACTCCTTAGAGATATTTACAATGAATTCTTTAATAAGCATTTCATAACACTTTCCAAATCCAGTCACACTTTTCATCAATTCAGCTTCTTGAATCAGACTCATCATATCTTTACACTTCTTTTTCCAAATCCAGTCTTCTTTGGTAAACAAATTTCCATTCTTCTACATTCTCCATGGAGTGAAAGGAGATGTTGTCAATTTTAATTTTAGGAATATTTACTGGAATCTTCTTCCCAGAAGCTTGCTTTCTTGCAGTAGAAACGATGTATTGAATATCATGTTCGACATCACAATCAGACTCGCTAGAACCAGATGGGACTTCCTTCCTCCTCAGGGATCTCATCTTGGTGACAGGAGTAACAACCTTGCTCCACCCTTTTGTAGGGCCAACAATAGTACTTCTCTTGAGAGATTTGGAAGGCTTGCTAGAGAACTAAATCACTTTCCTTTTCCACTATTTAACCTTTTAGCTATATTTGGAGCCAATCTCTTACCAATGGGCTCATCATCAGAGTCCATATCATCTACATTCATAATGTTTGTAGATTAACCCTTCTTCTCATTAGAGTTTTCTTCTTTGTTCGACAAATCACTAGACATGCCGTCAAAATAATCTTTTGATTTTGATTTTTTAGGGGACTGAGTATAAATATTTCTATCAGGTTTATCAAGAGGGGTTTCAGTAGAGTTATCAGTTTGGGTCAAGGATGTGGAGACATTTGGCACAACACCAGTCTTAGGTTCAATACCTAAAACTTGAGAAATTAACACACGAATATTTTTATCAACATTGTCTCTTTCAGCAATAGTCATACTAGATTTAATCAGAATGGTAACAAATCTAGGTTTATTAGTGTTTTCAAAGGTTTTAACATTTCCCATAACTTTTGGAACAACAAATTTTTTTGCAGAAGCATCAATATTTGGTTTGAAATTAATAGGATCATGGTACATGCTAGTCATCGAATGAGGTTTCTTGACAACAAAAGAGGGTTCAAGATTTCTTACATCATTAGCAAACATAGATGGATATGAAGAGGTACTTACTTTAGAAGGATTTCCCTTTCTCGAAGCATTTATTGTAGGCTTCCTTATAAGGGTTTCATGGCTAGGAACCATAGAGAGAGAGGAAGGATAGCAGTAATAACTTCTAATGATCTACATCAGTACTGACACTCATTGGGTTTGATTGCTCTTTGTTGCGCTTGTTGGGAGTTGAGACAAAAGGTTGAGATATTTTGGAATTTTGATTTTGAAATGAAGTTCAAAGACAAAGTAGCGGAATGATGAGGGTAGTATTAATGATATTGATGGAGTAGGTAGGATGGCGTGTTGGGAAAATAAGGAAAGTTGGTAACTATTTTCCTTGAGTTTTGTGCACCATTAAATGGAGGGAAGAAAAAATTTAATTTGCATGCCTCCATATCAGTAATTGCTATAATTCTTCAAGGATGTAAATACCCAATTTCCCCTTAACTTCTCAAAATGATTTGCATCCAAATCTTTAATGAAAATATATGTTAGTTGCTTCTCAGTGGCTACATGCTCAAGAGTAACAATTTTGTCTTCAACAAGATCCCTGATAAAATAACGACGAATATCAATATGCTTTGTTTTGTTGTGATGAATGGGATTCTTAGATATGTCGATAGCACTTAGATTGTCACAATATAATGTCATGACATCTTACTGAAGATTATATTCCTCTAGCATTTATTTCATCCAAAATAATTGGGAGCAACTGCTTCCTGCTGCAATATATTCAGTCTCAACCGTAGATAAGGACATACAGTTTTTCTTCTTGATGAACCAATATATAAGATTATTTCCCAAGAAGAAACATCCTTCAGAAGTGCTCTTTCTATCATCAACACTACTTGCCCAATATGCATCATAGTAACCTATAAGCATGGAATTTTCATTATCAGAATACAACATTACATAGTCACATTGATGTATTTCAGGATCCTTTTCAATTGAGTAATATGACTCATTATGGGTTCATACTGATATCTTACACACACTCCTACAACAAATGTAATGTCAGGTCTGCTAGCTGTAAGATACAACAAACTACCAATCATACTCCTGTACATGCTTTGATCCATATCTCCACCTTTTTCATCTTTAGTTAACTTCAAGTGGGTTGGTGTAGGTGTCCTTTTGTGACTTTTATTTTACATGCCAAACTTATTTACTATACTCTTAGCATACTTTCTTTGAGAGATAAAGATAGTATCATCCATTTCTTTAACTTGAAGACCAAGAAAGTAAGTCAATTCACCAACAAGACTCATCTCAAATTCAGATTGCATCTTCTTGACAAAATGTTGGACCATTTGATTCGACATCCCTCAAAACACAATGTCTTAAACATATTTTGAGCTATCATGAGTTTACCATGCTCTTCTTTAATGAACAATGTATTATTTGTTCCTCCTTCCTTGTATCCATTGTTGACAAGGAACTCAGTTAGCCTTTCATACCAAGCCCTAGGTGCTTGCTTCAATCCACAGAGAACTTTCCTTAGTTTGTAAACATGATTTGGAAAGTTAGGATCTATGAACCCCTTGGGTTGTTCAACATACAATTCTTTGTTCAAGTACCCATTTAAGAAGGCACTTTTCACATCCATCTGAAATAGCTTAAATTTTAAGCATACAAGCCACTCCTAAATGAAATCTTATGGACTCAAGACGAGAAATAGGAGCAAAAGTCTCATCAAAATAAACCCCTTAAATTTGAGTGTATCCTTGTGCAATAAGTCTAGCCTTATTTTTGAACCCCAGTTTATTGAAATAGCTCAAAGTCTTTAGGAAAATCTTTGTCATCTCTTTTTCCTCAAGCGGAGGACAAATATAGGCGGCTACCTTACGCCATCCTTGAGTATACTCCTTAAAACTCTCATTGTTCTTATGAGACATGGCTCGGAGTTGGTCCTTGTCCGGTGCCATGTCTACATTATATTTATATTCTCTGATAAAAGCTTCTCCAAGGTCATTAAAAGTACGAATTTATCCACTATCCAAACTCATGTACCACTTGAGGGAGGAACCAGTTAAGTTGTCCTGAAATTAATTGATTAATAGTTGATTATTATCTATCTGGTTCGACATATTGGGAGCATACATTACCATATGACTTTGAGGGAAAGAGTTTCCTTTGTAATTCTTAGAGTCTGACACCTTGAACTTATGTGGAATCTTAACATTGCGAACTAAGCAAAGATCAGAAGGATTCTTGCCAAACAAGTCTTTTCCTCTGAGGGATTTGATTTCCTTTCGCATTTCTGAGAATCGATATTGAAACTTATCCATTCTCTCATTCATTCCAACACCTTCACTTGGAGCAGTGTGGGAGATATGTTCTTCATTATAAGAAGTAATGTGTACCACAAGATGTGGCACAATCATCACGACGGTAACAACTGGAGCTTTGGTAGCCGGTGGACGATACCCTTCTAGAATATAATTAGGAGGCATTCCCCAAGGAAAACTGGAGGGCATGTGATACTAAGGAGTACTGAGGGGTGCCATAGAAATAGGTGTAGACATGATCTTCGAGATCACAATTCTTTGAATAGTCTTTTGAGAATTAGGTGATGGTTAATTCCGAGAAGCCATCAATGCTTCCATCATGTTAGATAGTCTTTCCAAGCTTTATTTCATAGTGTTCACTTCTTCCCGGGGATTTTGGCTTTCTTGCTGGAGTTTATCCATCCTTCTTTGTCGACCCGCCCGGGTGTTGTACAAATGATACATTTTGACTAACAGAGACAAAAGACACAAATGAGTTTCCTGGAATGCAAAATGCTTGTATGATGCATGATGTGCTAATCCAAATGAATTTTTTTCAAGGTACTTTTAATAATGATTGCAAACATTATAAAGGATAACATTTTTGAAATAGCCAAAATAACCTCATTCATTAATAAGTGGAAACAATACAAATCGTAAGTTTTAACTTTCAAAAGTTCTAAACAAAATAGAAAATAATAAAAGCTAGAATATAAGAGTCCTAGGGTATACCATGAGAAGAAGATCCAATCCCTCCTTGCATATTCCTGTTGAGCTCCTTGATCTGGTCTTTCATCTTAGTCTTCTCAATCACGAGCTTGTCAACAGTCAACTTCCAAGCAACTGAGGCAGGAGGAGTATCTAGCTGAATGCTAGAGGAAAATAAATCCTCTTACACCTTTCTTTTCTTGCTGGAATGCTCCTATTCATTCTTCTTCTTCAAATTCTTTTGGAGTTCTTCATTCTCATTATTGACAAACTGGTATTTGTTCTTCCAAGCGCCCCTTTCTCGTTATACCTTGGTCAAAGCAATCCAAAGTTTCTCTGAATCAGTCATGAAAATCAGATTAGGCTCCCTAGAGGCCATAGGGAAAGGCTCATGGCGAGGATAAGGCATCTTTAACTTGATAGACCTAGCTGAAGGAGAATGGCGATCCAAAACGCAGCGGAATTTAAAAATTTCTCCTTTAATGATCCTTACGAATGGGCATGATCAGTGATAGAATTGTTACCTCTTGTGGAGATCACGAACGTTGAACGATGACAACGCCTCTACTCAGTCCACGCGAACGGATTCCTTCAATCTCAGTGCTAGCTGCTACGAATGAAGGCTTTGAGTGACAGAGAGAGAGAGAGAGAAACGAAATTGCAAGTCTTCTAAATGCTTCTGCACAAGGGTTCTGTTTATAGAACCACTTGTGCGGGCTTCAAGCTAAAAAACCCACTTAAGTGTATTTTGGCCCATATGTTATAATATGCCCAAAATCACTTAAGCGTGTGGTACCTTACCATATTTCGTATTCCACTTAAGTGCACCGTACCTTACGGTGTTCCTTAGTTACTCTATCTCTCATCAATCCGTCCTTTGTGTGTTACCCTGTAGGTTTTTGCGATGTTGGCAATTATATTAAATCACGCATTTAACATAATAAACAGTGAGCGGTATCTAGCAACACATCACTGCTATCCAAGACACAAAAATATCATGTGATCTGACATATCCTTCTGTGATAATAATTATGTGTATAATTACCCTTTTGCGCTTATGTCTATATTAAACACAAGGCATAGACCGTGTCATCCTTGTCCAGTTCAATATTGGGCCCATAGACATTTATCCTGTTACGCAGGATGGGCAAATTCCATCTAGGTCACTCATGTGCCTTAGCATGCGTCGTGGAGTACCCATCAACTGTCTTTATGGTCATCCACTTACGGACAATGTTTGATCAACAATAAAGCACTCGACTCTACATATATGGTCCATAGTGGTTTCAGGTCGAAGGGTGGTATACACCATTATCACCATGAGAATAACTTATGACACTTTGCATAACATTCTATATAGTATTCTCATAACGGGTCAATCCCGTATAAATATTACTCTTAATATTCATACCTATGTTTAAGACTTGATAACTCTTTATCCATGATCCATGAGATGTGATCATCAGTCTATAAACATAATAGTCTTCATGCTTTAATGTTATCCCACTTCATAATAAAGCTTGACTACGGATACTTTAAGAATAGTGTCCTTATGTTTAATGTGATCTCATGATTAAGTCATACTTGATACATTAAACGGACTAGCTATTCTAAGGACCTTATTAAACAAACATAACAAAGAAAAAAACCTTTTATTATTAATAAATAATTCGATACAAGTACCCAAAGTATTGGCCTCTAGGGCTTACACTAACAATCTCCCACTAGCACTAGAGCCAATCAGGCATAGCCCTAATGCCCATAGATCTAGTATGGCCATCATGCTTCTGCTGCGCAAGAGGCTTTGTCAGTGGGTCAGCAATATTGTCAAGTGTAGGTACTCTGCATATTTTCACATCTCCTCTATCTATTATCTCTCGAATGAGGTGATAACACCTAAGTATGTGTTTGGATCATTGGTGAGATCTAGGCTCCTTAGCTTGTGCGATAGCACCATTGTTATCATAATAGAGACCAATGGGATCCACAATGCTAGGAACTATGCCAAGTTCACTAATGAACTTTTTGATCCAAACAGCTTCCTTTTCTGCATTTGAGGTAGCAATATACTCGGCCTCGGTTGTAGAATCAGCAACTGTATCTTGCTTTGAACTTTTCCAGCTGACAACGCCACTGTTCAAGCAAAACACATAACCAGATTGCGATCTAAAGTCATCCTTATCTGTCTGGAAGCTGGCATCGGTGTATCCAATTACAGCCAACTCTTCCTGACCTCCATATATCAAGAATGAGTCCTTAGTCCTTCTCAAATACTTAAGGATATTCTTGACAGCTACCCAATGGGCATCACCAGGATCAGATTGGTACCTACTCGTTGCACTTAAAGCATACGAGACATCTGGTCGAGTACATAACATGGCATACATGATAGATCCTATTGCAGATACAAATGGAATCTTATTCATGCGATCCCTTTCTTTCTTAGTTGAAGGGGATTGTGTCTTTGATAGACACATGCCATGTTGCATAGGTATGAATCCTTTCTTGGAATCATGCATATTAAAGCGTCTCAGCACTTTGTCTATGTATGTACTCCGACTTAGGCCAAGCAGTTTTTATGATCTATCTCTATAGATTCTGATTCCTAATATATAGGTTGCTTCACCTAGGTCCTTCATAGAAAAGCATTTCCCCAACCAAGACTTTACTTGTTGCAGGGTAGGGATATCGTTTCCAATGAGTAATATGTCATCTACATATAATACTAGGAACACGATCATGCTCCCACTAACCTTCTTGTAGACACAAGGCTCATCTTCATTCTTGATGAATCCATATTGTTTTATTGTTTCATCAAAACAAAGATTCCAGCTTCTGGAAGCTTGCTTCAATCCATAGATTGACCTTTGTAACTTACATATCTTTTGGGCGTCTTTTGGTATGTCAAATCCTTCAGGTTGTGTCATGTACACATCCTCAAGAAGATTCCCATTAAGGAAAGCAATTTTGACATCCATCTGCCATATTTCATAATCATGATATGCATCGATAACAAGTAAAATCCGAACAGATTTAAGCATTGTAACTGGTGAAAAGTTTCATCATAGTCAACCCCATGAATTTGTGTATATCCTTTTGCAACCAGTCTTGCCTTATAGGTATGTACCTTACCATCCATGTCAGTCTTCTTTTTGAAGACCCATTTGCATCCTATAGGGTTAACTCATACAGGAGGCTCTATCAAGGTCCAAACTTGGTTTGTGTACATGGAATCCATTTCAGATTTCATGGCTTCTAGACACTTCTCAGACTCGGGACCAGTTATGGCCTCTTGGTAGGTCACAGGCTCATCTTGATCCATGAGTAATACATCACCTTGATCTGTTATGAGATATCCATATCTCTCAGGTAGGTGACGTATCCTGCTTGACCTACGCTGGTCTTGTTCTACTTGAGCAGGTTGCTCTTCCACAACTACTTGTGTTTCCTGCTCTAATTCCTCCATAGGTGTATCGATGCTTTGTGATTCTTGAATTTCTTCAAGCTCTAATTTCCTCCCACTGATTCCTTTGGAAATAAAATCCTTTTCTAGGAAAACTCCAGTTCGAGCGACAAACACTTCGCCCTCAGAAGGATTGTAGAAGTAATACCCTCTTGTTTCTTTAGGATACCCCACAAATAAGCATTTGTCAAATTTGGGCTCAAGCTTAGTTGAAATTTGTTGTTTCACATAAACTTCGCAACCCCAAATCTTCATGTAAGACATATGTGGTTTCTTACCACTCCATATCTCATATGGTGTCTTCTCTGTAAGAACAAAATTAGTTCTACAATAGATTCCAGGATTTTGATGATAACAAAGGATGAAACCAAAAATGGCACCCTAACGAAATCTCTCTAAGTGTGCAGGACTCTGAACAAGAATAAAGGAATCTGATCGCTTTATCAGATACAAACTCTAATCAGATACAAAGAACTAGAAGATCAGAAGCATCTGAAGAAGAAGTGCGCTCTAGAAGTTCTGACTCTGAGCAAAACAGGACAGCAGAACACCAGAAGCCCTAAACTTCCACTGGACTCAACTCTGATGATGTAAAAGACCAGTACTCTTAGAAGCTCCGATGTAACCTCAAATCTCCGATTGACACAGAAACTCCGAGATAACAAAGACTCTGATGAAGGTTCTCCAAATCCAGAAAGAGTAACGGAAACAACAACTTCAAATGGAAAGAAAGTATATTTGGAAAGAAGTTATTCAGGGAGACAAATTGGTTATGGCAAGAAACACAGAAGTAATGACATTGAATGCTCATCAAAGACCAATATTCTGTCATCACTCCAACGGTCCTTTCACCACTATATACAGGACAGCATACTTCAGTGAGAGATACACATCAACGCACAGAAAATTCTCTATATTCTCTCTTAGTTTTTCACGAGTTGTTGCTCATACGTGAAAACACTTGCTTACTCTGTTTGCTGTAATATTTGCTTACTCTTAGAAGCACTCTCGATTACAATTCCTTTTGATAAATTGAGTTTGTTCCTCAAGTGACTCTGCGTAGTCTGTATACTTGGGAGGACTAAGAGATCATTCTCTTAAACGTTTGGTTGTATTAATCTCTCAAGATTAGGGGATTAAGTCCTTTTTGAAGGCAAAATCACCTTGGCCGGGTGGACTAGAGTAGCTTTGTGTTATAAGCGAACCAGTATAAAATTCTGTGTGTTCTGATTTTGTAAAAGCGTTTATTTTGAAAAACAATTCAACCCCCCCCCCCCTTTCTTGTTTTTCTCACCTTCAATTGGTATCAGAGCTTCGGCTCTGTTATTGATTTTCTAATCAAACACATAACAGTGTAGAGAGATCCATAACGAGAAAAACCATGGCCAACACCAATGAAAGACACAATTACAATGCTAAGCCTCCAGTCTTTGATGGAGAGAAATTCGATTACTGGAAAGATAGAATTGAAAGTTTCTTTCTGGGCTATGACGCTGATCTCTGGGACATTGTCACAGATGGATACAAACCTCCTGTAACAGATGTTGGAGTTGCCGTTCCCAGAAGTAAAATGACAGATGATCAGGAGTGCGAATTCAAGAATCATCACAAAGCCAAAACGACACTTCTCAATGCCATATCTTACAATGAGTATGAAAAAATCACCAACAGGGAAACAACTAAAGATATACTCGATTCCCTGAGGATGACTCATGAAGGAAACTCTCAGGTCAAAGAAACAAAGGCTCTGGCTCTAATCCAGAAATATGAAGCCTTCAAAATGGAGGATGATGAAGTGATAGAGGTAATGTTCTCTAGATTCCAAACTCTTATTGCAGGTCTCAAAGTACTAGACAAAGGATACACAACTGCAGACCATGTCAAAAAGATAGTCAGAAGCTTGCCAAAGAAGTGGAGACCCATGGTCACAGCCTTAAAGCTTTCAAAGGATCTGAACAACATCAGCCTTGAAGAGCTTGTTAGTTCACTCAGAAGTCATGAGATAGAACTGGAGGAAGATGAGCCTCAGAAGAAGAACAAGTCTATAGCATTAAAGTCCAGATCTGAAAGGTGCAAGTCTGACAGAAACAAAGCCTTCCAGGCCGAAACAGAAGATGCTGATGACTCTGAACAGGAAGATTCTGATGATGAAGAAGAATTATCCCTCCTGACCAAAAGAGTAAAACAACTCTGGAGAAAGAGGAATAATAACTTCAGGAGACCAAGACCTAGAGGGGATCGATCAGAATCAACCTC
The DNA here is from genome assembly GCF_024323335.1 of Lathyrus oleraceus. NCBI lineage: Eukaryota > Viridiplantae > Streptophyta > Magnoliopsida > Fabales > Fabaceae > Lathyrus > Lathyrus oleraceus. Next base: position 230,270,186 of record NC_066581.1, read on the forward strand.
AAAAGGTAAAACTAACAAAGATGTTACTTGTTATGAATGTAAAGAAACAGTTCACTACAGGAACGAATGTCCCAATTTAAAGAAAGACAGTTCCAGAAAAGAGAACTTCAAGAAAAATTCCCTTAGAACCAAAAAGGTATTGATGGCTACCTGGGATGACAACGAATCTGACTCATCAGAATCAGACTCTGATGAACTGGCTAATGTAGCACTGATGGCTACCACATCCAAGAACACCTCAGATGAAGAATATGATTCAGAAAAGGTATTTTCTGAACTCTCTCGATCTGACCTAGAATCATGTATGTCTGAAACTCTCAGCTCATATCAGAAACTAAAACAAAAATTTAAAGCTATAAAAGGCGTTCTTGAAGAAACATTAGAAGAATGTGGAAAACTTGAGATAACAATCTTAGAATTAAAAGATGAAAACAGATCCTTGACATTAGAAAGAGATGCAATAAAGAAAAATTGCTCAAAACTTGAAGAAGCGTTATCTCAAGCTCCACAAACTTCAAACACAATAATTTATAAATATGAAAAAGCTTTTCAAAAGTTTCTGAAAAATGGGATAGGGAGGAGTATAATGGCATCCATGATTTATGGAGTCAATCAAAACAATAGAAGAGGAATTGGGTATGATCCTAGTGAAGATAAAACTTCTAATAATGACCAACCTAAATCTCCTTTTTCATATCACTACACACACACAAGAGCAAAAATTTAATAATGCTAGAAAACCCAAAGTGTTAAGAAGCTCTGGGAAAACTAATCACAAAGGACCCAAAAGACTCTTGGTACCAAAGGATAAGATTGTTTATGTTGCAGATATCTTATGCAGCAAAGTTAAAACACCAGTCATGGTACCTGGACTCTGGATGCTCGCGACACATGACGGGAAGAAAGTCTATGTTCCAAAGCCTGGAACTTAAAGATGCTGGATTCGTAGGTTTCAGAGGAGATCAGAAAGGAAGGATCAGAGGCTCCGGAACTATTGGTAATGGTACTCTACCCTCTATATCTGATGTCCTATATGTAGAAGGATTAATGCATAACCTGTTATCCATAAGTCAATTAAGTGATAACGGTTATGATGTAATCTTTAATCAAAAAACATGTAAAGCCATAAATCAAAACAATGGTTCTGTCCTATTCACAGGCAAGAGGAAAAACAATATTTATAAAATAAATCTTTCTGACTTAAAAGAACAAAATGTGAAATGTCTGATGTCTGTTCACGAAGAGCAATGGGTATAGCATAGACGCTTGGGCCATATTAGCATGAGAAAATTATCTCAGTTAAATAAACTCGAGTTAGTCAGAGGCCTACCTAAGCTGAAGTTTTCTTCACATGCTCTGTGTGAAGCATGTCAGAAAGGAAAATTTTCAAAAACATCTTTCAAAAAGAAAAATATTGTTTCTACCTCTAAGCCTCTGGAACTTCTTCACATTGATTTATTTGGTCCTGTGAAAACAGCATCAGTCAATGGAAAGAAGTATGGCCTCTTCATTGTTGACGATTTCAGTCACTGGACATGGGTAAAATTCCTAAAGCACAAGAGTGAGTCTCACTCTGTATTCACTAGCTTCTGTTCCAAAGTGCAAAAAGAATTTGACTCTAAAATTATCAGAGTCAGAAGTGATCATGGTGGGGAATTTGAAAACAAATTTTTTGAGGAACTATTTGACTCTAATGGAATATCCCATGATTTCTCCTGCCCTAGAACTCCACAACAAAATGGAGTTGTAGAGAGGAAGAATAGGACACTCCAAGAGATGGCCAGAACCATGATCAATGAAACAAATATGGCTAAGCACTTTTGGGCCGAAGCTATAAATACAGTGTCTGACATTCAAAATAGACTCTCCATAAGACCTATTCTGGAGAAGACTCCCTATGAACTGTGTAAAGGAAGAAAACCAAACATTTCATATTTTCATCCTTTTGGATGTTCTTGTTTTATTTTAAATACTAAAGAACATCTGAACAAGTTTGATTCCAAAGCATAAAAAGGTATTATGTTAGGATACTCAGAACGCTCAAAAGGCTACAGAGTATACAATACAGAAACCAAAATTGTGGAAAAATCAATTCATGTCAGATTTGATGATAAGCTTGACCCTGAAAAGTCAAAGCTAGTTGAGAAACTTGCAGATTTGGAGACCACTCTTGCAGGATCTGACGAGAAGATTAAAGCTCCAGAAGCAACTGCCATTCAAACCCCAAAAGGAACTAACTCCCCAGTAATCCCAAAGAAAGCTAAAAGTCGTCGTGACATTTCTCAAGAGTTGATTCTGGGAAATAAGGACGAACCTATCCGAACTAGGTCTACCTTCAAGACTCCCGAAGAAACTCCTCTGGGACTAGTATCTCTAATCGAGCCTACCTCCTGTGATGAGGCACTTCAAGATAGCGACTAGGTTCTATCCATGCAAGAAGAGCTAAATAAATTCACAAAGAACGACGTATGGGATCTTGTTCCTAGGCCCAGAGGCACTCACGTTATCGGAACCAGATGGGTGTTCAGAAACAAGCTGAATGAGAAAGGAGAAGTTGTCAGAAACAAAGCTCGACTGGTGGCTCAAGGTTACAGTCAACAAGAAGGTATTGACTACAATGAAACCTTTGCTCCAATCGCCAGGTTAGAATCTATTCGCTTACTTGTTTCATTCGCTATAAATCATTCTATCAAATTGTATCAAATGGATGTCAAGAGCGCATTCCTTAATGGTTATATATCAGAAGAAGTGTATGTTAATCAACCTCCAAGTTTTGAAAATTCAAATTATCCAGAACACGTTTTTAAGCTTAAGAAATCTTTATATGGACTTAAACAAGCTCCCAGAGCTTGGTATGAAAGATTGAGTAATTTTCTTCTAGAACATGATTTTATTAGAGGAAAAGTTGACTATACACTCTTCTGTAAAAACATTAATAATGATCTCATGATATGCCAGATATATGTTGATGATATCATTTTTGGTTCAGCTAACGCCTCTGTATGTCAAGAATTATTTGAGCTAATGCAGGCAGAATTTGAAATGAGCTTAATGCAAGAACTAAAGTTCTTTCTAGGAATTCAAATAAACCAAACTTTAGAAGTCACGTACGTTCATCAAAGCAAATACATAAAAGACATTCTGAAGAAATTTGATATGGCTGAATGCAATTCTGCAAAGACTCCCATGCATCCAACCTGTATTCTTCAAAAAGAAGAAGTCAGTAAAAAGGTTTGTCAGAAGCTCTATCGTGGTATGATAGGCTCTCTTCTCTATCTGACTGCTACTCGCCCTGATATTCTATTTAGTGTTTGTCTCTGTGCCAGATTTCAATCAGATCTTAGAGAAACTCACTTAACAGCAGTTAAGAGAATTCTCAAATATCTGAAAGGAACTCCTAACCTGGGCCTGATGTATGAGAAAACATCAGAGTATAGACTATCTGGTTTTTGTGATGCAGATTACACAAGAGACAGAATGGAACAAAAAAGTACATCTGGAAATTGTCAGTTCTTGGGAAACAATCTGATATCCTGGGCCAGCAAAAGACAATCAACTATAGCCTTGTCCACTACAGAAGCAGAATACATGTCAGGATCATTGTGCACTACTCAGATGCTCTGGATGAAGAATCAATTAGAGGATCTACAAATCTTCGAGAGTAACATTCCTATCTTTTGTGATAACACTGCTGCCATTTGTTTAAGCAAGAATCCCATTTTACACTCCAGAGCTAAGCACATAGAAATTAAACATCATTTTATTAGAGACTATGTTCAGAAAGGGGTAGTAACATTGAAATTCATTGATACTGATCATCAATGGGCTGACATATTTACTAAACCCTTAGCTGAAGATAGATTCCTCTTCATCCTAAAGAATCTGAACATTCAAAATTTCCCTGAATAATATGTGCCTCTGAAGTTGTAAAATGAGACTCTAATGTAAACACAATGGGTTCTGCCTCTAACTCTGATACTCCTACCAAGTTAGAAGCTATATGAGTTAGAATTCTCCAAGAACCAATCCTTTGGTATTCTTGAAGATCAGATAAAGCAAACACGTGGAGTACCTTGCGTCTGACCTTGGAACTTCTAGACAGCTATCTAGCAGTAATCAAGGAACAGTCTCTTGAGATCTCCTCGAGCAGTGCACTAGCTATTGGGATTAGACATCATTAATGAGCTGTAATCATTTTTCCTCTAAACGTGATGACTTGGTTTTTGTGCTAAACTCTGTTTTGTGTGTCGTTTTGCATGCGCCCTAATTTCGGTATTTAAACACTTTCATTTCACACATTGCACACTTTTCACTCTCACGCACCCTTAAACCTCAGCTCTCTCAAGGCATTCCTGCAAGCATTCTTCATCTTCATCTCAGTTTTCAACAACATCATGGATGCTCAACAACAAGCAGTTTACAACTTCTCTGAACAAATGGGTTCAAGCGAACAAGTTCAAAGCTCAAGCAACCCAAACCCAGCGGTTACTGGTGTAGTCACAACTCCAATCTACAAGGAGCCTCACATTCTCGATCGTGAGCCTCACATTCATCTTGCTACGCCATTTGAGAAATTGGAAGTATTATGTGAATCATTGGTGGACTTTGACAACATGAAAAGGAATGGCATCGACCTCACTGAAGAACTCAGCAATCAAGGTTGGGGTAACTACTTCAAACGTCTATATGGTCCTGTTTACACAAATCTTGTGAAGGAATTCTGGAGATTCGCTGATGTTGATGATCACTTCATTGTCTCCTATGTTCTGGGAGTCAAAATAGTGATAATTGAGAAGTCTATTGCTGCTCTTCTGGGCATGGAAAAGGATGGAGGCAGAAGAATCTACAACATCAATCCTAGGGCAAAATACATGTCTCAAGAGATTAACCCAACAATCTTCAAGCAGAACGCAGAAGGCAATTCCTCAAAGAACAAGGAGCTACTTCAGAACCTTTGTGTTTGGCTGAAGATCATTCTGGGTACCATCCATCATCTCCCAACATCAAACTCCTCAGACTACATCAACACAGACCAGAAGTGCATTTTGTACTGCATCCACAAGGGTCTAAAGCTTTGCCTTCCAGCACTTCTCTTCAAGTACCTCAGAGACTCTGTGCGAGACACTAGAAACCACATGAAGCCTAGAAACTACATTCCTCTAGGAAGGCTAATCTTTGACTTTCTGATTGAAAGTCGCCTGGTGGACCACCTGTTAAAGTTCAGACTCATGGAGGATGTGATGATCGACGTTGGAAAACCTCTCAACGCCAAGAATCTGAAGAGCATGGGGAATCTGAATCAGGTCAAAGTCAAACCTACTCTGGACACTTCCTGGGATGCTTTACAAGATCAGAGGGAGATCCCCCATGGACTTTATCTGTTCTCAAAGGAAGACCCTCGAGATGTAATCCTCTTCTATCTGGATAATCTGACGAGAGAAGGAGTGGATATCTCAGACTTCAACCTAAGCGAGCTACCAGAAACTGCTCCAAACTTCATGAAGCATCCACGAGGACCCTCTGAGAAGGCAAGACAAGCGAAGAAAGCAAGACTAGGAGAATCCTCCAGATCAAGACCTCTAGCACCTCTGCATGAGCCTTATGGTAAGTCTATTTCTCTTTCTCCCTTTACACAAACACATTCAATTGCTTCTTCCATCCCCTTACCTACACCTATCTACACTCACTCAGAAACCCCTCCTTCAACCACCAAAACATCTCATCAACCATCCCAGAAATTCAACCTTGCCACCACCACCTTACCCCTATCTGAAGCAGAAAGGCTGAATGAAACCACCTCTTCATCTTCTTCCCCAGAATCACCCCCCTACTTCATCATCTCATCTGACACAGAACCTTCTGACCCCTCTTCTCCCACTCTAGCCCAACTTCAGACTCAAACTCTGGCCTCACAGCCACAACAAACCCCATCTAAACCTGAAGTCACCTCACCACCCGCAGAATAACCAAACCCAACACCATCTGACCCTCAACCTTCTGAACCAAATACCTCTGACACACCCCCACCAACCACTTCCGCTGAACCACAAACTCTCAACCTAAGCCCTCCCACTTCTCCACCTCCACCATCTAAACCTCAAAACACCCTACCAACACTAGAGGAAGCAATAATGTTGTTTGCAGGAGCCTCAGTTGACAAGGTCAAGTCTCTGACCATCAACTCTGGCATCAGTGATGATCCTTCAGCTGTTAGGACACACTGGAACAGAGTTATTGGCTGGATGACCTCTGAAGCCTTCAAGCTGAAGAGCCTCTCTGAGCAAGTCAGAAACGACTTCATCAGAGATGCTGAAGTAAGACTACAGGAGCGCTTAGCCAGAGAAGCTAAGGAGCTAGCCAGAAAGGAAGCAGAAGAAAAAGCTGGGCAAGAGGAAATTCAAAGACTAAAGGAAGCTGAAGTTAAAGCTGCTTCTAAAGCGGAAGCTAAAGCCGCTGCTAAAGTTGAAGCTCGTCGTGCTGAAGAATCTGCCAGCAGGGTAGAACCGAATGCTCTGACTCAGGGGGAGTCTTCCACCTTTGTCCCTCTGGTTCTCAAGACTCTTGAAGATCTTCAGAAGGAGCAGAAGGAAGTCCGAGCTAGATTGGATCAACAGGATTCAGTCAACGTCAACATTCAGAATCTGCTGACCCAGCTGCTTTAGAGGATGCCTCCACCTCCCAACCCTTAGGCACCTGGGATTTTTCCTTTGCTGATTTGCTTGTTGCTATCCGTTTCTGTTTATTTTTGCTTTCTGCTGTTTGTGATTAATATCTGAATATATATATATATATATATATATATATATATATATATATATATATATATATATATATATATATATATATATATATATATATATATATATATATATATATATATATATATATATATATATATATATATATATATATATATATATTTCCCTTTCCTTTATTTTGCTAAGTCTTTTTGATTATGACAAAAAGGGGGAGAAATAAAAACAGCTCTGATGAAAACATATCTAAATCTTTTAGTACTCTACGAACATTTTATTCAATAAAATGGCTCTAATCCTTGTTTACTCAGATATATGCAGAAGAGTATCTAGAAACATCATATCATGGAAGCTCCGGTAAGAACTCTCAGGCTTATCTCAGGGGGAGCTCACTTCTATCTGATATGATAAATTCTTGTCTCTAAATGTTTCATCTATAAATTAAGATTGTTTTGTCATCATCAAAAAGGGGGAGATTGTAAGAACAAAATTAGTTCTACAATAGATTCCAGGATTTTGATGATAACAAAGGATGAAACCAAAAATGGCACCCTAACGAAATCTCTCTAAGTGTGCAGGACTCTGAACAAGAACAAAGGAATCTGATCGCTTTATCAGATACAAACTCTAATCAGATACAAAGAACTAGATGATCAGAAGTATCTGAAGAAGAAGTGCGCTCTAGAAGTTCTAACTCTGAGCAAAACAGGACAGCAGAACACCAGAAGCTCTAAACTTCCACTGGACTCAACTCTGATGATCTAAAAAGACCAGTACTCTTAGAAGCTCTGATGTAACCTCAAATCTCTGATTGACACAGAAACTCCGAGATAACAAAGACTCTGATGAAGGTTCTCCAAATCCAGAAAGAGTAACGGAAACAATAACTTCAAATGGAAAGAAAGTATATTTGGAAAGAAGTTATTCAGGGGGACAAATTGGTTATGGCAAGAAACACAGAAGTAATGACATTGAATGCTCATCAAAGACCAATATTCTGTCATCACTCCAACGGTCCTTTCACCACTATATAAAGGACAACATACTTCAGTGAGAGATACACATCAACGCACAGAAAATTCCCTACATTCTCTCTTAGTTTTTCACGAGTTGTTGCTCATACGTGAAAACACTTGCTTACTCTATTTGCTGTAATATTTGCTTACTCTTAGAAGCACTCTCGATTACAATTCCTTTTGATAAATTGATTTTGTTCCTCAAGTGACTATGCGTAGTCTGTATACTTGGGAGGACTAAGAGATCATTCTCTTAGACGTTTGGTTGTATTAATCTCTCAAGATTAGTGGATTAAGTCCTTTTTGAAGGTGAAATCACCTTGGTCGGGTGGACTGGAGTAGCTTTGTGTTATAAGCAAACCAGTATAAAATTATGTGTGTTCTTATTTTGAAAAAGCGTTTATTTTGAAAAACAATTCAACCCCCCCTTTCTTATTTTTCTCACCTTCATTCTCAACCCTTTTGGATGGAACACGGTTAAGTGTGTAAGCTGCTGTCAATAGTGCATGTCCCCAAAAGGAGCTTGGAAGATCGGCGTGACTCATCATGAATCGGACCATGTCTAATAGGGTACGATTTCTTCTCTCAGATACACCATTCCATTGGGGTGTTCCGAGAGGAGTAAGTTGGGATAGGATTCCACACTCTTTCAGAGGGTCATCAAACTCTAGGCTTAAATACTCACCACCTCGATCTGATCGAAGAGTTTTAATATTCTTACCTAGTTGGTTTTGTACTTCACTCTTGAATTCCTTGAACTTTTCAAAGGACTCTGATTTGTGTTTCATTAAATACACATAACCATATCTACTGAAATCATCAGTGAATGTGATGAAGGACTGAAAACCTCCTCTGGCTGGTATGTTCAGTGGTCTACATACATCAGTATGTATGAGGGCCAAAAGATCATTAGCTCTTTCACCTTTTCCTGTGAATGGAGACTTTGTCATCTTTCCAATTAAACAAGATCTGCATGTCTCATATGATTCATAATCAAAAGAGTCCAATAGTCCATCTTTATGGAGTTTGGAAATGCGTTTCTCATTTACGTGGCCTAATCGACAATGCCAAAGGTAAGTTGGATTTAACTCATTAGGTTTCATCCTTTTAGTATTAATGTTACAAATAGGCATTTCAAGATCAAGGACATATAGTCCATTGTTCATTTGTGCAGTAGCATAGAATATATCATTCAAATAAATTGAACAACAATTGTTCTGTATTATAAACGAAAAACCAAACTTGTCCAAACAAGAAACGGAAATAATATTCCTGCTAATTGCAGGTACATAATAACAGTTCTCTAACTGAATTATTAAACCACTAGGTAAAGTCAATACATAAGTTCCTACGGCTAAAGCAGCAACCTTTGCTCCATTGCCAACTCGTAGGTCGACTTCACCCTTTGCCAAATCTCTACTCCTTTTTAGTCCCTGCACATTGGTACAAATGTGAGAACCGCGTCCAGTATCTAATACCCATGATGCAGAAGTAGATAAATTAATCTCAATAACAAAAATACTTGAAGTTGAAGTCTCTACTCCATTCTTCTAATCTTCCAGGTACTTTGGGCAGTTTCTCTTCCAGTGTCTGGTCTTACCACAATGGAAGCAGGTGCCTTCTTTTGCTATGCCTCCACTAGGCTTTAAAGCAGCAACGGTGGGTTTAGGTTTGGCAACTTCCTTGCCTTTCCCTTTATCACCCTGCTTGGTGGGCCTTTTGTTCTATCTCTTTCCATTTCCGATTAACAGAATGGACTTCCCTTTTGACTTCAGATTCTGCTCAACAGTTCTTAACATGGCTAGCAGTTCAGGAAGAGATTTGTCCATATCATTCATATTGAAATTTAGGACAAATTGATTGAATCTATTTGGCAACGATTGCAAGATCAAATCAGTCGCAAGTTCCTTTCCGAGGGGAAAACCCAATCTCTCAAGGTTTTCCACATACCCAATCATCTTGAGCACATGGGATCTATAGGAGCTCCCTCAGCTAACTTGCCTTGAAAAGGAGCTTTTGAAACTTCAAACCTTTCATGCCTTGCTTGCTCTTGATAGAGCATCTTCAGGTGTTCGATCATATCGAATGCTGCCATGTTCTCATGTTGCTTTTGCAATTCTGAGTTCATGGTAGCTAGCATGAGACAAGTAGTTTCATTGGCATCATCACATGCTTCTTATAAGCATCTCTTTCTGCCTTAGGTACAGAACTAGGAGGTTCCTCTTCAAGAACAGGTTTCTCCAAGACATACAACTTTTTATCATGTTTGAGGACAATCCTTAGGTTTCGGTGCCAATCCAGAAAATTTGTCCCAGACAATTTTTCTTTGTCAATGATTGATCGCAAGATGTTGTTAGAGGTGTTTGTTGTCATGGTAATCTACATAAGAATTAATGAAAATATAAGTATCAATAACATATTTAATTAGGCGTTATATAAATATGCTCCCACTATTTTACTCAAAACAAATGATCCTCACCATTTGATTCGAAAAATCCCGTTGGAAGATTTTCTAGTGGGTCGAGATCTATATTTCACTTCGTTTTAAGTCCGCGTAGGCGGATTACACAAAACTAGGTTATTTAGGTAGGAACTCCTTCCAATTGTATCTAATACAACTCTCGAATATTTTAGTTGGGTGAATAACTCCTTATTCCAATCCATCACATGGATCATTTCCAACTCTTGCTTCTAAACATATATAATCTTATTACAATTTGTTTAGTTAAGTTTGACCATTGTTTTAACAATTGGATATTACAATTATCCCATCGCACCTTACTAATATAGAACATGCACCTCGCGTAGGCGAAACCTACATTATCCGATACTAGTCTTGATGAGTGTTAAAACATGGAAAGCATAAACTTAATATTTAATTTGAGGGAATTTGCAATTATTCTGATCTCACCGGTTTATTTATCATATAAATCGTCTCTCACATGCATCAACATACATTCGCATGCATCAACATACATATAAAATGAAACAGTTATGGACCCTAGCGCAATTGTTCTCCCAAGCCAATGAGAGAACCTAAGCTAACCTAATAACGATCTAAGCTTCTCCAAGCAAGATCTTTAAGGTTGTTCTCCTTTGGCACTGACTTCTTTGCTTTCTTCATAACATTACATTACATAAATAAACTCGTTTTACATACGAGGGAGTAGGATGAGAAAAGAAGTTACATTGAGAGATTAAAAGAGAGGCACGACACGCAGGTCGTATTTTAAAACCCAAAACAAAATAATGGAAAACTAAGGCCATAACCGATCGCCACAAGACAATAATAATAAACACATTATTATTATTAATATTAATTCTTTTAATTAATTAAAACCAAATTAAATTTCGACGACCGATCACACTACGCAGAGTTAGCCAAATGGGTGTATTTTTCCTTGCGTTAACCGGTTAACCATATACGTTAACCGGTTAACACTGTTCGAAAATCCGTTGGAAAGCACAACTCTTGTGCAGTCACAACCCTAATCGCATAACTCTTTGACAACATAACCCTTGTGCCGTCACTAACCCTGATGCACCAATTTCAGATTGTCAAACACATCTCGATTGTTGATTCAGTATGATTGATCAACACGTCATTGCTTCACCATACTAATGTCGGATCAAGTAGCAAACGACCATTGATCGCTCAAAATAAAACAACCATTAAGTGTTTGAATGAATGAAACAAGAACGATACATCATATATACCGTATTTTGCATCAGGATTACTTATATCATATATATAACTTGATCGATCTCGATTTAATTACTCGTTTATTCTTTAATTCATTCTGTCTTTAATTGTATTAATACAGAAAATAAACAGTTATTAGATTCATGGTTTCATAAGTGGCTCTGATACCACTGGAGGAGAATGGCGATCCAAAACGCAGCGGAATTTAAAAATTTCTCCTTTAATGATCCTTACGAATGGGCATGATCAGTGATAGAATCGTTACCTCTTGTAGCGATCACGAATGTTGAACGATGACAACGCCTCTACTCAGTCCACACGAACGGATTCCTTCAATCTCAGTGCTAGCTGCTACGAATGAAGGCTTTGAGTGAGAGAGATAGAGAGAGAAACGAAATTGCAAGTCTTCTAAATGCTTCTGCACAAGGGTTCTATTTATAGAACTACTTGTGTGGGCTTCAAGCTAAAAAGCCCACTTAAGTGTATTTTGGCCCATATCTTATAATATGCCCAAAATCACTTAAGTGTGTGGTACCTTACCATATTTCGTATTCCACTTAAGTACACCGTACCTTACGGTGTTCCTTAGTTACTCTATCTCTCATCAATCCGTCCTTTGTGTGTAACCCTGTAGGTTTTCGCGACGTTGGCAATTATATTAAATCATGCATTTAACATAATAAACAGTGAGCGGTATCTAGCAACACATCACTGCTACCCAAGACACGAAAATGTCATGTGATTTGACAAATCCTTCTGTGATAATAATTATGTGTATAATTACCCTTTTGCCATTATGTCTATATTGAACACAAGGCATAGACTGTGTCATCCTTGTCCAGTTCAATATTGGGCCCATAGACATTTATCCTGTTACGCAGGATGGGCAAATTCCATCTAGGTCACTCATGTCCCTTAGCATGCGTTGTGGTGTACCCATCAATTGTCTTTATGGTCATCTAGTTACGGACAACGTTTGATCAACAATAAAGCACTCGACTCTACATCTATGGTCCATAGTGGTTTCAGGTCGAAGGGTGGTATACACCATTATCACCATGAGAATAACTTATGACACTTTGCATAACATTCTATATAGTATTCTCATAGCGGGTCAATCTCGTATAAATATTACTCTTAATATTCATACCTATGTTTAAGACTTGATAACTCTTTATCCATGATCCATGAGATGTGATCATCAGTCTATAAACATAATAGTCTTCATGCTTTAATGTTATCCCACTTCACAATAAAGCTTGACTACGGATACTTTAAGAATAGTGTCCTTATGTTTAATGTGATCTCATGATTAAGTCATACTTGATACATTAAACGGACTAACTATTCTAGGGACTTTATTAAACAAACATAATAAAGAAAAAGCCTTTTATTATTAATAAATAATTCGATACAAGTATCCAAAGTATTGGCCTCTAGAGCTTACACCAACACTAGCTTGTACTGGTTGAAGATAAGGCTCCAAAGAAACACAGTTTGGCTTCCGTAGAACTTTTCTCCCCTTTTTATGGACATGACGCCAGGCATGCACAATCTTCTCCTTAAGTACTTTGTTATCTTCACCTTCTTTAAAAAAGATGCCTTCCAACAGGATATTTCTTGGTGTATCTTTGATAGGATATCCAAGTTGACGATGAGTCAAAATCGGGTTGTAGTTGATACCTCATTTTGTATCGAGAAGAGGCAAATTAGGAAAATCTCCACAACTGTCAATGATTTTCCCTTCATCGTAAGCATGACTGTACCATTCAATATCAGAATGTGTGAGAGAAATAATCTTCTGTGACCATAAAAGACCATCCTTATGATCCCAAAAAGCAATAGGCCGAGGCAAGTGAGAAATAAGCCACTTGTAAAACGAAGGTACACAACATATAATCATCCCTCCACTATAAGACTTTCTGAGATGAATGGAATGGTAGATATCTGCAAGTAGAGTGGGAACTGGATTTCCAATCAAGAATATCTTAATAACATTAATGTCAATAAAGTTGTCAACATTAGGAGAGAGGAATAATCTATAATTGAGCAAGACAAGAATAGCCTCGAAAGCATCCATACTCTTCATACTAGCAAAGTAACGAGCTTTATCCATTAGAAACTTAGTTAGAAACCCAAGAATACCTCCCTTGGTGGGCATATGAGCCTTAGTCTCAAACATCTTCAAATGAGTAACTTCAGAAATAACTTTATCTTTAGGAATCTCCTTCAATCCAGAAAATGGGATCTGATCAGAAATAGGTAATCCAAGAAAATAGGAATACTCCTCTAGTGTGGGCATAAGCTGGTAATCTGGAAAGGTGAAGCAATGATACAATGGATCATAGAACTAGACTAGTGTAGGAAGAATTCCATCTGTCATGTTTCTCTTCATTAGTGACAGAAGTCTCCCATATCTATCCTTGAAACCTATTGGATCAGTAACCAAATCTCCTAGTTCTCTTAGATCTTCTAGCTTAGGACTCTTGAAAGTGTACTTTTGAGTTCTTCTTCTTCCAAAATCTATGGTAAAAAAGTTATTATGATGTTTGTAACAAGTGTTTCTAAGTTCCTTGAAAACTTGGTTAAAAATGATGAATGAATACATCAACGTATGGATGCACAAACAAGAGCACAAACATAAGGGGTTCAAAGGTTCAACGTCACGAGCATGGATTCATGGTTTCAACCATCCCAAAAGGTATGTACTAAGGTTTTTTGTACATGTAGAACAAGGTTCTAAGAAGGTTCCCAAAGTCATTGATCCATCTTTTGGATATTACTAGCACACTGGTTACTCGGGAATCAATAATATTCTCAAGAGGACCTCGTCTGAGTGTAGCATCGTGTATCAACTATTTCAGGTTTACACCTTCATAGCCATCACACTACATCTTAAAAAGGCCGAGTTAGGTAAAGGGATACTAAATTCCTCAATTTCCCATGCTCCCAGGTCAAAAGTATCAATGCTTTCACGATTACTCGTTTAACAAAAACTACCCTCAAAGGGGCTTCCACTGAGTGGGGGGTTCTCAAGTCAGCTTGTTCGAGATTACTCCACCTAAGATTTCTCTACTATACCACCCTCATACCTTATTTATATACTCAAGTTCAGGTTAGGACATATCTCACCACATATAAATCACCAAAAGAAACCCAAATAATATAGCAAACAATATAATAACATAAATATACAAGATATGTTTAACCCTCTTGGGGATGTCCCTAGTGAAGTCGCCTTTCCTATTGCAGTGAGAATTAGAGACCAAACTATTAGGTTAACTTGACTCACAAAACAAAATGTCACCACCGAACTTTAATTTATCCAAGGGAGAGGGAAAATATCAAATAATCCATAAATATGCAATGCAAAATAGTGCAATAATGAGATTAAAGGTTCATTTTTATTTATGAAAAGATAATGTACTAGCACCCTAATCATCGATAGTATCCTATAGGAACATATTGAGATATTTTTGTTCGATTATTGTTGTTTGCTAAAGATTGGGGGGATGAGAAGATAAGTGTGTTTTATTGCTTTTTTATTTGAAAAGACACAAAGTCTTGTGCCTACGTACCAATGAAGGATCAAAATCTTGTAGTTCAGGGTACAAATAACAAAAGGGTTTGTTTAGTTGATTTTAGAAGAAGAGACAAGTTTTCATCTTAAGGAGAATACTCATATAACCCACCAAAAATATGCAAAGATGGATATTTGCATCATTATGAAGGAAGGGCTCCAACTTGGATATAGAATCTACAAGTATGCAACTAACTCCTTCATATGGAAAAGAATCAACATCAATTTCAATCATTACTATGGGGTAGGATATTTATATCTCAACTATAAATATGATTCATGTATAGTCTCTTTTGAGAAAGAGTTTAAAAAATAAAAAGCCAAGTGGAAAAAGTTGTGAATGAGATTTGTGTTTTAGTATTATAGAAAGAGTTTGATATGCTTAAAGTTTTTTTGAAGCATTTATGAAGAAAGAAAGTTTGAAAATTCAATGACCTAAAGTCAAGGTTTTTTATGAAAGAAGTTCAAGTTTGAAAAATCCTAAGATTGGACTAGGGTTTAGAAGGGGCTAGAGGGAACAAGGTGGGTAAAGGAAGCTACAAACACACACAATGAATATGCACATGACAGTAAGTCAACTATAATACCTTTTCCTTGGATTGAAACATAAGCACAAATATCATGCAAGAAATATCATGGATTAACAATATGCACTAAGCAAACATATGGACAAAATCACTACCATGTATCAAGCTTAAACATCTTAAGACACCAATCGAGGCCTTCAATAAAGAATAGAGTAAAAGGCATGACATAGAGAATAGTTCAAACACATGGATCATACAAGCATACAAGCATGTTAAACCTTAAACAATTATTTCATGCATCAAGACTAAAGCAATGTTTAGGAGAAAGTTCAAAGTACATCAAAGTATCATTTATGACAAAAGTTCACCTCATACAAGGGTTCAAGTCATCAGGGTTCATGCCTCTAAGGTTCATACATTAGGGATTCAAAGTAAGTCATCAACCCTAAACATCCATGTACTTCAAGCACAAATCAAATAAACAAGTTACCATGAAGTCTAAGTCCAAGTATAATCAAGGTGTTCAACACATATGGATCAAAATGGGAGAAAATTAATCATAGGAAAAACTGAATCAAAGCATACTTAAATGAAAAAAATAAAAATGAATAAGTTTTTTTTATTTTTAATATAAAATTAAAAAACTAAATAACAAAATAAATGACCTTTTTATGAGGGAGTTCATGTTCAAAACAAATATAATGGCAACAAGAATGATTGAAAATGATGCTTTTATGAGAGAGTTCAAAATGATCTTTTTTTACCTAACGGAGTGTGTCCGTTGCACCTTTAAAATCACTTCCAGATGAGAAATAATTACCCCTCTAGCTTCCTTGAGTGAAAATGTGGAAAGAGTACAAGAATGATTCAATGTTCTTTCTTGTTGGATGATGGGTGTTTTTTTATGTGTTGGAGCATTGCAATGAGGCCTCCTTTTATGGTGAATGAATTCATATTTTATGCATTGGTTACTAGTATTGTTTGATGGACTTTGGATCAAATCTAAAAAAATGGTGAAAAGTACAAAAGTGCTTTTACTTTTGGTGTTTAGATAGAGTAAGATCAAAGAAATATCTATTTACAAAGCTCCAAGAAAAAATGGTTGAGAAAAGTGATATTTATGGAAATTGAAATGAAGCTTTGTGGAAAAATGATCCATGAATGGTATGTTGTTTGGATAATGGTTCAATCCCTTGTGTAATGCATCAACAGTTTGTATAAAAACTCATTATGTTGAAAGAATCAAACAAGACAACATATTTTTGTATTTTCATGAGGTTAGTATTGCATAAGAGACACACACATGAGATGTTTGATGCTACGCAAATGATTAAAATGAGATGGGATCTTAGGGATAAAAATTAGGGTATGACACCATGGAGTACAAACTCTGGCTTTATTCTTTGCCCATAAAGTACAAACCTTAGCATTCTTTCCCTACGGAGTTACAAACTGTGGAAAGCCCCCTTTTTGCCCCATTAAGTTCAGACTCTGGCAATCTTGATTTTAGCTATACAGTTTCATACATTGACATATTATTCTACCTTACAATTCAGACTTTGGCATGGGTTCATTTTTTCCCATAGAGTACAGACTCTAGCTACCTCTTTTAGTGCCTACAGAATTCAGACTTTGTGATCATACTTTATTACCCTTATTTAGTTACAGACTCTGGCATTCAGATTATTTCTTCTACCTTGTATAGTTACAAACTATGGCACACTTATGCATCTTTCCCATGTAGTACATACTCTGGCAACCTTTGACATTGCATTGAAGTTCATACTTTGACATCTTCTTTTGATGCCCTTATTGAGTTTCAGACTCTGGAAATCTGTTTCTTGCCCTTGTATTTAGTTCAGAATATGGAACATATTTATGCTCATTCCCTTTTTGGAACTCATCTATATTTCCCTATAGAGTTTTACACTCTGGCTATCTCTCATTCCGCCTTGTGGGGTGCAGACCCCGACAATATCCTTTCCTATCTTGTAGAATCATAAACTTTGGTAGCATCTTTGGGTCAGACCATGCCTTCATAAACCTTGTGGTTGATTACCATCATTGGTTAATGCCACACTCTTGACTTTTAATCAATTTTCTTTGCGTCTTGGTAGCCTAATTAATCTATCCTTTCTTTGTTTTCGTGGTTCCATGAACTACGTTGCTCTGACTTTCTCATTGCATGATGAGAATACGTAGGCATAAGGCTTTGAACCCTTGGCTAGCACAATCCTAATTTATTCCTTCTCCTTCCTTAGGGAAGCATCCATGTCTTTTATGATGCATCATCTAGCTTCAATCATAACCATTCATCTCAATGATATACTATTTCTTTGAAACCAAATACCATTTTCTTTAGAATTCCATACATATTCTTTTTAGGACGATTTGATCGGCATTCCGCATTTGTACCAAGAGTTATTTGTCTTGTACACAAACATTCTATTGCTTTCTTTTTGGTCAATATGCATATTTCCTTGTATGGTAAAAATTTCATTTTCCTTTATGGATTCCAATACACCCTCACCTTTGGTTTCAAACTACACTCATTCAGTCACTTTTGCCAAATTCTTCATTCTTGGATTTTGGTTACTTTTCTCTATCATTCCATTCATCTTCATGATGCATTCATATTCTACCTTCATTCACTCCATGTGATATACCTATTATCTTTGAGCTAAATACACTATCTCTTTGAGCTCCATCTTGTGTCTGCTTGTGAACCAAGAGTTGTATGGCTATGAAAACAAACACTTAATTCTCTTTGTTTTCGATCGTACCATATAGTGGCGAATGCTCAAGCTACCCACATATTGGTTAATTCCATTTTTACTCCTGGATTCAGATTTCACCCTTTTTGTTTTGGTCAAAAAATATTACCCTTTGGTTCAAACCATATTCATTATCACAACTTTTTTTCACCTCTCACCATTAGTTCTATGAGTTATGGAGCTCTGAATTCCTTATTTCACTATAAGGATACGTAGGCATGAGGGCCCTAATCCTCTCTGAGAAATTTATATATTTCTTCTCCTTTTCCCTTTATTCTTTCGGGAGTAATCCTTTAGATAGAACACCCATTCGAGCAAGAACAATCAAAATGGTTCCCGTTGAGTACAACAGATGTTAGGGTGCTAATACCTTCCCCTTGCATAACCGAATTCCTTACCCAATTATCTCTTTCCCCTGAGTTTTATCGATGTTTTCCATTTTATTCAGGAATAAATAAAGTTCAATGGTGACTCTATTTATGTTCGAGCTTGCAATGCATTCAGGTATATTTCTGCTAGCTTCACTAACCATGTTAAGAAGATAATCAGAAGTCTCCCTAAAAAATGGAGACCTATGGTAGCTTTTTTGAAGCTAGCAAAAGATCTTAATAGTATTAGTCTTGAAGAACTTGTTATTTCTTTGAGAAGCCAAAATATAGAACTCGAGGAAGATGAACCTCAGAAGCGAGGTAAATCTGTTGCTTTAAAGTCCAAGCCTTAGAAGACAAGAGCTTATCAAGCTAAGGAAGAATCAAAAGTTTCTGATAAGACTCAGAAGATGATGATGAGTTTTATTTGATTTTCAAGAGGGTGAACAGACTCTGGAGGCATAGGCAGAATGGTCAAGGAAAGTTCAGAGAAACTAAGAGGACTGATGGTCGTTCTGATTCTTCGTTTGGACAGAAGAAGCATGGTTTTGGTAAAGAGGTTATCTAGTTTGAATGCAAGGAACCAGGCCACTACAATAATAAGTGTCCTATACTGAAAAGGACATAAGGCCTAAGAAGAAGTTTTCTAAAGGAAAGAAGGGGTTGATGGCTACATGGGACGACTCATAATCAGAAGAAGAATATTTTTACGAGGAACAAGCCAATGTTGCATTGATGGCAATTACAACCGATTCAGAAGGTTCTGAAGAACTAGAAGATAATGTGTTATCAAAATCAGAATCAGACTTTGACTATGAAGATGTATTTTCTGAACTATCTTGTTTTGATTTAGAGTCACGTCTCTTTGAAATATTGGAAAAGTACCAGAGTCTTCAGATTCGATACAAGGACCTTAAACAAGTCCAAGTAGTTGCTTCTGAAACTCATAGTGAGGTTGAGAAAGATATTTCTTCCCTTAATGGAAAAATATTTTCTTTAGAAAGTAACAACTCTGCTTTGTAAAGAAAAACTTCAAAACATAGAGGAAGAAATAGTCTCAAAAGCTTTCGGTACTAATTGTGTTATCAGATATGACGAATAATTTCAGTACTTTCTGGATAAAAGGATAGATAGAAGAAAAATGGATTCCTTGATCTAGTGAGTTAGCAGAAATGGAAAGAAAGTTTTAGGTTTTACATAAACTATTAAACCCAACGAAAGTCAGAAGGTAAAACCGAAACCTCTCTATCAACATTTTGTGTCAGCTGACACTGAGCTTGATTTTTCTTCACAAACACAAAAACTTACAAAGGATAAGAACTAAGTTCTGAAACCTAAGTATCATGCACAAATTTCACTTGATTATCTTGGTTCACAGAGACCTAAGGGTGTAAGAAACTTTGGGAAAACTAACAAAAGAGGATCCAGAAAGTGGGTACCTAAGGATAAGATCGTCTATGTTAAAGACATCTTAACAACTCAATTGAAACACTAGCCATGGTACCTGAACACTGAATGATCACAACATATTACAGGCAAAATATCTATGTTCCAAGATTTGCAACTTAAGCCTAGAGGCTTTTTTGGTTATAGTCAGAAACTAGAAAGGGAAGTTCATTGGCTTTGAAACTATTGGTAATGGTACTATCCCTTCTATTACTAATGTTCTTTTGGTCGCTGGTTTGATGCGTAACTCATTTTTTATTAGTTAAGTTAGTGACAATGGTTGTGATATCATTTTTAGTCAAAAGTCTTGTAAGGCTTGTAGCGGTAAATTCATGATTCTCAAGATATGGATAAGCTAGACATCAAATAACAAGAGTCGCCACTGCGCTTTTATTGTTTCCAAGGGAAAAGGGAAAAAGTACGAACAAACCCCAAAAAAGTAAGAAGTTTTCAAATCAAAACTAATAAAAAGTCAGAGATTATAGATAAGGGGGTTGGTTACGCAGAGGGAAGGTGTTAGCACCCAAAGTGTCCTAGGTACTCCTAGGGAGCCCTTTTTGTGTGCATATGTACTTGGTATAAAGTGATGTTTACAAACAAATAGAATGGGGAGATGAGAAAAGAATTCATTAATTATATTTTTGTGTTTGACAAGACCTTCGGCCTTGTGCCTACATACCAACATAAAAATGAGGGATCAAAACCTCGTAGTTCGTGATACAAATTTCAAAGTGGATGCATTGATGTTAACAAAATTAAGTTTGAAAGACACAAAAGGCTAAAAATGGTTTGAAGGGGTTAGTTCTTTTTGGCTTTTTGAAAATTTAAGTCTAGTATTAGTTAAGTCTATTTACAAGTTTGATTTAGAAAAGAAGTTTGAAAAATGCAATGGCATAAGGCCAAAGTTTCTATCTTTTTGCAAAAGTGGTCAAAGTTTTAGAATAAAAAAAATAGTTCACACAAAGAAGATTTTAAAAAATTGAGTGAGACATTTTGAAATTAAAGAAATGGGGAGAAGATGAAGAGACTATCCTATGTACAAAATTAAAAGTTTAGAGTTGAAATGATCTGACCAAATGGGTAGCAATCCAATAAACAAGAATGTCAATAGAAACCCAGAATTCCCTTGGCCTTTTGTAATCAAGCAACACACAAATGCACAATTATATTATCTTGAAGAGAAAGACATCAAATAAAGATGGCCACATCCAAGCTTATCCATTCCATGATCTTCTTCAAAGTAACCCATGTAACAGATGAATTCCACAAGTCACAGGTTCAAAATAACAGCTTCACAATGATCATGTTGCAGATGAACTCAAAAGGATCTTTGAATGATGTATCAGATGAAGTTTCAGATTGCAAGCACTTGGTTTCTCAATAATTTGGCATTGGCCAAGTCCTTTAGCATAGGAAGGTTGCCTAGATTTTAAGTCCATTTGTCCAAGATCAAACCCACAATCCACACAAAAGTCTTTTAGGGTTTTTGTTATTATTATGTACATTAATGGTCAAAGACCACATAAACAAGCAAAGTATACACAAACAAAATATATCACACCGTATGATCCAAGTGGACAAAGTAAAATTTGCATTAACATAAACAATTAAAATGATATGAACAATGGCAAATGAAATAAAATACTAAAAGTTAAATGGAATTAAAGTAAAGGGCTTGAAATTAAAAGTTAGTAGTTAATAGGTTAGAAGTTAGTATTGTTTTGCTTTTGCTTTTTAATTGAAGTCATTCTTTGGAGAACACTCAACCCACTTATCACAAGCATGGATCCTTGAACCAAGACATCTTCCAAAGGAAGGAAAAAAGGCCAAGTTTCCACACAATACCATGGAAGAGGGGAGACTTACAATCTCACTAACTAGAATGCTTATGCCTTTTATGTCACAAATTTAGCGCTATGTTAAGAAATCATAATTGGACTTATGTATAAGTCACAACTGTTTGAGGTCGGGCAATAAAATTTTGGTGTTAATGCATGTTAGAGACATAGTATAATGGACTATGCTCATGAAACATACCACACACAAAAAGAATATGTAAAAGGGGTGACCTAATCTCATCCATACTCATGTCAAATTTTCAATCAACTAGCCTTAGGATTTTGAGATATCATAGGCCAAATGGAATGAATGAATGAAGAAAGGGAATAATATGAAGTGGGAGGGGAATGGATCAAAACACAAATTGGTCAAAGGAGGACTTTTACCAAATTAATATCATTCATTCATTTTGAGAGATGGAATGTACATTCCATCAATCCCCTAAATCTAATGATATTAATTTGACAAAGTCAAATCAACCTTGACCAAGGCCCAACAACAAGAGTCAAACATAAACAAGTCATCACAATTGGTCAACAAATTTATTTGGCATTTATTCAAATTAAAATACTAAAATAGTGCATTTAAATTAAATATGGTTTGTCCAATTCCTAAAACCTCATCAAAACACCAAATAAATGGCCTTGAGATTTATCATAGGTCAAACAAGGTCAAAGGACCTTGGAGAAAAAATATCATAATTTTTGGACATTTAAAAATATTTTTAAAGAATTAAAAACAAATGTAAAATCAATTAATACATGAAAAATATTAATAATAATCCAAAAAATGATTTTAATTCAGAATATGAAAGAGGAAAATATTTGAAATTTTTTGGTGAAAGTCCCATATTTTTTGGATCAATATTAAGTTTAATATGAATTATTGAAAATAATGTAATTAAAATGAAAATTAAAATATTAGAAAAAACGTGGACCACTTGATCTCCCTCATTAATTGAGGTGGCAGATCAAGTGGATCAAAACACGCGTTCTACCGTGCACATGAGTCAGCGTGCAATGGCATGGTATTCAAAAGGAATGATCGTGATTAAAACAAATTAGATGGATCCTATGGCTTAGAACCATCCAACACACCACCGACGACCAAGGACCGGTTGTCTTCTCCGGCGAACCTCGCCGGACTGGTTCAGTCATAACCATCACCAAAATTTAAAACAAGGACATGCTTTCAAAGTAAAAATGGCACTGAGTTTGAATCTGGCCTCAATCCAGTCTAACTCCAAGTATATTGAGAGATACATGGAGTTGAAATTTGAGGTACATGAATTGAGTTGCTTCAATTTGGCCTCTAAGCAACTTAATCTTCTTGCCTACATTGGTAGGACTTCAGACAACCAAAGAATCAATAGAATTGAGCAAGAATTAGAGAGAATCGAAGACATCAAAATTTCTGGAAAATACCTTCAATGGAGGTCTGGATTCAATTGATCTTGCTCTTGCTCGTGCTTGATCTCACTCCAAATGCTTGCAGAAGAAGGATTAAATGCTCAAAAGGCTGTGGATTCCTGGAGATTTGATTTCAAAATAGTGGAAATTAAAACTCAAATTCAAGTGAATTTCTCAGGTTTATCCTTTGTAATGTAAGGGTTAGAGTTAGGGGATCAAAGTTGGAACCAATGTGTGTCAAATGCTGAGCATATGAGGCTCTATTTATAGCTGAATCCATTGCTTTTTGCACACTTGAATTCACGTTCCAAATTTGGTCATTGATGATGAATGGGTGCATGGGCGCGCATAGGCCTATAAAATCATTGCCATAAGTCCATAAATGATTGTGAGATAGTCTGAATTCAGCTTAGATTGCAAGGCAAGTGTACTTAAAGTTTGATCCTTGCCAAGTGATGACA
Organism: Lathyrus oleraceus; assembly: GCF_024323335.1. Lineage (NCBI taxonomy): Eukaryota > Viridiplantae > Streptophyta > Magnoliopsida > Fabales > Fabaceae > Lathyrus > Lathyrus oleraceus. The sequence continues at coordinate 230,294,064 of NC_066581.1, forward strand.
CCATGTTCATGCCATGCGCAGCCTATGCATTCCTTGTCCGAAATGAATGAATTTGAGCTCTTTGGAAAGGTGAGATCAAGAGGAATAACTTTCATGTTCAACACTTTTTCATTTGGAGTTTATATCATGGAGAAATTTGAGGTGGAAGTTTGGAAATATTTGACATATCAAAAAATTTCTAAGTGTCAAGCTATATGTCTCAATGTTCCACCTTGCTTAACTTTTTATATGAGCTTGAAATGAGAAAAGTGTTTTCATCAAAGTTGTAGCTCTCTCAAAGACCTTCAAAATGATCACTAATTTCATGTCATTTGTATTTTAAATGATAGAGTTATGCATTTTTGAAGTTTGGAAAAATCACTTGATCAATGGTTTAGGTAAAAAGTGACCTATAATGTAACCTCATATCACATGCTCAAAAAAGTGGAATTATCTCCCACTCCAAACATAAAAGTTGAATTAGACACATTGAGTTTGATTGTTAAACTTGGAAATCTTTCATCTAATATAAATTGAGCAAGTTATGGCCTTGGGAAGTTGACTTTCAAATTAGGGTTTAGACAAAATGACCTATAATGTTTCAACATAGAAACTGATTTTCTATGCAAAACTAGCTCTAGGTCTCAACATTAAAGTTGTTTGGAATGTCATTTAGAATACGTTTTCTATTTGAATCATTTTCATATAGTTAAAATTGTAGGAGATAGGGTCTAGGGAGACCCAATTTTGATGAGATGAAATCATCTGGCCAGCCACCATCAACCAACTTGCTAACTTCCAATTCTCTTGACTTTCTAGGCTCATGGTAGATCATATATGCATAATATTATGAAATTTGAAGTGCCTCTTGAGAAATTTGATCAATTGGTGAGATAGCTTGTTGGAGAAGTTACTTAAGATACCCAATCAAACTAGGGTTTCCAAGGAAAATCACCCTCAAACTCTTGAAGAAAACTTGATCAATATAACATGTAGAGAACATTGGGACTCATATATTATGCTCATAACCATTCTTGGACCAATTCTTGGTTGTGCTCTTTGTTCATGATGGTCTCAAACCCTATACGTGATCTTGATAAACCAATGGGATCATGCCATACCTACAAAAGAGTTAGGCAAATACAAGTATGATACAATCACATAGTTCTTGGTGATCTCTCCCAAATCAAACCTAATGAAAGAGGGCGTAATGGGGATGCCAAGGTATGATCCTAATGCTAATGCTTGTGATGAAATTGCATGAGGGGTCTTAGGGTCAAACTTGGGGTCTTACAAGGCTGTTATTCAAAAAGATGACACAGTCCTTTTTAACGGAAAGTGGAAGAACAACATTTATAAAATCAGACTTTCTAATCTTAAGGATCAAAATGTAAAATGCTTAATGTCTGTTAATGAGGAGAAATGGGTATGGCATAGACATTTGGGCCATGTTAGAATGAGAAGGGTTTATTAGCTAAATAGTCTTGGACTAGTCAGAGGCTTACTCAACCTGAAGTTCACTTCAGATGCTCTTTGTGAATCATGTCAGAAATGAAAGTTTTTTAAAATATCTTTCAAAGCGAAAACTGTTGTTTCTACCTTTAGAACGTTAGAACTTTGGCACATTAATTTGTTTGGGCCAATGAAAATTGCCTTTATCAGAGGTAAGAAGTATGGATTGGTCACCATTGATGAATATAGTCGTTGGACATGGGTAAAGTTCTTGAAACACAAGGATGAGTCACATTCCATGTTCTTTACTTTCTACTCACAAGTGCAAACAGAGATGGATTGCAAAATAGTCAGAGTCAGAAGTGATCATGGTGGTGAATTTGAAAATAAACATTTTGAAAATCTTTTTGATGCAAATGGCATTTCCCATGATTTATCTTTTCCTATAACTCCACAGGAAAATGGGGTTGTAGAAAGGAAGAATATAACTTTGCAAGAAATGGTCTGCACCATGATCCAATAGACTAATACGGTAAGAACTTTTGGGCAGAAGTAGTTAACACAACTTGTTATATTTAGCATAGGATCTCTATTAGATAGATCTTGAGTAAGACTCCTTATGAATTGTGGAAGAATAGAAAGGCCAACATTTCTTGTTTTCATCCTTTTAGTTGTGATTGCTTTATGTTAAACACTAAATAGAATATTGGAATGTTTAATTCTAAGGCACATAAGTGCTAATTGTTAGGATATTTTAAATGCTCAAAAGGCTACAAAGTCTTTAACATCAAGACACGAATTTTCGAAGAATAAATTCATGTTAGATTCAATGATAAGCTTGATCATGAAACGTCAAATCTAGTTGAGAAACTTTCAGATATGAAGATCAATTTATCATAGTCCAAGGATAAAGATGCTGGAGATAAAGACTCGGAAGGCAAACCTAAAGAAGCTGAAGCAAAAGATTTTGAAGTGACTCAATTAGAAGTTGTTGCTAGTTCAATTTATCAGAAGAAGAGTACACCAAGAACTTCTCATTTTGAAGAATTGATTATGGGAGATAAAGATGCACTAGTAAAAACTCGATCTTCATTCAAACCTTCTGAAGAAACTCTTATAGGCTTGGTATCTTCGATAGAGCCCACATCTATTGATGAAGCTCTTATGGATAATGAATGGATTCTAGAAATTCTAGAGGAAATGAATCAATTCACCATAAATGATGTTTGGGATCTTGTTCAGAAACCAAAGGGTGTCCATGTCATTGGAACCATATGGGTATTCAAAAACAAGCTCAATGAGAAAAGTGAAGTCGTCAGAAATAAGGTTCGACTGGTAGCATTAGGTTATAGTAAGCTAGAAGAGATAGACTATACAGAAACCTTTGCACCAATTTCCAGGTTAGAATTTATTCATCTTTTAGTTTCATTTACAGCAAATCATAACATCATTATGTATCAGATGGATGTTAAGAGTGAATTCTTAAATGGGTACATTTCAGAAGAAGTGTATGTACACCAACCTCCTGGTTTTGAAATTTCTCAAAACCCTGACTTTGTTTTCAAACTTCAAAAGTCGTTATATGCTTCGTTTTGGAAAATGATATTACTAGAGGGAAAATGGACTAAGTAACTTACTTTTGGAAAATGATATTACTAGAGGGAAAATGGACACAACTCTCTTTTGTAGAACCTTTAAAAATGATATTCTGGTTGTGCAAATTTATATTGATGGTATTATTTTTGGTTCTTCTAATGCTTCGTTGTGCAAGGATTTTGCTAAGTCAATGAAGGCAGAATTTGAAATGAGTCCGATGGGAGAACTCAAGTTATTTATGGGGATTCAAATTGATCAATGTTCAGAAGGAACGTACATCCACCAAAGTAAGTATACAAGAGAACTTCTGAAGAAGTTTAAGTTTTCAGAATGTAAGCAAGCAAAGACTCCAATGCATCCTACATGCATTATGGATAAGGAATAGGTAAGTTGTAAGATAGATCAGAAGCTATTCAGAGGTATGATATTTTATCTCATTTATCTAACTACTTCTAGACCTGATATTGTATTTAGTTTTTGTTTGTGTGCTCGCTTCCAATCAGATCCTAGGGAGACTCACTTAACTAGAATTAAGAGAATATTTAGGTATCTGAAAGGTACTACTAATCTTGGTTTGTTTTATAGAATATCAAGTGAATACAAATTAGTAGGCTATTGTGATGCTGACAATGCTGGAGACATAATAGAAAGGAAAAGTACTTCTGGAAGTTGTCAATTTCTGGGAGAAAATTTGATCTTGTGGTCCAGCAAAGACAATCAACAATTGTGCTTTCAATAGTCGAAGCTGAGTATATTGCAGCTTTTGGATGTAGCACTCAGATACTCTGGATGAAGAGTCAGCTAGAAGATTATCATATTTTTTAGAGTGACATTCTTATTCTCTATGATAATACTTTTTCTATTTGTTTATCCAAGAATCCTATCTTGCATTCTAGGGCTAAGCATATTGAGATCAAACATCATTTTCACGTGACTATGTTCAGAAGGGTATTTTCCATTTAAAATATGTTGATACAGACCATCAATGGGATGATATCTTTACAAAACCCATTGTTGAGGATAAATTCATTTTCATTATGAAAATTTTGTTTATGGAGCTCTGTCTAGAATGAAAAAAATGTTATCAGAATGTTAAGCTTTAAGAATTCTTGATTAGGTTTTGAGGATTTATTGTTGTCTGGTTGTTTGATTCTGAAACATGAGCTTTTTGAAGTGAGGAAGTTGCATGAATTAGAAAGAATCTTATCATAAGAAATCTTATCGATTTGTCTTTTGGATTCAGAATAGTAACTGCATTTAATGTTTGTCATTTCGTTTGATATTGTGTGGTTCTTAGTGGTGACAACTGTCACACTTTTTGAGCATGCGTGATAATGGCGTGACACTTCGGGTTTCACATTTATTGAAATTATGTTAAAATATCTTATGCTTCCCCCTATGTTCGCGCTTGTTAGTTTTTAATCATTGCAAATTTTTTCCTTATATAAACCTACTTCACTCACATTTTTGCACCACACTCACAATTACTCCCACACGTTTCTCTCTTTCAAACCTTCAAACACCGTCTCTACAACTGTTCATCTTCATCTTCATCGTCCTTCTAAAATGGATGATCAACAACAACAACAACCACAATCTCCTCCTCATTCAGTCCCCGATGAGAACACTCATCAACTGGAAGGGATTCCAGAAATCACCCTCAACACATCGGTGAATGAGTTAATGGTTCTATGTTAAATGATCATGGATTTGTCAAAGAAAGCAAAATGAAAGTTCGTTCACAATGGACGCTTGATTTCAGACATTCTGGTCAAGAATGGTTTAGTGGATGACCTTCTGGTGAATGGATTTACTGAAGGACTGGTCAAGGATTCTGGAGAAGTCTTTTGAGGAAAGAATTTGAAGAGTATGGGTTTGATCACCAAGATTTCTAAGCCAGAACATATTCCCTCCAAGGAAGAAATCTATGGTATTAGATACCCATTAGAAAACTATTTTATCTTTACCAAGATTGATCCTCTAGAAGTCTTGGTGTACTACATGCAAATTTTTATCAAGGATAATGTTGATCCTTTCAATCTACCTGATGACTACCCAGATGTTTATGGACAACTATCTAAAGGAAGCAGAAAGAGAAAAGACACTGAGGAAGAGACTTATGTACCAAATAAGAACAAAGACAAAATGCCTCTAAGTGAGAACCAAAGGAAGATGCTTCTGAGGGACACTTCTGGTGATACCCAGCAATCAATCAAATCTCAAAGTGAAAATGCTTCTGGTAAGTCTCATATAGCTAAAAGTCTTTTTCTTTCCGATCCTGTAATTTCTGAACGTGTCTTATGTTAGATACCCAAAAGTGCTTATTTGAGCTATCAAATATGGCCATCTTTCACTCCATTTCCTAGCTAAAGTGTTCGAAACCACCTTTGTATTAGATGAATTGCAATACAATGATAAACGATCTTGGTACCTTTGATTTGTGTGTTATTGTGCAGGAATTAGGCATGAAATAATAGAAAATGAAGGCACAAGAAAGTTGGCAAAGGGACCAAAAAAAGGTTGCATTCATCAGCTTGCTCGCTAGGCGAGGGCTGTGGCGAAGAGCTCGCTAGGCGAGCACCCAGTGAACAACTCCAGTATTTTACAGTAGCAAACATCAACAAACTCGCTAGGCGAGCAGCCAGCAAAGGTGGTAGCGAACACGTCCAGACTTGGTCAAAAGCGCAGCCAGCACTCACTCGCTAGGCGAGCCATTAGCGAGCTCCCAGCGAGCAATTCCAGTAGCAAAACCTCCTAAGCTCGCTGGAGCGAAGGTTGAAGCGTTGTCTTCGCCTAGCGAAGGTTTTGTTCGCCTAACGAACATGCAAATCTGGCAAAGGATATTTCTCTGGGCGCAGGTGCCTCAGGTGCCTCATTTTGGGGCTCGCTAGGCGAGCCATTCTGCTCGCCCAGCGAGCATGACAGCTCAGTAGCAGCACTATAAGTAGCAAGGGCTACTTTTTGGAGCCAGACTTTTACACTTCCATACTTTTGTACTTTTTAGATATTTTTCCAGCATTGCTCTAGAGATACTTTGTGACCTAGAAATCCTTTATCTTCATCTCTTAACAATCTTTCGCAAAAAGAAGGTGGATTCCCATCCAATCTCGATTATTCGACTCGGATGTTGATCAACCTTCTTCCGAAACTTGTTGACCAAGCTACCATGAAAATGAGTAGCTAAGTTCTTCATTTTGTCAAAGTTAGATGTAGATGGTCATAAGCTTTGTGTGTATATGAGATGATCTTCATTTGTAAACTCTTTAATGATGAATATATGGTGAAAACTTTGTTTTATTGAAAACTCTTTATGTTGGTTTATGATCGAGAGATGTTTACCAACTCTTTACCTAGGTTTTCATCCAATCTTGTTTGTTAGCTAGAGATAGTAATGAATGAATTTGTTCACCATAAGGTTGAACCAAAAAGTTGTCATTTTGATAGATTGTGTTAGAGATAAACAATGGATCAAAATGGGAAAACTCACAATGTGTGTTAGAGATAAACACATTGGGAGGACTTTGTGAAATAGTTTATCATCTAAAGGAGTGTATAAGTTTTGTTGATCGAACATATACATGCAAAGTGATCGTCGAACCCTAACTTTGGCAATATTTCTCAAATATTAAAACCAAATCTTTAACCGCATTTTCTCACACTTTTATGCAAGATACCGTGACTAAAACCAAAACCGCCTTGTTACTACGAGTTAAGAATTGAAACAACTGTCGAACGGCGGCGATATCTCACAATCCCTGTGGAGACGATAACAAAAACCCGACACCTAAGCTCGCTGGGAGCGAAGGTTGAAGCGTGGTCTTTGCCTAGCGAAGGTTTTATTCGCCTAGCGAACATGCAAATCTGGCAAAGGATATTTCTCTGGGCGCAGGTGCCTCAGGTGCCTCATTTTGGGGCTCGCTAGGCGAGCCATTCTGCTCGCCCGGCGAGCATGACAGCTCAGTAGCAGCACTATAAGTAGCAAGGGCTACTTTTTGGAGCCATATTTTTACACTTCCATACTTTTGTACTTTTTAGATATTTTTCCAGCATTGCTCTAGAGATACTTTGTGACCTAGAAATCATTTCTCTTCATCTCTTAACAATCTTTCACAAAAAGAAGGTGGATTCCCATCCAATCTCGATTATTCGACTCAGATGTTGATCAACCTTCTTCCGAAACTTGTTGACCAAGCTACCATGAAATGAGTAGCTAAGTTCTTCATTTTGTCAAGGTTAGATGTAGATGGTCATAAGCTTTGTGTGTATATGAGATGATCTTCATTTGTAAACTCTTTAATGATGAATATATGGTGAAAACTTTGTTTTATTGAAAACTCTTTGTGTTGGTTTATGATCGAGAGATGTTTACCAACTCTTTACCTAGGTTTTCATCCAATCTTGTTTGTTAGCTAGAGATAGTAATGAATGATTTTGTTCACCATAAGGTTGAACCAAAAATTTGTCATTTTGATAGATTGTGTTAGAGATAAACATTGGATCAAAATGGAAAAACTTAAAATGTGTGTTAGAGATAAACACATTGGGAGGACTTTGTGAAATAGTTTATCATCTAAAGGAGTGTATAAGTTTTGTTGATCGAACATATACATGCAAAGTGATCGTCGAACCCTAACTTTGGCAATATTTCTCAAATATTAAAACCAAATCTTTTACCGCATTTTCTCACACTTTTATGCAAGATACCGTGACTAAAACCAAAACCCCCTTGTTACTACGAGTTAAGAAATGAAACAACTGTCGAACGGCGATGATATCTCACAATCCCTGTGGAGACGATAACAAAAACCTGACACTTAAAAAAAACAATCAACAAAATGGCGCCGTTGTCGGGTATGAACAGGGATTGCGATGCTCACAATCCCTGTGGAGACGATAAAAAAAACAATCAACAAAATGGCGCCGTTGTCGGGGATTGTGAATTGATATTGCGAGTATCGCAATAATTGCTTAATTTTTAGCTTTCGAATTTTTGACTTGTGCTTGTAATTTGTTTGGTTTAGTGTGCAGCTTTCGTTTTATGCGAGGGCAGATTCCTGTACACGAACTTCTTTTTGATCCCGAGATCGAAAGAACCGCAAGGAGGCTGAATAGCAGAACGAGACGAAGGAGGCAACAAGCTAGACAACGACAAGAACAATGAGAAAGTTCTTCTACCACACATCCACCACCGTTCATACCTATCATGGAACCACCACAACCACCGCCCATTTCCACTCCATGTGTAAATAGTCCAAGGAATACTACTCAGTTTGCCAACCACACGGGAAGGCAAGCCGAGATGAAGACGGGAACTCTTAATTTACTATATGGAAGTCCATTCACCGGAATGGACCATGAGGATCCCTTTGCTTTTCTCACCAAATTTTACGAGATAGCATTGGCGGCCGGAGTTGATCAAGCTCAAGAGCTACCGTTGTTCAAAAGATTATTTCCCCACGCTTTGCTCGGCAAAGAAAAAGATTGGTACTTAGATCAAACACCTGCCGTCATGACAGATTGGAACGTGTTGGAAGAGAAGTTCATCGAAAGATTTTTCTCCCACAACCGGTTCATGGAATCCAAGACGGCCATCTCAGTGTTTTCACAAGGAACCAACGAATCATTAAATGAGGCGTGGGAAAGATTCAAATCCATGCTTCGGAAGTGTAAAGGGCATGGTTTTGATGAATTGACTCAAATCCATATTTTCAAAAATGGACTTCAACCAAATTGCAAGACTTTGTTGGATGCCACCTCGGGTGGTTCTTTATTGTCTAAAAACGCCGAAGAAGCTACAGATATCATAAATCAAATGGCTCTAAATGATCTCCAAAGTCAAAGTAGAGGCAACTCTTTGAAGAAGCCGGGAGTGCTTGAACTTGGGACGAACGATGCCATTCTTGCCCAAAACAAACTCATCTCACAACAAGTGGAACTCTTAACGCAACAAATAAAAGAGTTGAGAGAACCTTCAAAAGCTAAACAAATAGCTTATTGTGAGCTTTGCAAAGGTGAGCATGACACCGGATTTTGTCCACCTCCCGGGTTCGAAGAAGTAAACTACATGGCGAACCAACGAGACTACCAACCGAGACAACAACAACAACAACCTTATCAACCACATCCTCAAAATCAACAACAACACTTCCAAGGGAATCAAGGGTTCCATCCTAGGAGTAACTATTACCATAACCAAGGTTATGGGGGTGGTTCTTCTAGCCGTCAAAACCCTCCCCAAAATCCTTATCAACCTCAACAACCGTCGGTCGTAACTTCAAAGTTAGAAGAGACATTGACACAATTTATGCAAATGTCAATGGCTAATCAAAAGAGCAACGATGCGGCAATCAAAAATCTCGAGACTCAAGTTGAACAACTTGCTAAGCAACTAGCGGAACAACAACCCAGTCCACCTTTTTCGGCGAACACACAAACAAATCCTAAGGAGCATTGTAAATCGATCACGACGAGAATCGGGAGGGAGTTGATTAGTGAGAATAAAAAAGAGATGAGAGTGAACAAAGAGAGGAAAAGAAAAAAATTGAGGAGGAAATATTGGAGGATAATATTGATGGTGAAGTGGGGGAGTGGAGTGAGGAAGAAGTTGAAAAGAACAAAAAGAATGATGAAGTTGAAAAGAAAGAAAGTGTGGAAATTGAGAAAAATAAGAGTGATGAAGTACTGGTGGAGGAAGTGAAAAAGAAAAGAGCGAGAAGTTCTAGAGTTGCTAAAGGAAAGGAGGTAGTGAGCGCTACTCCAATCCAAAACCTTCCTTATCCACATGCTCCATCTAAAAGGGAGAATGAACGACATTACGCCCGGTTCATGGATATTTTCAAACAACTGCAAATCAACATTCCGTTTGCCGAAGCATTGGAGCAAATGCCCAAGTATGCCAAATTCATGAAAGACATACTTACAAAAAAGCGGAGGTATACGGAACCGGAGACCATTGTCCTAGATGCGAGCTGTAGTGCAATCATTCAAAGGACGCTTCCGAAAAAAGAGGTTGATCCAGGACGAGTTACTTTGCCGATTAAAATTGGTGATATCTATGTCGGAAAAGGACTAATTGATTTGGGGTCTAGCATCAATCTTATACCATTGTCTATTGTAAAGAGGCTTGGCAACATTGAAATTAAGTCCATCCGGATGACTTTGCAATTGGCCGATAAGTCGACTACCCATCCTCATGGCGTAGCCCAAGATGTTTTGGTTAAAGTCGACAAATTCTTTTTTCTGGTCGATTTTACTGTTATTGATATGGAAGAGGATGATGATGCTCCGATCATTCTGGACCGACCGTTCATGAAAACCGCGCGCATGATGATAGACGTTGATGACGGTTTGATGAAGGTGAGAGTCCAAAATGAAGAAGTTATTTTTGATCTATTCGAATCAATGAAGCATTCAAAAGATAGAAGTGATAGCTTTTGCATCGATGTGATCGAAGAGGCAATTTTAGAGGTTTCTAAGCATATTCATGAGATATCTCCTATGGAGTTAGCTCTTGATGACTCATTTGAAGTTTTCACAGTTGAAGAAGAGCAAGCTCTTGATGAATGCTTAAGGGAACTTGATAGTTTAAACAAACTACAACCGTGGGAAGTTGAGGAGGAAGACTTGAAGAAGGAGGTTAATGACGAAAAAGCGCCTATTGAATTGAAAATGTTACCTTCTACTTTGAAGTATGCATTCCTAGATGAGACCGAAGCAAAGCCGGTCATCATAAGCAACCTTTTGTCAAATGATGAAGAAGCCCGTTTGATCAATGTGCTGGAAAAAAATCAAGAAGCCATGGGTTGGACTCTTTCCAATCTCAAAGGAATTAGTCCTTCCTATTGCATGCACAAGATCTTAATGGAAGAGGATTTTAAGTCGGTAGCTCAACCACAATACCGCTTAAATCCTACTATGAAGGAGGTTGTTAGAAAGGAAGTTGTCAAGTTGTTGGATGCGGGAATGATTTACCCGATTTCGGATAGTCCATGGGTTAGTCCTGTGCATGTGGTTCGGAAGAAAGGTGGAATTACCGTGATCCGAAATGACAAGGATGAGTTGATCCCTACTAAAGTTGCAACGGGGTGGCGAATGTGTATTGATTATAGGCGGTTGAATACCGCACTTCGAAAAGATCATTTTCCACTCTCGTTCATGGATCAAATGCTCGAAAGACTCTCGGGGCAACAATACTATTGTTTCTTGGATGGCTATTCCGGGTATAACCAAATTACGGTTGACCCGGCCGATCATGAAAAGACGGCTTTCACATGTCCGTTTGGAATTTTCGCATACCGAAAAATGCCGTTTGGGTTGTGCAATGCACCGGCGACTTTCCAAAGATGTGTGCAAGCCATTTTTGCCGACCTTATTGAGAAAAAAATGGAAGTCTTCATGGATGACTTCTCGGTATTTGGTGGTTCCTTTAGTTTATGCTTGGCAAACTTGAAAACGGTGGTTGAAAGATGTGTGAAGACCAATCTTGTGCTTAATTGGGAGAAGTGCCACTTCATGGTGACCGAGGGGATATTGCTTGGCCATAAAGTCTCTTCAAGAGGGCTTGATGTTGATCGTGCTAAGGTTGAAGTGATTGAAAAGTTACCTCCTCCGGTGAATGTGAAGGGAATCCGAAGCTTTTTGGGGCACGCCGGGTTCTATCGGCGCTTTATCAAAGACTTCTCAAAGGTAGCTAAGCCTTTGAGTAATTTGCTAGCTAAGGACCAGGCATTTCTCTTAACCGATGAATGTTTGCAAGCTTTTGACACTTTGAAAGAAAAATTGGTTACCGCTCCAATTATAGTCACTCCAAATTGGAATTTAAATTTTGAGCTAATGTGTGATGCGAGCGACTATGCAATCGGAGCGGTATTAGGCCAAAGAAAAGAGAAAAAATTTCATGCGATACATTACGCAAGTAAAGTTCTTAATGAGGCTCAAATTAACTATGCCACCACTGAAAAAGAATTACTTGCGATAGTGTATGCGCTTGAAAAGTTTAGGTCTTATCTTATAGGGTCTAAAGTCGTAGTGTATAGCGACCACTCGGCGATTAAATATTTGCTCACCAATCCGGATTCGAAGCAAAGGCTCATTCGTTGGATCCTCTTGTTGCAAGAATTTGATGTTGAAATCAAAGACAAGAAAGGATCGGAAAATTTGGTGGCGGATCATTTATCTCGCTTAGTTAATGTGGTGGTTACCGCTTCAGAGAAGGAAATCCGGGAAGAGTTTCCTGATGAAGAACTTTTCAAAATTCAAGTTAGGTCGTGGTTTGCAGACTTTGCGAACCACAAGGCTAGTGGTTTTGTGCCTCCCGACCTAACTTCGAACCAAAAAAGGAAGTTTCTTTCGGATGCCAAGTATTACATATGGGATGACCCGTACTTGTTTAAGTTGGGTAGTGATAACCTTTTAAGGAGACGCGTTACTGGCGATGAAGCGCAGAGCATCCTTTGGCATTGTTGTAATACCTCAAAATTTGCCCTCCTCTCTTGGGACTAGCATAACATATTGCATAGCATTTTTAGGTCATTAGGCATTGCATATTGCATAGCATATGGTTACATTGTGCAAGCTATCCTCATAAGTCTTGATCAGAAGAGGGAGAGGTCATGGTGCAAGCTAGGGTTTCATTGGACTGGTCATTGATCATCTGAGGATGTGGAGGTCCAAATTAGGGTTTTGTGATTCTCAAGGGGATTGGTCTTCATCTTGGTTGAAATAATACATCATCATCATCATGGTTTGATATCATCCAAGAAGATTCAAGTGATTGATCATATACCTTGAGATTAGGGTTTTGACCACTGGTCAACCCTAATCAGTTGCATTGGGCCAATCAGGGCATGGCATGGAGATGGGGTCTATAATGGATATGGGGATCATCATATGATTATATGGAGTTTATGGAGGCTAGGGTTTCATCATTGAGCCATTTCATCAGAGAATTGGGGCTCAGATTGATCAGTGCATTGCCAAATTCATCTATCAGTTGAAAAATTCAACTGTGGTCAACTGTGCATGATTTGATGGATTTGGAGGTGGGAGAGAGTTGGATACACTTAATTCATGTTTAAATGAGTTGCATTTGATGTTTCAAAGCTCAAGAATGAAGAAAATAAAGTCAGACAAAAAATTGCCAAAATTAGAAAGTGACTTGTAATGAAAGTTTCCAAAAATGGAAAGTTTTTCACCACAAAATTACATGTCCAAAAAATCTTCAAATGAAAATTTGTTCAACATGAAAGTTGTAGATCTTGATCTCACCTTTCCAAAAAGTCCAAGAACTTGAAATTCCCATGTATGGTTGGCAAGTTATGGTCCATTCATTTTCCAAAAAGACCTATAATCAAAGTGGCATAACTTTCACATGGAATGTCCAAAATGGATGATCTTTTTATGATCAAACTCCATTTCACATGTACTTTCATGGTGCATAATCAAAATTCATCAAAAATGGTCAATGCAAAAGGTCAATTTTCAAGTGCAACAATTAAAATCCAAGGGCAAAATGGTCCAATTTGAGAAATACATGGAATTTTGAGATGGGACTTTTTGCAACACTCTCCAAATGCAAATTGAAACTTGTTTGGACTGTCATGAGCTGTCATGGTGCAATATTTGGCAAGGCTATTTTTGAACTTTCACTTAAAGTGCAATTATGCTAATTACTTCCAAATTGCTAATTGAGATTAAGAAAGTGATTAAGGCATTGGTATAAGTTTCTAATTGTAACAGAAATGTTGATCATAATCACAATTCTCAAGATCCCTAACTAACTTTCCCTCCCAAAGTGAAAATTCTCTCAAGAACTTCATCAACATTTTTGATCCAAACTTCACCAATTCTTCACCAAATTGAACAATTCTTTTTGATTCATATTCCATGAACCTTCATCTCCATCTGTTTTGGTGAATTCGTGGAAAAAACTACAAGATCAAGGACTGTTCATAATGTGCTCATCAATGGCATTTTGAGAATTCTTCCAATTGAAGCAACCTCGAGCCAAGGATCTTCCTCCATTCAACTTCCTATACCTCAATCATCATCTGTTTTGGAAAATCGCGCGTGGAAACAAGCTGATCAACAACTGCCATCAACCTAAGGTGCATTTTCAAATCTCACCATTTCTTGAATTATGATATGCGTATTGTAGTGCATTCAATGTAGATGAACATGATATGCTTGGTTTTTGATTTGGTTAGCTATTGAATGAGTTATTGTGTTTTGAAATTTTGTCTTCATAACTTAAAATGCTCGATCCCTTCGCCATGGTTAGAATTAGGAAATTTGAGTTACATATCTGGAATCTACATGGAAGGACGGTTCTATTGATTATAAACTTGTTGATTTTGGTGACGTTTTGTTGTTCTTCAATTTTCTGGAAAAATGAAAGTGTTCTTGTACAAGAACACGATGGAAGAGGCTGTTTGATCCACAATTGCCCTTGCCTTGTTCAAATTAGTTGTTTACCGCCAGGCTTAGCCAATAGAAACGCGCCATTGCCTCTTTCTGGAACGACGCCGTTTTGGCCGGTTCCTTTAATATTACAATTTTGCCATTGCATTATTTAAATTAATTATTATTTCATTTATTTTTCTTTTGGTTATTTCGTTTTGGTACATGATCTTCAAAAATTTATAGAGACTTCATAACTCATCCAAATTGAGTGAGACTTTTTGCATTGTTTTCATGATGATGTGTAGAATTTAATGGTTATTTTTGTGGATTTTTTGCATGTGTAGAAAAATAATTGGCCTAGGGTTTGTTTCAATGTATGCATTTTGTACATGCCATGCCAAAACATTCATGAAATGATGATACCTTTAAGGAAATGGATGAAAATTTTTGTGTTTATTCTGGACATCTTGATGGTGATTTTTATGTAGAGTTTGTGATTTTTAAATACTTGGTGAAGGAGATATGATTTTTTGAATAGAGGTGTGACAATTTGTGTCACACCAAGCTAGGTCAACTTCATGATTTTATTTGCCTGGCCTAGAAATGTTTGATTGCTCCAATTTTTTGCATGAATGATCATTGATATGTCAAGATAACATGTGAATTTTTCTGGATTTATTGGTTGCATTTGCTAATTGATTGATAATTTTCTTCCCTGTGTGATCATTTTGTAACCTTGTGTGACACATGTTGGCATTTTGTTTGTGAAATTCTCATATTGTATTGGATGGATGTGAAATTTGACATGTGCATTGTAGACACATTGAAGGACATAATGGTTTTGGTCCCATTCATTTCTAATATGTTGTCACTGTTTTATGATTTATTGAAGTGGATGCTTGTGTTAATGCCTTGAAATGGCTTGTATAATTTTGTCTGGACTTCTTGATTTTCATTGACCTAGTTCCTCTTGTCCAATTGAGCTGAAAATTGACATGCTACTCATTGAATGTGTCCTGTTTAGGTGTGAATTTTTGTGGGATTAATTGAATTGTTTTTGTATGCTTTTGATTGAGATAGTTCTGTTTGGTCTTTTGAGGTTGCATATGACCTAGTTTGTGATGTTTTGGTCATGAAATGATAATGGTAAATGATATGAGCATGGGACCAATTGCATTTGCTTTTTAATTGTTTGAATGTGATTTTGGACAATTTTCACTTGCTGTTTAGGATTTTTCATCTCCTTTGGACCCTAGGCTTGGCCTAGTGGTCTAGTTTCTTATGTTTGATGTGGATTTTCAGGATGAAATGCACAATGCTTAAGGAGATTGCTTCAAGTTGATTAAATTGACTTTGTGAGATGTTGTGAACTAACCTTGACTTTGTTTTGTAGGGTTTGAGGCTTGAGCTTGAGCTTATAGTTTGCACTTGTGTGCATTAACTTGTGTTGCTTGTACAGATTAACTGATTAACATTTATTGTTTGCTGTTTGTCTGTCTGAGTACTAATGGTATTGGATTGATTTCAGGTACCTTAGTTGCTCATAGTTCTTATTGAACTTGCTTGCTGTTGCTTGGTTGTTTAACCAATAGAGGTAGAATCTCTTAACTCCATGTAGTCTGGAAGACCTGGTCTGTTACTTGGCCAGGTAGCTGTCTGAAGTCCTCCTTAAGAGGCAATGTTTGTGCTTGTTTACATTTGTGCCAAGCAGGAAAAGACCTTGATTAACGCAATTGGCAGAACACAAGAGATGTGCAATCCATCTCCTGCTATTCTTGTTGAGTCATCCCTTTGCTCACACAACTGGTGTTGATGCATTGGGATATTAACCCAAGATCTTGTACAGTGTACAGTTGTGTCTGAGTCATGAGTGTAGAAGGGTTCCCACTTTCTGAACCCACACTCCTTTGTCTGAAGCTCTCCCTGGCCAGGGATAAGAGCTGTGAGGTCTCATCCTCACTCACCTTTCATCAGCTTCACCTTAGCCCCTCAATGGCAAGGTTAAGAGCTAACACTACCCTTGTACAGTTGACTTGCCTTGGCAGTCTAACCCATTGTTTGAGCCCACTTGTCTGGATATAGTGTGTGCTAACTGTGAATATTTGCTTTGTTTTGCTTTTGCTTGCATGCTTGCTTTGCCTGGATAGGATAGCTTGCTGTGATGCAAGTAGATAGAAAACTCAACCTAGGACCATTGTGGAATTCATGATAACTATTAGGCTCGAGTCAGCTCCCTTTTAGTTTGTCATTTCCCAGTCTCTGGTTAGGAGATAGTTTCTCCCCTGTTAAGGGGAACTATGTTGCCCTGATCCTCATACCAGATGAGGTACGTAGGCAGGAGGTCGTGCGAGATCTCTCCGGGCAAACCTTTTTCTTTTTTGTGTGTGTTTGTTTGACAGCTATTAGGCTCGAGTTCCAGACTCCTTATTTAGCATGTTTTGTATGTTGTTTGACAGTTGCTAAGCTCGAGTTCTCGACTCCTTAGTAACTTGTTGTTTGTTTGTTTGAGTGTGTGCTTGACAGTTATAGGCTCGAGTTCCCGACTCCCTATTAACTTGTTATGTTGTTGTGTGCTTGGAAGCTGATGTAAGTCCATCGAGTGGCATTCGGGTTCTAGTGTGGGTTTGTTTTGGGTTCGGATGCTGACATAAGTCCAGTGATTGGCAGTCGGGCTCCATGTTTGCCCTTTAGTGTGTGTTTTGGTTCGGATGTTGATGTAAGTCCAGTGATTGGCAGTCGGGCTCCATGTTTGCCACTTTGTGTGCGGGTGTTTTGTTTTGTTTGGCGTGCGTGAGCCGAACTACGGCTGCTCTGATTCTCATTCCAGATGAGATACGTAGGCATAGGATACGAGATCCTATCGAGCATGTTCCCCCTTGTCCCGAACTACGTTGACTCTGATGTTTGTTTCTGACAAACTACGTAGGACCAGGATGCGATATCCTGCCGAGTTACCTTCATCCGTCTTCCACCTGTGTCCGATAGTATGTGTGCGTGTGTGTATTCTTTGAGCAGTGTTTGTGTAGCAACCTTATTCTATTTTCTAGAGCGTGGATCCCGTCGAGTACGACGGATGTGAGGGGTGCTAATACCTTCCCCTTTCGTAACCGACTCCCGTACCCTTTCTCTTTAGTCGCAAGACCATTTCCTTTCCAGGTTTACTTAGAGCGTTTCCTTTCCCTCTTTGGGATAAATAACGCACGGTGGCGGCTCTGTGTTGTTTTTGTTTCAGCCCGCCGGTTGTTTTTCGCGGATGCGACAGCTGGCGACTCTGCTGGGGATTCAAATGTTGACCTGTGCTGGTCCATCTTCCCTAAGCGAGTCTCTCATAGCGTTCTAGGGTAGTTTAGGTTGCTTGTGCTGCTTTATTTATTGCACTTATTATTCTTTTGTATATATTTGCATAAATATTTGCATGCATCATACTATCATGTTGCCGTCCTCTGTGCAGGTGGTTCCTCTGTTTGGGGTGGGTGTTCTGAGTGGGGCTAAGACCCAGGCCCGAGTATACACCTAGGATTAGTGTGGTCTCACGTTCCTCATTTGCTTTATCAGCATATTGTTGTAACGTGACATACCACAAGCCGGACGAGGTTCATTTGATAGTGCTTTCCTCCGTGGGGTACTCCACTTTGGCTTAGTTACTTCATCTGAGCTGTTGATTCTGGTGACCGATCATTTCCCGGATCTTTGGTTTAGACGATCTTAAGGGAGCTACAATGGCACACCCGAAAGGGCAAACCCATTGAGTATCTCTGCCCGATTGTCGAGACTATTATCCGCCTTAGGGTGACCTGATTAGAATTTACCTGTGAGGGGAGGGTGATACTTTCAGATGCATGTTCAGATGGTGACTCAGATGGTGACTTTTGGTTCCGTGACTCAGAGTCATATTTATAAGTCGGATTTATGGTCATTTATTGCCGAGACGCCGGAGTGCTGTCCGAGTTATTTATCAGTGGGGATCCGTTTATTTCAGGATTCCCCGGGCCGATTCAGAGATGGTTATGGGTATCTGCTCAAAGACTGATGATGATGATGATGTATCTTCCGTTTATTTCGGAACCCGTGGGTCGGATTGGTGGTTACTTGTTCCCTCAGATGGTTATGATCAGTTCAGAGACCAGGTTTCAGTGCAGATGATCAGACAGCTTGGAGGATGGCAACGCATTGCATTCATTCATCAACATCATTACATCTTGCATTTACCTGCATCTAACACATGTTTATCCATATGCAGGGACATTTTTGATCGAGATCCTGGTTGAGAGACTTTCTGCTCAGATATGAGGCCCGGTTTGAAGCATGACATTGCCTACAGTTTCTTCAACCCAGAGATTGACGAGTTGAGAGATATGGTAGCGTTGGTTACACCCGACCATGTGGGGATGTTTAGAGAGTCATACGGTAGTATTCTGAAGATGGTTTTCAGACTCACTGACAGTGATCGAAGTGCCATTCATACTCTTCTCCAGTTCTATGACCCGGGTCTGAGATGTTTCGTGTTTCCAGATTATCTGTTGGGACCTCTGATGGAGGACTATGCTAGCATCTTGGGTATTCCGATTCGAGATCAGATTCCTTTCTGCGCTATTAGGGGAGAGCCTGATGTCCTTGGGATTTCCCGTGCTCTTTATTTGAGTCCGGAAGTGACCAAGGAGGGTTTGAAGGAGAAAGGAAAATTACCGGGTTTTCACTTGAGTTTCTTGGAATTTAAAGCTAAGGAACATGCTGATGTGGGTGATTGGAAGACGGTTTGCGCTTTGATAGCTGTGAGCATTTATGGTGTTATTCTGTTTCCTAACCAGAAGAACTTTGTGGACCATAATGCTATCAGATTGTTCATGCGGAGAAACCCTATTCCTACTCTGATCGGAGACGTCTATTACTCGGTTCATAACAGGAATGAGAAGAGACGTGGTGGTCTGATCAGGTGCTGCGCTCAGATGCTATTCAAGTGGTTTATGGGGTATTTGCCTTCCCGAGGTGCTTTTGCTCATATTGATCCCACTGTCAAGTGGTCATTCAGGTTGATGGGTTTGCGGGCTGATGATATAGCATGGACTCATAATGGTTTGGCTGAACGAAATTTTATATATAGCTGTGGGGTTTTTCCCAATGTGCCTCTTATAGGAGTTCAGGGTTGCATTAATTACAACCCGACGCTTCTTAGGAGACAGATGGGGTTCGCTATGGAGGTTCCTCCCCTTGAGTGTGAGACTCAGGAGTCTTTTTATTTTCCAGTGGAGGGCAATCAGGCCAAGCTGATGCAGGTGTCTGGGTCATGGCGTAACATTCAAAGAAAGGGCAAGGTTCCGTTTGGCAAGGTCAACTGCCAGTATTTTCCTCTATTTGATGATTGGTTGCGGAAGAGGATTGAGGTCACACGTCTACCATTTCCTGGAGGTGATCTTGGGTGTCCTATGATTGAGGGTCCAAGTTCTTCTGTTAGTATGGAAGAATTCCTTGAGATGAAGAGAGCCAGAGATCAATTGCTTGCAGAGAAAGCGGAATTGGAGATGAGTGTTGCTCGGATTCAGACGGTTAACCAGGAGATCAAAGTGAAGATGGAAGATCAAGACAAGCGACATGCCTTGGAAGCAAAGCGCTTTGAGATGGATACTGCCTATTATGGGAAGATCAGCCAAGCCTTAGCGTCATCCAACAGGGAGCACGACATCACCAAAGAGAGATTGGCTAGAGCTTCAAAGGTCATTGAAGATGAGAAGGGGAGGCAAATCCTCGTGAGGGATCAGAGAGACGCTAGAGACAGGGTCCTTGCTGCAGAATGGGAAGCAGAAAAAGCGAAGATCATTGCCGAGAGGGATCATTACATTGCTGAGAGAGATCACTACTTCAGGCAGATGAAGATTCACCAGAAGGAGGTGGGAAGATTACAGCAGGAGAACACCGAGCTCAGGTTCGCCGCAGAGTTCGCGAGGATGGAAGCTGAGATAGGGCCATCTGTGGGACCCTCATCAGGCTAGCTTTCATTTGTGTTGGATTACCGTCAGGATTGTTGACGGAATTCATTTGCTTGTATTTCTTTCCCGATTCTGGAGGATTGTATTTGAATTTTATCTGATTTGATGTATTACTATGGCACTGTTGGTGCACTTTTGGCTATGTGATGGATATTTTCATTCAGTGATTGATCTTCAAGCTTTATTTGCTTTATTGTATGCACTTACACAAGCACACACATGGTTGGGGGTATCACGCTATTATATATCTCTGATCTGCACGATGAAATCAAATGCTAAATATCAGAATATTGCTGCCGAATTATTATTCGTCTCTATGATGCCAGGATCAAGAGACAAAGTGTCCTTCATATGAATAGACACTGCATTCATGCATGATCATAATAACCTGTGTTTTATTTTGCAGGTATCTGTTGCTAACGTGCTTGATTGTTTCAGAAATCATTGCTCGTGCTCGCAGAGTCATACCTTTGCACTCAACACGCCCTCACAGATACTTTACCAAGCGCAATACTCCCAGACTCATGGATCTTCCCAACGCAGACATCCTCGAGCTAAAGGACAAGATGAGTGAGCTGATCAACATTATGCAAGGCTTTGCAGTTGGTCAGAAGGCTCTGGCGGACAAGGTTGAGAAGCTCGAGCGGGCTTCAGCAGCAAACAGCGGTGTGAACCTGGATGGTGTCTCCAACCAGGGGATTGGGGGTTCTAGAGATGGTGGAAAAAGAGACACTGTCGGTATGGTGAATAACCCTGTTGGGGGTTTTGGTGGTGCTGGTGGTCAACCTAGGCCCGGTCAGGGGCAGAATCTGAAGGACAGTCTGTTGCCTCCATTCTATGGGTTTGATGAGGACCGAGAGGAAGACAGGGAAGCCGATCAGTTCTCGATGCATAACGAACCGTTCGGTCAATACAGTGCTCCGCCTCAGAGTAAAGAAATTCAGCTGCTGGCTGAGAAGATTAAGGTGCTGGAGAGCTATGCCACTCCCGGGGTGGTTAATATGTCGAACATGGGGCTGGTTGAGGGGATTGTGATCCCACAGAAGTTCAAAGCGCCCACATTTGACCGATACAATGGGAGTTCTTGTCCTGAGACGCATCTGCAGGCCTTCGTCCGCAAGATTTCTGCATACACCATGGATCAGAAGCTATGGATGTACTTTTTCCAGGACAGCCTGTCCGGAGGCTCACTGGAATGGTATACCAAGCTGAAGTCCTCAGACATAAAGAACTGGCAGGATCTTGGGGACGCTTTCTTCAAGCAATATCAGTTCAATGCTGATATGGCTCCGAGTCGTACCCAGCTGCAGGGTATGTCTCAGAAGAATAGTGAAGGGTTTAAGGAATATGCCCAACGGTGGAGAGAGCTGGCTGCCAGAGTGCAACCTCCACTTGTTGACCGAGAGATGTCGGATCTTTTCATGGGGACCCTGCAGGGGGTATTTGCTGAAAGGATGGTTGGTTGTCCGGTGACCAACTTTTCTGATATAGTTGTGGCGGGGGAGAGAATAGAGAGTTGGCTGAAGCTCGGGAAGATTCAGGGTACTGCCTCATCGTCAGGACTGAAGAAGCCTTTCGGCAATGGCCAGAGGAAGAAAGAGGGTGATACTAGTGCGGTATACACTTAGAGAGGACCCAGTAGGGATCGTTATTTCCAGCACACCGCTGCAGTAACCATTCCTGCTGAGCATCAGCCTGCACCGCAGCAGCAGCAACAATAGCAGCAGCGAAGGCAACCCTTCCAGCAGAGGCCTCAAAGGGCCGGGTATCAAGTCAGGGGGAGAGCAGTGGACAGACAATTTGATAGGCCTCCGGTGACCTATTCCTTTCTGTTCAAAAAGCTGATGGACTTGGGACTTGTACAGACAAGGACTCTGGCACCTTTGAGACCTGATCAAAGGCCAGCCAGCTATGATGAGAATGCTAAATGCGAATTCCACTCAGGTGCGCCTGGGCATAATATTGAGAACTGTAAAGCTTTTAAGCACACAGTTCAAGACCTGGTGGATTCGAAGGCAATCAACTTCGCACCATCTCCCAACGTAAACGCTAATCCCATGCCCGCGCATGGTCAGAGGGGGGTGAATGCAATCTCCGAGGAGAACCGAGTTGGGTTGTTGTCTGTTGATCAGTTGAAGACGCCTCTGGCTGAGGTCAAGAGGCTGTTGTTGAAGAATGGGGTTCATCCGGGCTGTAATGTTGATTGTGCTGAGTGCACTGTTGCTCCTGAGGGATGCATACTTCTGAGAAAGACTGTCCAGGGTTTGATGGACGAGGGGAGTATTGTGGTTGAAAAGAAGGCTGGTTCGGAAAAGGAAGAGGTCTCCACCATAACGATCTATTTTGATCCGGTGGATTTGTCAACTCTTGCTGAAGCGGCTCCAGTTACCATCACGGTACCTGGACCGATTCCGTATGACAAAGATGATGCCGTGCCATGGCATTATGGTGGGGAGGTCTACTGCAACGGGGAGAAGGTAGAGGAGCAGACTGCAGGTGAAACCACCGTGTCAAAGGTGGATAATGCCGGTCCCAGCGGTTTCACTCGCAGTGGCAGATTATTTGCA
Organism: Lathyrus oleraceus; assembly: GCF_024323335.1. NCBI lineage: Eukaryota > Viridiplantae > Streptophyta > Magnoliopsida > Fabales > Fabaceae > Lathyrus > Lathyrus oleraceus. The sequence continues at coordinate 230,317,042 of NC_066581.1, forward strand.
CCAGATGCCCTGAGGGGAGGAGAAGGAGAGAAAGAGAAAAAAGAAAAGGCTGAGGCTTTAGCCAGGGCAAAAGGAAAAGCGGTGGTTGGTAATGGTACTCCTGTGGTGACATGGGCGCCTGCGGGGTCGGAAGAAAAACTTGATGATGATGCAGAGGAATTTTTACGAATCATTAAGAAGTCCGAGTACAAGTTAGTGGATCATCTGCAGCAGACTCCTTCCAAAATCTCAATCTTGTCGTTGCTGTTAAGCTCTGAGGGGCATAGGGAGGCTTTATTGAAAATCTTGAAGAAGGCCTATGTTCCTCAAGAGATAACAATAAATCAACTGGAGACGGTCGTGTCTAATGTGCATGCTAGCCATGGGCTGGGCTTTACCGACATGGACCTGAAGGTGGATGGGAGGAACCATAATAGGGCACTACACATCGCCATGGAATGTAAAGGGGCCGTGCTTTCGCATGTGCTGGTTGATACCGGCTCCTCTTTGAATGTGTTGCCAAAGAAGGCTCTGGCAAAGCTGAATTGTGATGGGCTGATTTTGACTCCGACTGATTTGATAGTGCGGGCGTTCGATGGGTCAAAGCGGGCCGTGTTTGGGGAAGTTGAGCTGCCAATGAAGATAGGCCCGGAGGTGTTCAAGTCGACTTTCTACGTCATGGATATTCAGCCGGCATACAGTTGCCTGTTGGGTAGGCCGTGGATCCATGCTGCTGGGGCAGTGACCTCGACTTTGCACCAAAAGTTGAAGTATATCTGGGAAGGTCAAGTCGTCACTGTGTGTGGAGAAGAGGACATCTTTGTCAGCCACTTGTCCTCATTCAAATATGTGGAGATGGACGGAGAAATCTGGGAGACGCCTAGTCAGGCATTTGAAACCATTAAGGTAGAGAATGCTCTTTTTGCCAAGGAGGAGGAGAAACCGTCCATTTCTTCGTACAAACAGGCCGCTGAGGTGGTAAAAAGTGGAGAGGCTCCTGGCTGGGGCAGAATGATGGATGTCCCCGCGAAGAAAGACCGATTTGGAGTTGGGTATCAGCCGGGCCGAGGCTCAGGACAAGGCAGAGGACGTCGTACGTCAGTCACCTTCACGAGTGCCGGAATGCTGGATCCGGATCACATCTGCATGATGAGTGAAGACACTGACAGTGACTGTGAAATCGACCAATGGATAAAGCCGTGTGCACCAGGGATGGGAATCCAGAACTAGAAGGCTGAAAAGATCATCCGGGTCACTCTGCTGGAGAGTAATATTTTTCCTGTTTTTGATTTTATATGCATGAAAGCCATACGTGTTGCCCGACACGTAATGGTTCATTGTAAGGGCCACCTCATGTCCATATTTGCAAGATTTTGCATCATCAATAAAGGATGTTTTTCAGTTAAAAGTGGTGCTCCCTGTTTTTCATTTATTTTTGCAGTTTAAAAATAAAAACAGAATAAAAATGGCAATGATTTCATTTTTGTTTTTCAATTTGTCACACCGGTTCTAAAGCAATGCATGAATCAACATTCATGCAGATGCGATTCTTCTCTGGATCTCATTAATAACAATCCTGTTACACCCTCATATGACTTCGACTATCCGATCTATCTTGCTGAAGAAGAAGACGAAGAAGATTGTGAACTGCCAGGGGAATTAGTCAGGTTGTTGAAACAAGAGGAGAAGGTGATTCAGCCGCATGAAGAGCCGATTGAGATTGTGAATCTGAGTACCGACGAGGTTAAGAAAGAAGTGAAAATCGGGGCTGCTTTGGAGGAGAGTGTCAAGAGCAGACTGGTGGCGTTGTTGAAAGAGTATGTCGACATCTTCGCCTGGTCTTATCAAGATATGCCAGGGTTGGATACCGATATCGTTGTGCACAAGCTACCATTGAGAGCAGATTGTCCTCCAGTGAAGCAGAAGTTGCGCAGAACTCGACCTGACATGGCAATGAAAATTAAGGAAGAAGTGCAGAAGCAGTGGGATGCTGGTTTCCTTGCTGTCACTAATTATCCTCCATGGGTCGCGAACATTGTGCCAGTCCCGAAGAAAGATGGCAAGGTGAGAATGTGTGTGGACTACCGAGATCTGAACAGAGCTAGTCCAAAAGATGATTTTCCATTACCTCACATTGACGTGTTGGTAGATAATACAGCTCAATTCTCGGTGTTTTCCTTCATGGATGGCTTTTCTGGCTATAACCAAATCAAAATGTCGCCAGATGATATGGAGAAAACAACGTTCATCACACCATGGGGCACTTTTTGTTACAAGGTGATGCCATTTGGTCTCAAGAACGCCGGTGCTACTTATCAGAGGGCCATGGTGACTTTGTTTCATGATATGATTCATCATGAAATTGAATGCTATGTTGATGACATGATAGCAAAGTCCCAAACAGAAGAGGGGCATTTGGTAGATCTGGCCAAGTTGTTCGACCGGTTGAGACTGTTCAGACTGAGGTTGAATCCGAATAAGTGCACGTTCGGAGTGCGGTCCGGTAAATTGCTGGGGTTCATTGTAAGTGAAAGAGGAATCGAGGTTGATCCTGCAAAAGTAAAAGCGATAAGAGAAATTCCTGAACCGAGAACAGAGAAGGAGGTTCGTGGTTTCTTAGGTAGATTGAACTACATTTCACGGTTCATATCTCATCTAACAGCCACGTGTGAACCGATATTCAAACTATTAAGAAAAGATCAAACGGTCAGGTGGAATGATGATTGCCAAGTGGCATTTGAAAGAATAAAAGAGTATTTGCAGGAGCCTCCGATTCTGATGCCTCCTGTGGAGGGAAGACCGTTAATTCTGTACCTAACGGTCCTCGAGGGGTCTATGGGGTGTGTATTGGGGCAGCATGACGAGTCTGGTCGAAAAGAGCATGCCATATACTACCTTAGCAAAAAGTTTACCGACTGTGAAACAAGATATTCACTGCTCGAGAAAACTTGTTGTGCTTTGGCCTGGGCTGCTCGCCGACTGAGACAGTATATGCTGGTTCATACCACTTTATTGATTTCCAAGATGGATCCAATCAAGTACATTTTTGAGAAGCCAGCGTTGACCGGACGGGTTGTGAGGTGGCAAATGATTTTGACTGAATATGATATTCAGTACACATCTCAGAAAGCAATTAAGGGGAGTGTATTGTCTGATTACCTTGCCCAGGAACCTATTGATGATTATCAACCGATGAAGTTTGAATTCCCTGATGAGGACATCATGTTTCTCAAATCGAAAGATTGCGAGGAACCGATCCCGGAGGAGGGGCCTGACCCTGAATCCGAATGGATTCTGATGTTTGATGGGGCCGTTAACGTGAATGGAAGCGGTGTTGGTGCTGTTTTGGTTACGCCGAAAGGATCCCACATTCCTTTTGCTGCCCGGCTAACATTTGAGTGCACCAACAACGTAGCTGAATATGAAGCTTGCATATTGGGGATTGAAGAGGCGATTGATTTGAGGATCAAAAACCTTGTCATATATGGAGATTCAGCTCTGGTTATAAATCAAGTTAACGGAAAATGGTATACGCATCAATCTCATTTGGTTCCGTATCGAGATTATACGAGGAGATTGTTGACGCTTTTCACCAAGGTGAAAATGCATCATGTGCCTAGAGAGGAGAATCCTTTGGCAGATGCTTTGGCTACTCTAGCTGCTTTGATTAAGGTGCAGAGGTGGAATCAGTTCCCCAGTGTGGAGATTGGACGTCTGGATAGACCGGCTTATGTGTTTGCTGTTGATACAGCGCCTGATGATGAGAAGCCGTGGTATTTCGATATCAAACGCTATCTTGAGACGCAAGAATATCCTGAGGGAGCATCCAAGAAGGATCGAAAGACTCTGCGGAGGTTAGCCATGGTGTTTTACCTGAATAAGGATGGGGTTTTGTATAAGCGGAATTTTGATTGGGTCTTGCTCAGATGTGTTGATGATCGAGAAGCAAGCCGATTGATGAAAGAGGTTCATGAGGGATCGTTCGGTACCCAAGCCAGTGGGAATGCAATGGTAAAGAAGCTGTTGAGAGCAGGTTATTACTGGATGACAATGGAGGCTCAATGTTTTAATTTCGTGCGGAAGTGTCATAAATTCCAGATTTATGCTAATAAGGTGCACGTGCCTCCAAATCCGTTGAGCTTAATGTCGTCCCCGTGGCCGTTCGCTATGTGGGGCATTGATATGATCGGAAAGATTGAGCCTACGGCTTTGAATGGGCACATGTTCATATTGGTGGCTATTGATTACTTCACCAAGTGGGTTGAAGCAGCCTCTTATACGAACGTGACAAAGCAGGTCGTTGCCCGATTTCTCAAGAGAGACATCATTTTCCGATATGGGGTTCCCGAGAGAATCATTACTGATAATGGTTCTAATTTGAACAATAAGATGATGGCAGAGTTGTGCCGAGAATTCAAGATCGAGCATCACAATTCTTCTCCCTATCGTCCGAAGATGAATGGGGCGGTTGAGGCAGCCAACAAGAATATTAAGAAGATTGTGCAGAAAATGGTGGTAACCTATAAGGATTGGCATGAGATGTTGCCGTTTGCATTGCATGGGTATCGAACGTCGGTGCGCACATCTACTGGGGCAACTCCTTTCTCGTTGGTATATGGAATGGAAGCGGTGCTACCGGTTGAGGTTCAGATTCCCTCTTTGAGAGTCCTGATGGACGTGAAGTTGCAAGAGGCGGAATGGGTAAGGACCCGGTACGAAGAGTTGAGCCTGATTGAAGAAAAGAGACTGGCAGCCATTTGTCATGGGCAGTTGTACCAACAAAGGATGAAGCGTGCTTTTGACAAAAAGGTGCGACCTCGGGTGTATCACGTAGGTGATCTGGTGCTGAAAAGGATCCTTCCTCCTCAAAACGATCGTAGGGGCAAATGGACACCGAATTACGAAGGTCCATTCGTGGTCAAGAAGGTTTTCTCTGGCGGAGCCTTGTTGTTAACGACCATGGATGGCGAGGATTTTCCATCCCCTGTGAATGCGGACGCAGTTAAAAAATACTTCGTATAAAGAGACCCGCTGGACGAAAAGAACAAAATAGTCCAGGCAAAAAAGGGGCATCCCGGCGAACCAAAAACAGAAAGAAAGGTTCGGGCAAAAATTAGGGATAGAATGAAAAATGTACACCCGGCAAGTCGAAAACCTGAAAAGGCGACTTGGGTAAAAAGGGGTATCCCGGTGGACTGAAAACCCGAAAGGGCGGTCCAGGCAAAAGAGGGATTGAAACGAACAACTGCGTCTAGCATGATCGTTGCGCTTTTGGTTAAAGCATCATGGATAATACCCGGTAGGGATCAATCAGAAGCGTCTTGTTCAGAAGGCAGAAAGCACGGAGAGTCTGAGGACATATGGGGTGTAACCGAGTTGGAACTCGATGAGACCACGGGTTTCACGTTGCCATTAGGATAGATTTTTCCTTTTGAGCGCAATTACCTCTTTCCAGGAATTGCTTCCTTTGTATTGCTCATTTGAGCCACACTTTTTCAATCAATAAAATGCACATTCAGTCAAATAATTTTGTTTTTGTTTTTCATTACCGCTTTGATTGCAAAAACATCCGATTATTTTTTGATAAAGAATCTTTGCATTTTAAAACATACAGGTTCCTTCCAATGCATGTTTATAAGATTGAACGCTTGAAATCTTATTTGGAAGGTTGAGTGACCCAAGTGTTGAAATCTTGACACGCCTGGGGGCATGGTTTTATCTGACGATCTGTTTTGCAGGAACTGTTAGGTATTCCTCGCTCACTTGCAGGTTGTGATGTGGAAACTTTGGTAAAGAAATCCCCATGGAGTCCGATCAGGGACGAATGATATGAAGGAATGAAGAACGGAGAGACGTTGAGACATACGACGATCCTTGGATGATAATCAAGAAGACTCTTCAAAGTCGGAAGACTTGAAAGTCTGTAGAAATTCCCCAGAGAGTCCAATCAGGGACGAATGGAGGACGGTGAAGAGGCGAAGGACGTACGACGAGCCTTGATGATAATCAAGAAGACTCTTCAAAGTCGGAAAATTGAAATTTCTGTATAAATCCCAGGAGTACGTTTCTCGTCGAGCGCGGAGTGATTGGGAATACAAGATGATGGAGCAGAAAAGGTCCAGACGAGTCTGGGAGTTCTCAAAAGTAGAAAGCTGATACGAGATTAGGAAGTGGATACCATGGTTCGACGAGTCGACGGGTGTTCTGTCCCAACTTTTCTCATTTCCCCAGTTAAGTTCCCAAGCAGAGTCGTGAGGACTAACTCCCCAGCAAGTCGAAGGTCGTGGTATCCCCACAGAGTGTTGGTGGTTCCTATCCCCAGCAATTCCTCGAGCGGATTGGGTGCAAAGGAGGTTTTCCCCAGCAAGGGTTGCCTTTTTCCAGCAGCAGTGCTATTCCCCAGCAGGGTGGAGTTGGAGCAATGCCGAGTTCCTCAGCAGAGTGTCTCGTGCTCCCCAGAAGAGTCCCTTGAGGGGGATGCTTTTTATGCATTCATCATGAAGAATAAGCATAGCATATTGCATAATAAATCGCGTAGCATTTCCATAAATATGGAGCATTACGCAGAAAAATCAAGCATGCATCATTACGAGCATAAGCTAGTCTCAAGCCGTGGTTACCGTTTGAGAGGTGTTTGCCAGAGAACGAAGGTGTTACTCCGAGGAGTTTAGCCTCATGATGAGATCAAAGATATTCCCCAGTAGTGCGATACTGGAGGAGACTTTCCGTCGGACAGAGATGGAAATATGACGCGATCAGCGCGACTCAAGCCGTGGTTACCGCTTGAAAATTGGGTTTTGTCGGAGATGGTGAAGATGTTACTCCGAGGAGTTTAGCATCACAACGTCAGAACAACAATGTTCCCCAGTAGTGCGATATTGGAGGAAATGTTTCCGTCGGACAGAGATGGAAATAAAATCAGAGGACGTTACGCGATCAGCGCGATTCCGGGGTTCAAATGGAGAAAAGGAAATGTTGAGGCATTTTTCTGGGGTTCAAATGGAGATTGGAGTTGAAGAATATATCCGGGATGAGGTCCTTAGGATTTTCTTCTGTTCATGTGTCACCTTAGACTCGGGCTGAGGCCAACGGAGGTCGTTATGGGTGTCTTTTGAGGAAGAGATGCACATGTTACCTTCCTTTGTGAAGGTATAACCTCTGACATGTCGCCCTCAGAGTGGTGTTTGGTGTTATTTTCGACGTTGCCAGCGGAATTATCACGAGAAGTGGGAGAGCGGGGTTCAAGCGGAGAAAAGGAAATGTGGAGATATTTTTTGGAGAGCGGGGTTCAAATGGAGAAAAGGAAATGTTGAGACATTTTCTGGAGACGGGGTTCAAACGGAGAAAAGGAGATGTTGAGGCATTTTCTGGAGACGGGGTTCAAACGGAGAAAGGGAGATGTTGCGGCATTTTCTGGAGAACGGGGTTCATCATGGCGATCGTGAGTTATCGTCAGGCGACTGGGGTTCAAACTGGAGAATGGGGTTCATCATTTGGCAAATAGGAGAGTGGGGTTCAAATGCAGTGATCTGAGGATCATTTGCGCGTCAGAAAATTTTGGGGTTCAAGAAAATGAAAAAAAAGAAAGAAAATTTTGGGGTTCAAGGAAATGAAAAAAGAGAAAGAAAATTTCGGGGTTCAAGAAAATGAAAAAAGGAGAGAACAGTAATCCCGAGCGGATGTGGTATTCAGACCACGGGCTATCCCTGCGTTGCCATTTATTTTGGTATCCAGGCCGACTTTCTCCGTTCTAGACGGATTTCTTGTTTCGAGGTTGTTTCTTCGCCGATTCTGACAGGCGTTGTTAATTATATCCCATCAGAGTGCAAATTGTTCGTCTGTTCTTGGTATTCAATCACTCTTCATCCTGATCATCTGAAAGCCGAGGCTGTTCATATCGACAGGTTCACAGTGGATTGAATAGGGGCAGCTGTAATACCTCAAAATTTGCCCTCCTCTCTTGGGACTAGCATAACATATTGCATAGCATTTTTAGGTTATTAGGCATTGCATATTGCATAGCATGTGGTTACATTGTGCAAGCTATCCTCATAAGTCTTGATCAGAAGAGGGAGAGGTCATGGTGCAAGCTAGGGTTTCATTGGACTGGTCATTGATCATCTGAGGATGTGGAGGTCCAAATTAGGGTTTTGTGATTCTCAAGGGGATTGGTCTTCATCTTGGTTGAAATAATACATCATCATCATGGTTTGATATCATCCAAGAAGATTCAAGTGATTGATCATATACCTTGAGATTAGGGTTTTGACCACTAGTCAACCCTAATCAGTTGCATTGGGCCAATCAGGGCATGGCATGGAGATGGGGTCTATAATGGATATGGGGATCATCATATGATTATATGGAGTTTATGGAGGCTAGGGTTTCATCATTGATCCATTTCATCAGAGAATTGGGGCTCAGATTGATCAGTGCATTGCCAAATTCATCTATCAGTTGAAAAAGTCAACTGTGGTCAACTGTGCATGATTTGATGGATTTGGAGGTGGGAGAGAGTTGGATACACTTCATTCATGTTGAAATGAGTTGCATTTGATGTTTCAAAGCTCAAGAATGAAGAAAATAAAGTCAGACAAAAAAATTGCCAAAATTAGAAAGTGACTTGTAATGAAAGTTTCCAAAAATGGAAAGTTTTTCACCACAAAATTACATGTCCAAAAAAGCTTCAAATGAAAATTTGTTCAACATGAAAGTTGTAGATCTTGATCTCACCTTTCCAAAAAGTCCAAGAACTTGAAATTCCCATGTATGGTTGGCAAGTTATGGTCCATTCATTTTCCAAAAAGACCTATAATCAAAGTGGCATAACTTTCACATGGAATGTCCAAAATGGATGATCTTTTTATGAGCAAACTCCATTTCACATGTACTTTCATGGTGCATAATCAAAATTCATCAAAAATGGTCAATGCAAAAGGTCAATTTTCAAGTGCAACAATTAAAATCCAAGGGCAAAATGGTCCAATTTGAGAAATACATGGAATTTTGAGATGGGACTTTTTGCAACACTCTCCAAATGCAAATTGAAACTTGTTTGGACTGTCATGAGCTGTCATGGTGCAATATTTGGCAAGGCTATTTTTGAACTTTCACTTAAAGTGCAATTATGCTAATTACTTCCAAATTGCTAATTGAGATTAAGAAAGTGATTAAGGCATTGGTATAAGTTTCTAATTGTAACAGAAATGTTGATCATAATCACAATTCTCAAGATCCCTAACTAACTTTCCCTCCCAAAGTGAAAATTCTCTCAAGAACTTCATCAACATTTTTGATCCAAACTTCACCAATTCTTCACCAAATTGAACAATTCTTTTTGATTCATCTTCCATGAACCTTCATCTCCATCTGTTTTGGTGAATTCGTGGAAAAAACTACAAGATCAAGGACTGTTCATAATGTGCTCATCAATGGCATTTTGAGAATTCTTCCAATTGAAGCAACCTCGAGCCAAGGATCTTCCTCCATTCAACTTCCTATACCTCAATCATCATCTGTTTTGGAAAATCGCGCGTGGAAACAAGCTGATCAACAACTGCCATCAACCTAAGGTGCATTTTCGAATATCACCATTTCTTGAATTATGATATGCGTATTGTAGTGCATTCAATGTAGATGAACATGATATGCTTGGTTTTTGATTTGGTTAGCTATTGAATGAGTTATTGTGTTTTGAAATTTTGTCTTCATAACTTAAAATGCTCGATCCCTTCGCCATGGTTAGAATTAGGAAATTTGAGTTACATATCTGGAATCTACATGGAAGGACGGTTCTATTGATTATAAACTTGTTGATTTTGGTGACGTTTTGTTGTTCTTCAATTTTCTGGAAAAATGAAAGTGTTCTTGTACAAGAACACGATGGAAGAGGCTGTTTGATCCACAATTGCCCTTGCCTTGTTCAAATTAGTTGTTTACCGCCAGGCTTAGCCAATAGAAACGCGCCATTGCCTCTTTCTGGAACGACGCCATTTTGGCCGGTTCCTTTAATATTACAATTTTGCCATTGCATTATTTAAATTAATTATTATTTCATTTCTTTTTCTTTTGGTTATTTCATTTTGGTACATGATCTTCAAAAATTCATAGAGACTTCATAACTTATCCAAATTGAGTGAGACTTTTTGCATTGTTTTCATGATGATGTGTAGAATTTAATGGTTATTTTTGTGGACTTTTTGCATGTGTAGAAAAATAATTGGTATAGGGTTTGTTTCAATGTATGCATTTTGTACATGCCATGCCAAAACCTTCATGAAATGATGATACCTTTAAAGAAATGGATGAAACTTTTTGTGTTTATTCTGGACATCCTGATGGTGATTTTCATGTAGAGTTTGTGATTTTTGGATACTTGGTGAAGGAGATATGATTTTTTGAATAGAGGTGTGACAGTTTGTGTCACACCAAGCTAGGTCAACTTCATGATTTTATTTACCTAGCCTAGAAATGTTTGATTGCTCCAATATTTTGCATGAATGATCATTGATATGTCAAGATAACAATTGAATTTTTCTGGATTTATTGGTTGCATTTGCTAATTGATTGATAATTTTCTTCCCTGTGTGATCATTTTGTAACCTTGTGTGACACATGTTGGCATTTTGTTTGTGAAATTCTCATATTGTATTGGATGGATGTGAAATTTGACACGTGCATTGTAGACACATTGTAGGACATCATGGTTTTGGTCCCATTCATTTCTAATATGTTGTCACTGTTTTATGATTTATTGAAGTGGATGCTTGTGTTGATGCCTTGAAATGGCTTGTATAATTTTGTCTGGACTTCTTGATTTTCATTGACCCAGTTCCTCTTGTCCAATTGAGCTGAAAATTGACATGCTACTCATTGAATGTGTCCTGCTTAGGTGTGAATTTTTGTGGGATTAATTGAATTGTTTTGGTATGCTTTCGATTGAGATAGTTCTGTTTGGTCTTTTGAGGTTGCATATGACCTAGTTTGTGATGTTTTGGTCATGAAATGATAATGGTAAATGATATGAGCATGGGACCAATTGCATTTGCTTTTGAATTGTTTGAATGTGATTTTGGACAATTTTCACTTGCTGTTTAGGATTTTTCATCTCCTTTGGACCCTAGGCTTGGCCTAGTGGTCTAGTTTCTTATGTTTGATGTGGATTTTCAGGATGAAATGCACAATGCTTAAGAAGATTGCTTCAAGTTGATTAAATTGACTTTGTGAGATGTTGTGAACTAACCTTGACTTTGTTTTGTAGGGTTTGAGGCTTGAGCTTGAGCTTATAGTTTGCACTTGTGTGCATTAACTTGTGTTGCTTGTACAGATTAACTGATTAACATTTGTTGTTTGCTGTTTGTCTGTCTGAGTACTAATGGTATTGGATTGATTTCAGGTACCTTAGTTGCTCATAGTTCTTATTGAACTTGCTTGTTGTTGCTTGGTTGTTTAACCAATAGAGGTAGAATCTCTTAACTCCATGTAGTCTGGAAGACCTGGTCTGTTACTTGGCCAGGTAGCTGTCTGAAGTCCTCCTTAAGAGGCAATGTTTGTGCTTGTTTACATTTGTGCCAAGCAGGAAAAGACCTTGATTAACGCAATTGGCAGAACACAAGAGATGTGCAATCCATCTCCTGCTATTCTTGTTGAGTCATCCCTTTGCTCACACAACTGGTGTTGATGCATTGGGATATTAACCCAAGATCTTGTACAGTGTACAGTTGTGTCTGAGTCATGAGTGTAGAAGGGTTCCCACTTTCTGAACCCACACTCCTTTGTCTGAAGCTCTCCCTGGCCAGGGATAAGAGCTGTGAGGTCTCATCCTCACTCACCTTTCATCAGCTTCACCTTAGCCCCTCAATGGCAAGGTTAAGAGCTAACACTACCCTTGTACAGTTGACTTGCCTTGGCAGTCTAACCCATTGTTTGAGCCCACTTGTCTGGATATAGTGTGTGCTAACTGTGAATATTTGCTTTGTTTTGCTTTTGCTTGCATGCTTGCTTTGCCTGGATAGGATAGCTTGCTGTGATGCAAGTAGATAGAAAACTCAACCTAGGACCATTGTGGAATTCATGATAACTATTAGGCTCGAGTCAGCTCCCTTTTAGTTTGTCATTTCCCAGTCTCTGGTTAGGAGATAGTTTCTCCCCTGTTAAGGGGAACTATGTTGCCCTGATCCTCATACCAGATGAGGAACGTAGGCAGGAGGTCGTGCGAGATCTCTCCGGGCAAACCTTTTTCTTTTTTGTGTGTGTTTGTTTGACAGCTATTAGGCTCGAGTTCCAGACTCCTTATTTAGCCTGTTTTGTGTGTTGTTTGACAGTTGCTAAGCTCGAGTTCCCGACTCCTTAGTAACTTGTTGTTTGTTTGTTTGAGTGTGTGCTTGACAGTTATAGGCTCGAGTTCCCGACTCCCTATTAACTTGTTATGTTGTTGTGTGCTTGGAAGCTGATGTAAGTCCATCGAGTGGCATTCGGGTTCTAGTGTGGGTTTGTTTTGGGTTCGGATGCTGACATAAGTCCAGTGATTGGCAGTCGGGCTCCATGTTTGCCCTTTAGTGTGTGTTTTGGTTCGGATGCTGATGTAAGTCCAGTGATTGGCAGTCGGGCTCCATGTTTGCCACTTTGTGTGCGGGTGTTTTGTTTTGTTTGGCGTGCGTGAGCCGAACTACGGCTGCTCTGATTCTCATTCCAGATGAGATACGTAGGCATGGGATACGAGATCCTATCGAGCATGTTCCCCCTTGTCCCAAACTACGTTGACTCTGGTGTTTGTTTCTGACAAACTACGTAGGACCAGGATGCGATATCCTGCCGAGTTACCTTCATCCGTCTTCCACCTGTGTCCGATAGTATGTGTGCGTGTGTGTATTCTTTGAGCAGTGTTTGTGTAGCAACCTTATTCTATTTTCTAGAGCGTGGATCCCGTCGAGTACGACGGATGTGAGGGGTGCTAATACCTTCCCCTTTCGTAACCGACTCCCGTACCCTTTCTCTTTAGTCGCGAGACCATTTCCTTTCCAGGTTTACTTAGAGCGTTTCCTTTCCCTCTTTGGGATAAATAACGCACGGTGGCGGCTCTGTGTTGTTTTTGTTTCAGCCCGCCGGTTGTTTTTCGCGGATGCGACAGCTGGCGACTCTGCTGGGGATTCAAATGTTGACCTGTGCTGGTCCATCTTCCCTAAGCGAGTCTCTCCTAGCGTTCTAGGGTAGTTTAGGTTGCTTGTGCTGCTTTATTGATTGCACTTATTATTCTTTTGTATATATTTGCATAAATATTTGCATGCATCATACTATCATGTTGCCGTCCTCTGTGCAGGTGGTTCCTCTGTTTGGGGTGGGTGTTCTGAGTGGGGCTAAGACCCAGGCCCGAGTATACACCTAGGATTAGTGTGGTCTCACGTTCCTCATTTGCTTTATCAGCATATTGTTGTAACGTGACATACCACAAGCCGGACGAGGTTCATTTGATAGTGCTTTCCTCCGTGGGGTACTCCACTTTGGCTTAGTTACTTCATCTGAGCTGTTGATTCTGGTGACCGATCATTTCCCGGATCTTTGGTTTAGACGATCTTAAGGGAGCTACAATGGCACACCCGAAAGGGCAAACCCATTGAGTATCTCTGCCCGATTGTCGAGACTATTATCCGCCTTAGGGTGACCTGATTAGAATTTACCTGTGAGGGGAGGGTGATACTTTCAGATGCATGTTCAGATGGTGACTCAGATGGTGACTTTTGGTTCCGTGACTCAGAGTCATATTTATAAGTCGGATTTATGGTCATTTATTGCCGAGACGCCGGAGTGTTGTCCGAGTTATTTATCAGTGGGGATCCGTTTATTTCAGGATTCCCCGGGCCGATTCAGAGATGGTTATGGGTATCTGCTCAAAGACTGATGATGATGATGATGTATCTTCCGTTTATTTCGGAACCCGTGGGTCGGATTGGTGGTTACTTGTTCCCTCAGATGGTTATGATCAGTTCAGAGACCAGGTTTCAGTGCAGATGATCAGACAGCTTGGAGGATGGCAACGCATTGCATTCATTCATCAACATCATTACATCTTGCATTTACCTGCATCTAACACATGTTTATCCATATGCAGGGACATTTTTGATCGAGATCCTGGTTGAGAGACTTTCTGCTCAGATATGAGGCCCGGTTTGAAGCATGACATTGCCTACAGTTTCTTCAACCTAGAGATTGACGAGTTGAGAGATATGGTAGCGTTGGTTACACCCGACCATGTGGGGATGTTTAGAGAGTCATACGGTAGTATTCTGAAGATGGTTTTCAGACTCACTGACAGTGATCGAAGTGCCATTCATACTCTTCTCCAATTCTATGACCCGGGTCTGAGATGTTTCGTGTTTCCAAATTATCTGTTGGGACCTCTGATGGAGGACTATGCTAGCATCTTGGGTATTCCGATTCGAGATCAGATTCCTTTCTGCGCTATTAGGGGAGAGCCTGATGTCCTTGGGATTTCCCGTGCTCTTTATTTGAGTCCGAAAGTGACCAAGGAGGGTTTGAAGGAGAAAGGAAAATTACCGGGTTTTCACTTGAGTTTCTTGGAATTTAAAGCTAAGGAACATGCTGATGTGGGTGATTGGAAGACGGTTTGCGCTTTGATAGCTGTGAGCATTTATGGTGTTATTCTGTTTCCTAACCAGAAGAACTTTGTGGACCATAATGCTATCAGATTGTTCATGCGGAGAAACCCTATTCCTACTCTGATCGGAGACGTCTATTACTCGGTTCATAACAGGAATGAGAAGAGACGTGGTGGTCTGATCAGGTGCTGCGCTCAGATGCTATTCAAGTGGTTTATGGGGTATTTGCCTTCCCGAGGTGCTTTTGCTCATATTGATCCCACTGTCAAGTGGTCATTCAGGTTGATGGGTTTGCGGGCTGATGATATAGCATGGACTCATAATGGTTTGGCTGAACGAAATTTTATATATAGCTGTGGGGTTTTTCCCAATGTGCCTCTTATAGGAGTTCAGGGTTGCATTAATTACAACCCGACGCTTCTTAGGAGACAGATGGGGTTCGCTATGGAGGTTCCTCCCCTTGAGTGTGAGACTCAGGAGTCTTTTTATTTTCCAGTGGAGGGCAATCAGGCCAAGCTGATGCAGGTGTCTGGGTCATGGCGTAACATTCAAAGAAAGGGCAAGGTTCCGTTTGGCAAGGTCAACTGCCAGTATTTTCCTCTATTTGATGATTGGTTGCGGAAGAGGATTGAGGTCACACGTCTACCATTTCCTGGAGGTGATTAACATTTGTTGTTTGCTGTTTGTCTGTCTGAGTACTAATGGTATTGGATTGATTTCAGGTACCTTAGTTGCTCATAGTTCTTATTGAACTTGCTTGCTGTTGCTTGGTTGTTTAACCAATAGAGGTAGAATCTCTTAACTCCATGTAGTCTGGAAGACCTGGTCTGTTACTTGGCCAGGCAGCTGTCTGAAGTCCTCCTTAAGAGGCAATGTTTGTGCTTGTTTACATTTGTGCCAAGCAGGAAAAGACCTTGATTAAGGCAATTGGTAGAACACAAGAGATGTGCAATCCATCTCCTGCTATTCTTGTTGAGTCATCCCTTTGCTCACACAACTGGTGTTGATGCATTGGGATATTAACCCAAGATCTTGTACAGTGTACAGTTGTGTCTGAGTCATGAGTGTAGAAGGGTTCCCACTTTCTGAACCCACACTCCTTTGTCTGAAGCTCTCCCTGGCCAGGGATAAGAGCTGTGAGGTCTCATCCTCACTCACCTTTCATCAGCTTCACCTTAGCCCCTCAATGGCAAGGTTAAGAGCTAACACTACCCTTGTACAGTTGACTTGCCTTGGCAGTCTAACCCATTGTTTGAGCCCACTTGTCTGGATATAGTGTGTGCTAACTGTGAATATTTGCTTTGTTTTGCTTTTGCTTGCATGCTTGCTTTGCCTGGATAGGATAGCTTGCTGTGATGCAAGTAGATAGAAAACTCAACCTAGGACCATTGTGGAATTCATGATAACTATTAGGCTCGAGTCAGCTCCCTTTTAGTTTGTCATTTCCCAGTCTCTGGTTAGGAGATAGTTTCTCCCCTGTTAAGGGGAACTACGTTGCCCTGATCCTCATACCAGATGAGGTACGTAGGCAGGAGGTCGTGCGAGATCTCTCCGGGCAAACCTTTTTCTTTTTTGTGTGTGTTTGTTTGACAGCTATTAGGCTCGAGTTCCAGACTCCTTATTTAGCCTGTTTTGTGTGTTGTTTGACAGTTGCTAAGCTCGAGTTCCCGACTCCTTAGTAACTTGTTGTTTGTTTGTTTGAGTGTGTGCTTGACAGTTATAGACTCGAGTTCCCGACTCCCTATTAACTTGTTATGTTGTTGTGTGCTTGGAAGCTGATGTAAGTCCATCGAGTGGCATTCGGGTTCCAGTGTGGGTTTGTTTTGGGTTCGGATGCTGACATAAGTCCAGTGATTGGCAGTCGGGCTCCATGTTTGCCCTTTAGTGTGTGTTTTGGTTCGGATGCTGATGTAAGTCCAGTGATTGGCAGTCGGGCTCCATGTTTGCCACTTTGTGTGCGGGTGTTTTGTTTTGTTTGGCGTGCGTGAGCCGAACTACGGCTGCTCTGATTCTCATTCCAGATGAGATACGTAGGCATAGGATACGAGATCCTATCGAGCATGTTCCACCTTGTCCCGAACTACGTTGACTCTGATGTTTGTTTCTGACAAACTACGTAGGACCAGGATGCGATATCCTGCCGAGTTACCTTCATCCGTCTTCCACCTGTGTCCGATAGTATGTGTGCGTGTGTGTATTCTTTGAGCAGTGTTTGTGTAGCAACCTTATTCTATTTTCTAGAGCGTGGATCCCGTCGAGTACGACGGATGTGAGGGGTGCTAATACCTTCCCCTTGCGTAACCGACTCCCGTACCCTTTCTCTTTGGTCGCGAGAGCATTTCCTTTCCAGGTTTACTTCGAGCGTTTCCTTTCCCTCTTTGGGATAAATAACGCACGGTGGCGGCTCTGTGTTGTTTTTGTTTCAGCCCGCCGGTTGTTTTTCGCGGATGCGACAATTGTCACAACTCGCCTTACGGCGGACACTATAATGGGGTGAGAACGTCCACTAAAATCCTTCAGTCAGGATTTTATTGGCCCACTATTTTCAAAGACGCACATACCCATGCGCAAAGTTGTGATAGTTGCCAGAGAAGCGGCAGGATTGGTAAGAGAGACGAGATGCCTCTCCAAAACATCCAAGAGGTCGAAGTATTTGATTGTTGGGGCATCGATTTTGTAGGACCATTCCCACCCTCTTATGGTAACGAGTATATGCTTGTCGCAGTTGATTACGTTTCTAAGTGGGTTGAGGCGATTGCCTCACCTCGGGCGGATGCGAAAACGGTAATAAATTTTTTGAAGAAAAACATATTTTCCCATTTCGGAACCCCCCGAGTGTTGATAAGTGACGGAGGGTCACACTTTTGTAATGCACCGTTGGAAAGCATTTTAAATCATTACGGTGTATCACACAGAGTGGCAACTCCGTATCACCCTCAGGCTAATGGGCAAGTCGAGGTCTCTAATCGTGAGATTAAGAGATTTCTCGAAAAAAACTGTGTCAAATTCGAAAAAAGAGTGGTCACAAAAATTGGATGAAGCGTTATGGGCATTCTGTACCGCCTTTAAAGCTCCAATTGGGCTCACTCCTTTTCAATTGGTGTTTGGTAAAACTTGCCATTTGTCGGTCGAATTGGAGCACAAAGCCTTGTGGGCTCTGAAATTTTTAAATTTTGAAAAGGATTTGGTCGGTGAGAAAAGGAAGGTGCAACTGCTTGAGTTGGAAGAGATGCGCAATGTCGCATATCACTCAAGTTGGTGTTACAAAGAGAAGGTAAAAAAATATCATGACAAAAAGCTTCGAAAGAAAGAATTTGTGCCCGGACAGTTGGTCCTATTGTTCAATTCCAGGTTGAAGTTATTCCCCGGAAAGTTGAAATCAAAATGGTCCGGGCCATTTCGGGTCAAAGAAGTTAAGGAGTACGGAGCTATTGTCATTGAGGAGATGGAAAAGAAGGAGAGTTGGACCGTTAATGGCCAACGTTTGAAGGTTTATCTCGGCGGTCATGTGGATCGCGAGAGCTGTGCTATTTCTTTGGATGCTCCTCTGTGAGCATCGAACCGTCGAGCTTATCCGACGTTAAACAAACGCTTGTTTGGAGGCACCCCAACATTGTAAGTATTTATTGTTTTTCTGTGGTGTCGTATTGGGATTCCAATTGTTAAATCTTGCTGAATGTACCAGGAGTGCTATTTTGAAAAAAGCAAATGCTGTCATGCTAACTAGATGCTCGCTAGGCAAAGCAGTAGCGAGCTGATTCGCTAGCTGCTCGCTAGGCGAAGCAGCAGCGAGCGCTGCGTGGAAAAACTCATTTAATTCTCAGCAGTCCACTCTTTTGGGCCCAAGTAAAAATTTTCTTTTTATAACTCTGAACTGCAGAACTCACACACACTCTCACTTTGCATCTCACTCACAACTCCACCTGTTACATTGCAACCATCATTGTCCATTCTAACTTCTACAGATCTCAAACCAGGTTTGCTCCTTCTCATTACTTTATGCGTTCACATTGTAAATTTCTGAAGTATATGTCTTTTAGGGTGAATTTGGGGGAATGAGTGCATTAGGTTTTGCATGTGGGTGTAGATTTGAATGTACCTTAGAACGATGCCTTTTATGATAAATCCTTTTGTTCTGAAATAGACACCATGAGACCTTGGGTTTTTCTGAAATTTCAGTGTAAACATTGCAGAACCCAAAAACCCGTAAGATTCGCTAGCAACTCGTTAGGCGAATCAGTGGCGAGCATTCCCTGCCACTTCGGACAATGGTCTCCAGTTCCGTATACCTCCCCTTTGAGCTTAAACAGTTGAATCTCAGCTTGAAATAAAGCGAGATTTCAAAAATCTTTTTTTCTTGAAACCCGGAAAATTTTGATAATTGTTCTTTTGCCGTAAAAAGCCAAGAGCATTCACTTAGGGTGAGTAAGAAATAAGTTGGGGAGAACGAAAATGAGAATCGGTAAGTGCCACAACTCTTGAAAAACCGAGCAAGCATATAAATATATATATATATATATATATATATATATATATATATATATATATATAAAATATAGAAAAAAGAAACATCTGTTTTGTAAATATGATGTGAAAGAAAAGACAAAATAGAGAAAATGAAAATGAATGCTTGCTTGGAAGAAAAATAGTGAAAAACAAAAATTGAGTTGTGAAATAAGAGTTGTGAAGGTTTCAAATGAGAAACAAATGGAACGAAGTTGAGATGTGTGAATAATGTACAGTAAATGTCTCTTTTGCATCGGCAATTTCGTTTTCAATGGCCTTAGAAATGACCCTTGTTTGTTAACCTAACCAAGCTTCAACCGAAAAGTCCTTAGTGATCTTCGTGCTCCCACATTACCATTTATAATTGTTAGACATTGTATGAATTGAATTGATTTCTTCATTATTTGTTAGAGAGTGAGATTATTCCCGCGGTTGCAAACGCGTAATTTCTTCAATCCTTATTCGAAGAGGAGAGATAGGGTGATTCATTCAAGATAATATTGTTGTGGATAGATACATATTTCGCATTGCTATTAAGTTTTAGTTCTTGTGTCTTATGCTATTCTAACCGTTGGAAATTTGTATCTGCTGATTCACTTGTGTTTGAGCCGTTTTATCCGACTTCGGAGAAACCTTTTTCTTAAAGCAAATCCTCTTGTCCTTCAAGAGGCATACTTTGCTTGAGGACAAGCAAGAATCTAGTTGGGGAGAGTTGTTAGATACCCAAAAGTGCTTATTTGAGCTATCAAATATGGGCATCTTTCACTCCATTTCCTTGCTAAACGATCTTGGTACCTTTGATTTGTGTGTTATTGTACAGGAATTAGGCATGAAATAATAGAAAATGAAGGCACAAGAAAGTTGGCAAAGGGACCAAAAAAAGGATGCATTCATCAGCTTGCTCGCTAGGCGAGGGCTGTGGTGAAGAGCTCGCTAGGCGAGCACCCAGCGAACAGCTCCAGTATTTTACAGTAGCAAACATCAACAAACTCGCTAGGCGAGCAACCAGCGAAGGTGGTAGCGAACACGTCTAGACTTGGTCAAAAGCGCAGCCAGCACTCACTCGCTAGGCGAGCCATTAGCGAGCTCCCAGCGAGCAATTCCAGTAGCAAAACCTCCTAAGCTCGCTGGAGCGAAGGTTGAAGCGTGGTCTTCGCCTAGCGAAGGTTTTGTTCGCCTAGCGAACATGCAAATCTTGAAAAGGATATTTCTCTGGGCGCAGGTGCCTCAGGTGCCTCGTTTTGGGGCTCGCTAGGCGAGCCATTCTGCTCGCCCAGCGAGCATGACAGCTCAGTAGCAGCACTATAAGTAGCAAGGGCTACTTTTTGGAGCCAGACTTTTACACTTCCATACTTTTGTACTTTTTAGATATTTTTCCAGCATTGCTCTAGAGATACTTTGTGACCTAGAAATCATTTCTCTTCATCTCTTAACAATCTTTCACAAAAAGAAGGTGGATTCCCATCCAATCTCGATTATTCGACTCGGATGTTGATCAACCTTCTTCCGAAACTTGTTGACCAAGCTACCATGAAAATGAGTAGCTAAGTTCTTCATTTTGTCAAGGTTAGATGTAGATGGTCATAAGCTTTGTGTGTATATGAGATGATCTTCATTTGTAAACTCTTTAATGATGAATATATGGTGAAAACTTTGTTTTATTGAAAACTCTTTGTGTTGGTTTATGATCGAGAGATGTTTACCAACTCTTTACCTAGGTTTTCATCCAATCTTGTTTGTTAGCTAGAGATAGTGATGAATGATTTTGTTCACCATAAGGTTGAACCAAAAAGTTGTCATTTTGATAGATTGTGTTAGAGATAAACAATGGATCAAAATGGGAAAACTCACAATGTGTGTTAGAGATAAACACATTGGGAGGACTTTGTGAAATAGTTTATCATCTAAAGGAGTGTATAAGTTTTGTTGATCGAACACATACATGCAAAGTGATCGTCGAAACCTAACTTTGGCAATATTTCTCAAATATTAAAACCAAATCTTTTACCGCATTTTCTCACACTTTTATGCAAGATACCGTGACTAAAACCAAAACCCCCTTGTTACTACGAGTTAAGAATTGAAACAACTGTCGAACGGCGGCGATATCTCACAATCCCTGTGGAGACGATAACAAAAACCCGACACTTAAAAAAAACAATCAACATCTTACCAACACCCCCACCCACAAATATCATCATTCCACAAACAATTACAAAAACTTCTGAACATCCAATATCTGATAAACAAAAACTAGGATACATTACTGTTTTAGAATTCCCTTCATCAACTCTACCTTCATCCATTTTAATCCACCTATTTATGTTCCCCACACCAAAAGTCCAAATGTAACAACACCCATAAGATCTCCTTCGAGAGATTCTAGTAACCGAGTGTCTGAAGGTACTCCTGAAGGCACGTTTAAATATGAACCTGAACTTGAAGTATCTGATTCTGAAAGATACGAGGTGACTTACTCTCTTCTTCCAATTGTTTATGGTCCAGTTCCTCATCCAACCTTAATTTATATTTATGTCAGAATCCCTAGCCAACCCAAACCAAAATAACCTAATGTTGGTAAGATTTTGAAGAAATTCGAATCAAACTCAAGAAGATGTCTTCACGTTGCTATGAGGACTACTTGTTTATCAGCTAGTCCAACAACGAGTAATGTTGCTTGGGAAGCTTACATAAGATGGATAAACTTCAAGATCTCCAAGCTGAAGAACTTTGGATATAAAGTTTCTGAAAGAAACTTTCGTTCCTGGTTTGTAACCCTTATGGAACTTTGGAAGTTATGACATACTCCATTGTGTCTTCCTGCTCCTGAGGTTAAGGAAGTTGCTAAGGAAGCTGAGGAAGATTCTGGTCATCGAGAAATTGTCATGGAAGATGTTGTTGCTCATTCAGATGCTTCTAAAGAACAACATATTGTTGTTTCAGAAAATCAATAGTCTGCTAGAACTTCTTCTGGGGTAACTCTTGAAGTACTTTTGAAGACCATAACTAATATGCAAGCTGAGAGTGCTCTCGTCAAAGAATGTTTGGACAGGCAGGAGATGATCTTTAAGTTGATTCTTTCCAGACTTCCGCCTCCTCCTCCACCACATAACCCTTAGCTTTTTCAAAATAGTTTTGCACTTTTCTCTTTTTATTTTGTTTAAGTGTTTTTGTGTTTATGTGTTTTTAACATGATTGTACTATTTATGCCTTTTGGCACAATTCAACGAAATCATGTTTTTCTCTTTACATTATTTTTGTCTATGTCTTTTTGATCGATGACAAAAGGTGAGAATCGTAATTGATTTTGGTGTACCTAAGTTCGTGAATCACAACTCAAACATTTTAAATGTTTATGCTAACAACTACTTTGTATAATATTTTGTTATTTGTTTTCTAGGGGAAGTCAAGACAATCAGAAGCTCTTGAAGTTTTTCAGATCAGAACTTAAGTTACCAAGTTTTGAAGAAATTGTTTACTTTCTGAAGTCTGAAGTTTTAACTTCATCGTTTGAGAAATACGTCCAATCATCCATAACCAATCATCATAATCAGACATCAAGTTCCGAGGAATTATCAATTCTATGTTAACCAGATCTGATTCAACGAAGTTTTAACCATGCTTTGAAGCTCTTTCAAAAGCAACGAGGCTCTGAAGTTCATCGGAATGTTGACTTTGATAATAAGTGTTCTAGACAAGCTTAAGCAACTTCTAAAGACAAACGAGATTCTGATAGAAGATCATTCTGGTTATGCAAAAAGTTTAATTAGGAAAGTGCTCTTTCATTCTGATTTGATTCTTTTGGGATTGAACATTTCAGGGGGATTTTTGTGCTTTTTTCTGATTTGTCCTTCTCTGATTACCTTGTACAAATTGTTCAGCAAAATACATGGTTTTGTCATCATCAAAAATAGGAATATTGTTAGAATAAGATTTGGTTTTGCATTTATACCTTTGAGTTTTAATGATAACAAGTAGTATTTGTGTGAGAACAATTTTGTTGCCCTAACGGTTTGTTATTGTGAAGCTTTAACAAGTAGCATTTATACCATTGTTATGAATTATGCTTTTGCGCTAATCATGAGAAGTTCTTAAAGACGCCATGTTGCTATTGCAATGCTCTTTCTGCTTATGTGTTGATTCACTCCTGAGAATTTTCTAAAGATACATTATGTTGTTGCTCCAACGTTCTCTGTGTTTTTGCTTTTGGATGTGACTTTGATCATCAAACTTCTGAAGTTTTGTTACTTAGCTGAAGATTATGAAGATATCAAGCCAGACGTTGAGGTTATCAAGGCTCTGCCTGAGGAGTCTGAAGATCCTGAAAATCTTGAAGATTCTGAAGATCTCAAGCCAGACTACTGACGTTGTCAAGGTTCTGACTGAATATTCCGAAGTTTCTTAATCCATCTGTGTGTATCTTTATTTCATGCTTCATCACTTTTCATCAGATGCCAATGAATTTGAAGATAAGATCAAAATGGATACATGATCAAATAGTACATGGTACAAATCATATATTCCTTCCACTACCTGATATCATGGGAAAATGATAGTACTAATATTCACACCTATCACTAATCCTTTAGTGGACAACTATATTTTGATTATTCTGAATTTTCCCTCCAACAGTTCCTTTTTCATGCTATATAAAGAGGACTTGGAGACTTAAAGAAAAGACAACTTCAACAATTTTACAAGATTGTTTTCTACGTGAAAAAGCCTTAAACTTAGTACATACTTTTCTTTAAGTGTTTGTATTTCATTTCCATAAAATCTGTTTGTGTAGAAGCAACTTGTAAATACAAAACCTTTATTCAAACTTGTTGTTTGTAATTCCTTAAGGAGACTAAGGTATAGGTGGATCCTTGAGAAGACAAAGAATGTTATTCTTTGTGAGTTTTTTAATTAGTTGATTATAGTGGATTAAGTCCTTATTGAAATTCTGGTATCAGATATGAGATGTCGAAGGATATGTCACGACACTAATATCTGAACAATATAAACAGGATAAAAGATAAAGAACAGTAATACAAGTGACACAAGCAATTGTTAACCCAGTTCGGTGAAAACTCACCTACGTCTGGGGGCTACCAAGCTAGGAAGGAAATCCACTAAACATAATTAGTTCAAAGACTCAAAGTAAACAACTTCAAGTTACAGTCTTTTCACCTAATCTCTACCCGTGTGACTTCTATCTAAGAACTTCTAGATATGAGATCCTACTCACTCCCCCCCAATCACAGCAGTGATGTAAAATAAGTATTACAATGAAAAGAAGACACTCTTCAAGAACACATACTTGATCTTGCTTAAAAGATTCAATCAAGTAAACACACACTCATGCTTCAAAGCTTAGAGTGGACAAATTACAACTCAAAAGTTAGTCCAATTCAATCATCTATGGATGAATGAATGGCTCATAATACACACAACCACACAAGACT
Source organism: Lathyrus oleraceus (assembly GCF_024323335.1). Taxonomy (NCBI): domain Eukaryota; kingdom Viridiplantae; phylum Streptophyta; class Magnoliopsida; order Fabales; family Fabaceae; genus Lathyrus; species Lathyrus oleraceus. The sequence continues at coordinate 230,341,589 of NC_066581.1, forward strand.
AAAACCCTTATTCTCTCTCAATATTTCATTCGTTATTTCTTGTTCATAAAACCAGGTTTTCCATGCCCTATTTATAGAATCGTTTGGCTGGGCTTGGACATCATAAAACCCTACAACTATTTTCCATTCATATCTTCTCATGACAGCTGATTATATCTCGTTGGAAAATAAGTCAATCTGGTTGTAATTACTTATTGAATGGCGCGTTCAATCATCACATCAATCACACAGAGATTAGCATAAAAAATGCAATCACACAATACATAACATTTAGACTGAATGTTTTGTATACAGATGTAATGACATCGAGTCTGACATCTCAGTAAAATCCTGCATATTCACATTTTAAACACCCTGCAGGTACATGTTATCTTATGTCAAGACAACACTTGTGACAACTTGTGAACACTCTAGGTTTTACCAAAATTGCTGCCAACACATAGAACCAACAAACTCCCCCTTTGGCAAATTTTGGCTAAAACATACATCATACCATTTGTTCACAAGAGAATAATCACATCAGCAGTTTAGCAACAGAAGTATTAAACCACACATTACTAGCTAAAATAGCAACTAGTAAATACATATTAAACACACATGAGCTTGTGCTCCTTCTCCCCCTCAGTCTGCTTAACACAGATAACACCTTTAACATCACCTATACTAAACAAATTATCCCCAACATACATCATCTTCAATATCATCTTGCATCTGTTTATAGCATAGCTACTTTAGCTACAACTTCATTAGCTACTTCTCCCCCTTTTTAGCCAAAAGAGACCAATGAGACAAAATAAATGTCTATTAGTCAAACATAATGTCACACAGAATGTCAAAACATATTGTTAGGTGTTACAGAACCACAAACATACATAGCTTGACAAGCTGAGATAAAAATCTAGAGAAATAAAAAAGAACCCAGAAAAAATACATCAAGGCATCAAAACATGACTGCCAAAAGAACCACCAAAAGAACATCCAGAACAGCACACCATTAGAAAAGTGGGGGACAACTTCAACAAAACTAGTCAAAGGAGCTTGCATCTTCCTCAGCTTCAGAACCAGAACTACCACTTGATTCATCTTGAGATTCAGACCTCTCACTAGAGGTTTGGGCTTCTATTTCCTTGGCATGTCCAACATTATCTCTATCACCTTTCTCTAAGCTTTCAATCAGAGCTTCCAAAGCTTCTTTCCTGGCTTTTTCTACCCTTATCCTAGTCTTCAATTCCTTACAAGTTTCTTTCAGCTCAAAAATAAGACCACCCTGAGAGGCTGGCTTCTTCACAGCAGATGTCATGACAATGTCATTGACATGACTGCCTTCAAATAATTTGTAATGAACTGACAAAGGTGGTTTCCTTCTACTAGGAAGATCATTTGTGCTCAGAATTCCAGGTTCCTGGCTCAGGATGATCCCATAAATCATTGAGGGAAAAGCTATGGGAAGCTTCATTACATTTGTAGAAGCATGTTTGACAATTTGTTCAAACATGAATCTACCATAATCAAAATTCAGCTTGGTTCCAATAGCAAATATGAACCTTCCAAGAGCATTTGAGATTGTAGAGATGTGATTGGTTGGTACCCAATTTGCTGACCCTATCTTATGCAAGATAGCATATTTCACAGTTAGCTTTCCAGCAGGGAGATGCTTCTTTCTAGGCCACTCCTTGACCTGTCTAGCAGTTATTTCCCTACAGACCTCATTGTTTATGGCTTCTAGTTCACATGTACCTTCTGTTCCTCTTCCTAGAAACTTATTAATCACAGTTGGAGAAAATTGATACACTTCCCTCTAACAAACACCTTACAAAACTCTTTGCTGTTTTTATCAGCAATGTCCTCAGGGATGTTGACCACAAATTCTTTCACCAGTCCTTCATAACACTGAGTTAACCCAACAATAGTTTTCATTAGTCCGGCAGTTTTAATCAGGTCCATGACCTCTTTAACCTCCACAGCATCCTTGCCCCGTTCTCTTTCCACTGCCACCCTTCTTTGGATTACAAACTTCCATTTTGCTGCTCCATCTTCAAGATGGAAGGAAATATTATCCAAGTATATAGCAACAACTTTTGTAGGGGATTTCCTAACATTTATCCTCTTGACAGGAGAGATGTCAGAGACATCTTCTTCAACATCTTCATCTGAGTTATAACTTTCTCTTGCTTTTCTCTTCATCACCTCCACCTTGCTCCAAGACTTTGAGGGGCCTACAACAATAACCTTTTTAGCAGTTTTGGCTGTCATCATCTCAGCCACAAACCTACCCTTTCTGGTCTTCATCCTCTTAGCCACACTAGGCTTCAAGTGATGATGCAAGCTATCATCTTCATCATCCGAACTCTCATCTTCTAGGGCAATAACCTTCTTTGAAGAATCATGCTTCTTAGACTGTGAAGCATTGGCAGTAGGTGATACCACATATTTCTTACTAGACAAAGTTTGCCCTAAAGAGCATAATCCTTCAGTAGCTATATCTTTTTCAAACCTAGAGAAATCATCCTCCTTCTCATTGTGAGGTCTAACCTCAGGAGAGGGGTCCCTTCTAGATAGAGGAGTAGAAACTCCCTTTACAGAGTGTCCTTCATTGAGGATCCTCGTGACAAGATTTCTAATGACACGATCAGTGCGATGCATGTCGTCCTTAGAACTAGGAGTATAGGTAGAGCTGGAGGGGATATTGGAATTGTTACCTTGAGTATGGCATGCAGTTGAGGATGAACCAGGAGCATCGCCTGGAATGACAGATAGGGGAATCACGTCCAAAATGTCTTCATTAAGAAAGTCCATAGAGGGCATTCTAGCTTTGTGCGCAGATTTGGTAGTTTTAGAACCAGATGGTGAAGGATGTTCTGACATCTTGTTATTCTTGTGGAAAGGTTTCTGTTGCCCTAGTAGAGAAGGTTGATGAAGTTAAAGGAAGGTGGAAATGGTTGAGTACAGGTTGCGTGTGAAAAGGCTATAGATGGAAGTTTCAATACTAGGTGATGATAGGGGTGTTCAAATCCAATCCAATCCAAAAAAAACCGAAAACCGAACCGAAAAAACCGAAAACAAAAAAAAACAATTTTTTTTGGATATGTTTGGACCACCTTGTAGAATAACCGACCGGTTCGGTTCGGTTTTCGGTTGGCTGCATGAAAACCGAACCAATCCAAACCGAACCGATAATTATTCATATAGTATTCTCATTAACTCTAATTAATTAAATACAATGCACCGTTACAAATTAAATACAATGCACCTTTACAGCACATCATGCACTAATTAATAATATTATTTAAATATTACAATTTAAATACAATTAAATACTAATAAATACAATTGTTTAAACACATACTATTACTAGAATGCATACTAGTTAATAGTTATAGTTAAATATGATTTCCTACCCCTAAAAAACGTTTCGGTCATGCTTTAAAAAATATGATTTTCTGCAAATAAATACTATTAAATTTACTAGAATGCATACTAATTAAATATTATATGACAATGAAAATCCAAACGTTTCGGTGATGATTTCCTACCCCTAAAAAATAGTATTATATTAAATATTTTGTGGGATTCCGCCGCCAAACATTGTCTTTTTAGTCCATAAAACTCAGAACTCAATCGTCCATAATCTCTCCTCAATCTCAATCTCAGATTTTCAATAATATCTACCCAATCTCAATCATCCCCAAAATTAAAAACAATAAATATAATTATTTCTTGGAAAAGCACGTTTAGCTTTAGACAATTCCTCAAGTTCCAATTTAAGCTCTCTCCTATTTCAATTCATCTCCCACAAACCATTATAATTTTTATTATTCACAATTCTCTCTCTCATTTCATCTCAATCTATTTTCCTATTCGGAACCCTCATTCACTATTAAGTAAGTTTGTATCTTTTATATGTTCTAATTTATAATTTTTCTGTTTTTGAATTTAGATTGTATTTTCTAATTTTTCCCGTTTTAATAAAAAAAAATTGTCTGTTTTTAAGGAATGAGCCAAGCAAAATCCTCTGATCCTATTGCTTCATCTACTCAATCTGATCTTATTAGCAGCACCAGCCAGGTATAAAAATTTAATTCGAATTAGTTTGTTTTACCTTAGGAAATGTTGGTTAATGTTCTACAATGGTGTAATGTTGAAACAGTTGATGTTCTACAATTTATTTTTCATCTGTTTCCTATTTTGCATATTTTGCAGGGTGAAACAGTTCAATCTCCACCTCCATTGGTACAAAGTAATGAAGTAAACAATGATGAAGAAAATGCTAATAAGAAAAGGAAAGTTGGAGAAGCTTCAACATTAACCACATCCAACGATCCTAATGTTGCATCTAGAGACTCAGGTAATAGAAAACCTATTAAACCTAGATCTTGGACTTGGGAACATTTTACAAAAATAGGATCAAGAGCTAAGTGTAAATGGTGTGATGTATCATATGCTGCTGATTCACAAAAAAATGGCACAAGTAATTTGAAACACCATTTGTTGCACCAATGTAAGAAGTTTCCCAAAGAGTCTCTTGATCCCACTCAAAAGACTCTTGTTCTTCAACAATTGAAAAAAGAAGATGGAAACGAATATGGTAGTGTTCTCACTAGTGTCCATTTTTGATGCCGAGACATGTAGGAAAGCTTTAGCTAGGATGATAATTATTGATGAGTTGCCTTTTAAGTTTGTTGAGGGAGAGGGATTTCTTCATTTTATGAGTGTTGTGCAACCTAAACTCTCAATTCCTTCAAGGATTACAATTGCTAGATATTGTTGGGATTTGTACACGAGTGAGAAACATAAGTTAAAAACCGTGTTAAGTAAATCAAATCAATGTGTCTGTCTTATAACTGATTGTTGGACATTTGTGCAAAATTTGAGTTATCTTTGTCTTACTGCACATTTCATTGATCATGATTGGAAAATCCATAAAAGGATTCTTAATTTCTGTCCAATTGTAAATCACAAAGGAGTGACCATAGGAAAAAAAATTGAAAAATGTTTGGAGGAATGGCTAATAGGTAAAGTTTTCACCATTACGGTTGATAATGCTAGTTCTAATGATGTTGCTATCACTTACTTGAAAAATACAATGGATGATTGGAATTCACATCCATTGAAAGGGGAATATATGCATGTTCGTTGTTGTGCACATATTTTGAACCTTGTGGTCCAAGATGGATTAAAAGACTATCATTCTTCAATTAGTAAGATTAGGAATGTTGTTAGATATGTTCGTGCCTCTCCGGGTTGTTTGGATAGTGTAGCACCTCAAATTTGCACCCCCCCCATTCATGTATTCATTTCATTTTTAGGTCATTGACATTACATTAACTTTACATTAACATTGCATAGTACATTGCATCTCATCAGTCGAGACTGGTATCAGGAGAATTCCTCAGTGCAAGAGAGCAAGCATTTTCTTGAGATAAAGGCCATATTGTTGTTCTAGAGAGCTCATATGAATCAAGGATCATTTTGAAGCAACTTGACCAAGTGTTAGAGGCTCAAAAGTCCACAATACAGTTTCAGGTCATCTGGGGCCCATAAAAGTCAACCGCAAGTCATCTGAGGGCTAGGAGATGGAGAAATGGTTTGAGACACTTCATTCATGTCTCTGTAGCGGTGTATTCGTCACTTTATGATTTATTGATTAAATCAAAAGCAAAGCATACAAAAGAATCGAGTCGCCACCGCACTTTTATTTATCCAAAGGATTGGCTAAAAAGCGAACAAAAGCCTAAGAAGTTTTACACATAGAAAACTAATGAAAAGATCAGAGAGTCTAGGTAAGGGGTAAATTACGCAATGGGAAGGTGTTAGGCACCCAAAACGTCCTAGGTACTCCTAGGGAGCCCTTTTCACACTTGTTGAATGAAATTGTTATTTGTTTTGAAATATTTATTATGCAAACATGAATGGGATAATGAGAAAAGAATATACAAGTTATTATTTTTGTGTTTGAATGGATGAACCCGTTGCCTACGTACCTTTCCATGGAAGGCAAGGATCAAAACGCCGTAGTTCGGCTAAAAGATTTCCAAAAATATGTGAGTTCATTTTAAAACACAAGCCCTAAGGTTTTTCATTACCAATGGGAGAAAACTCAACCTGAATCAGCAATCCACCATGCGAGGACGGCTTCAACATACTAGTGAGGGGTTAACCCTATAATAAGTATGGAAGACTTACGATCAACTCACTAAGGATAAGGTAAGATTTACATCAACCACTATGGTAATTGAAACCTACGGCTAATGTGTGAAAAGTTTAACAAGAATGGACAAAGCCAAAAAACAATTGAATGGGTGAAATTAATTGATTATGAGTATTTACAAAATGTGGTCAAGGTATGATTAAGATTCAATTCAGAAAGAAGTATTAACAAAAGTGAAGTTTGAAAAATCAAGGACTTAAGGTCCAGGTTTCTAATTTTGAAAAGACATGAAGAATGTTCGCACAATATTTATCTCCAGTTTTGAAAGTAATGTGTGAAAAGGTTTAAGACAAGAAGGATGAATGGATAAGGATGGAGTGTAAAACTTCTCAGAAAGGTTCACCTCTTGAAATCATATGGAAAATGATTCAAGTGTGTCCTTTGGAATAGGCAACAAATGAGCAATAACAAATAAGCAAAGCAAAAGGATACCGGATGCCACTAAATGGTCTTACTCCAATCTCCTAAACAAAAGGAGGATACCGGATACCACTAAATGGATTTACACCAATCTCCTAAACAAACAAACAAGGATACCGGATGCCAATAAATGGTCTTATTCCAATCTCCTAAAACAAACAAACAAGGATACCGGATGCCAATAAATGGTCTTATACCAATCTCCAAAAAACAAAAGGAAACATGGATGTCAGATGCCAATCTATCTGGACTTATACTAACCTCCAACAGATGATCATGGGAGACAAATGCCAACAACATGGACTTACAATTGAATCCTCACATACAATAAACAAATGCATCAAGCAAAGAGCAAAGAGGACATGAGTGGCCAATGAAATGGACTTGTACTCAATCCCTTCCAAATCATAGGAGCAATGGCCAAGGAATGGACTTACAATTGTCCTCAATGGGCAAACCAAAGATGGATCACAAAGATATGAAATGACAATCATGCAATAATGAGCAATCAATGATGATAAATGCACAATGGCACACAAGCAGCTAAGCACAGATGAATGAACCAATAAGCAATCAATGATTCAATTAGCACACACTATACACAAGCAATTAGGCTCAAGCAAGGGTTAGACTTTAAAGTCAACTGGAATGGGGTAAATGGTGCTCTTAACCTTAACATTGAGAGTTAAGGTGAAGCAGATGAAAGGATATGAGGGGTGTGCCTCATGCTCTTATCCCTGGTCAGGGAGAGCTTCAAATGATAGAAGGTGTGGGAGTTCAGAAAGTTGGAACTCTCTCCACAAGTTAATGACTCTATAGATCTTGGGCTAATATCCACAATGCCTCAACATGTAATGTGAGCAAAGGGATGACACACAGACTAGCAGGAGATGGATTACACATCTCTTGTGTTCTGCCAATTGCCTTATCAAAGGACTTTTCCTGCTTGGGGACAAAAGTAAACAAGCACAAACATTGCCTCTTAAGGAGGACTTCAGACAGTTGCCTGGCCAAGTAACAGGCCAGGTCTTCCAGACTACATGGAGAAGAGAATGCTATACCTAGCTTAGAAAAGCACAAACAAGTTCACAATGAACTTAGCAACTAAGGTACCTGAAATCAATCAAATATAATCAATACACCAATCACAAATTCAAAACAGACAGATAAGAACCAACAGACAATATACAATGTACAACCAAACAAAGCAATGTGCAAAGCACAAGCTCAACTCAAGTGAGCTAAAGCATCCTACAAAACAAACCATGTTAGTCCATATCAATCAAATAAACCAAACTCAGTCAACTTGAATTAATCTCCTTAAAGTAATTGCTTCTTTAACCTGAAAATCAAACTCAAACATGAGAAGTAGACCACTAGGACATTGCCTAGGGTCAAAGGAGGGGAAATAAACCAAAACAGAATATGAGAATCAACAAGAATCAAGATTAATCAATCAAGAACAAGATCCAAGTGGTCTCATATCAAAATCATCAACCAAATTCATTTCATACACAAATCATGTCAAAGTGTGCAAGTAGGAATCACATTGGAGCAAACAGAATGATCACAATCATATCAGTACCAAAATGGCTCAATAAATTCCAAGAAAAATCAGGCTTAAACATAACACATTGAATGAACAACACACCAAAATTCATTGCATTTGGATAAGTGGAATTATGTCAATTAAAATCAACAAGTCATGGTATACAAAAACAAGCTCAAACAAGGCCACAAATGGTGCATCAACTTAAGGCAATCCTAAAACAGAAATGACATAAGATAAATGATCCAAACCAAAACCACAATGAACTTCAACATGTTAAGAATCAATGTACCACATTTCAAACTCATATGATAATGCATGAGAATTTCCCAAATCATGAAAGTTAAACACTCAACAAAAGTTCACAAATGACCAAACAGCAAAGAAAATCTCAAACAAATAGGAAAAGGATCCAAAAATTCTACAAAAATTCATGCTTAATCCTAATATCCAGAATCAACATCATGCAAAAATTCAGATTATTTGGCAAATGAATAGCATGGTAAATAAAATCAGCAAATTGGACAAGAAATGGTGTGACACACATTGTTACACCTATATTGATCACATCATATCTCACAATCCAGAAATGCAAAAATAGCAAACTCAAAACCAAAATGTTCATTAGGATCTCTAGTTTATGCATGCAAAATTTCAGCTCCATAGGATCAAACATCATCATTTCAGAACCAAAATAGCAAGCAAGGTGCATGAATGTATAAGCATGAACAAACCCTAGGCCATTTAAAAATTCAACCAAGCACAATTTGAATAAAAATAACCAAAAAAAAGTAGACAGGAAATGGAATCCAACACAAAAATCCTCATATTTTTTGGATGCATTTTCAATTTGTTTTGATTTTTGAAAGATGAGAAAAAAATAAAACACATATGAAAAGCATAGCATGATTATGGAGAAAAAATGAATGAAGCATATGAAATATTCCACAGCCAAGGATCGAACCCTGTACAAATTCAAATTGAGCGCGCAAGCAAAAACCTAACCAGATAAGAGTCGACGCATAGCCAGTTATGGTTGACTCAAAAACACACAGCCAGAGCCTCGGGTCGGCGCAAGACCAGCTACGGTCGATGCAAAGCTATCTAATGGTCGACGCAACCTTGCTGTATGGTCGACGCATAGCTGAAGAACTTTATCTTCTTCATGAAGAAGAAGATGAACAGTGCGCGAGCTTCAAAAAATTTCCAGAATTTTTTCCAGAATTCAAAAACAAACACATCAACACAAAACTCTTGCAATAGAGAGCATGAATCAATCATCAAACAAGCATCTAACAACCTACATCTCATGGATCGAGCAAATGAAGATTTCACATCAAAACTTCAAACCTTCGAAACTACATGAATACGGCATGGTTTTTAATGATTTTTAGCTCAGCATGCTCACAAAAGAAAGATCTACATGAATCACATAATGAAATTGAGAATAGAGAGAATCGATTTCGACACCTCTTGAAGAGCAGCTTTCAATTCCACGAGTTTTAGGCCTTGTAGTGATCAAATCTTCCTTCAGCAAGCTTATGGAGTGGATTGGAGGAGTTCTTGATCCTCAATTGGTCACGAATCAACAATTTGAAGAATCCACCATTGATGAACTCTTACTTGGAACAACTTCAAGATGCACGAATTCACCTGGATCTAGCTTGAATTTTGCTCAGTGATTATGTTAGATGAAGAATCAAGCAAGAATTTGTGAATTGATATGAAGAAATGAGAGAAAAATTTGAGAGAAAATTGAGAGCAAAAATTTGAGATCTGAATTTGTGAAGTGTGGTTACTGAATTCAGTTATGATTAGGACTTTATATCATCTGTTAATCATGTCCATAATCATCATTGGCCAAAATGTAAATGGATTAGTGAAATGAGCATGTTAATGGAAATTGGCCAAAATTCCCTTATGCATATGTGACCAATGGAACAGTGCAAATTCACTTGAAGCAAGTTGCAAATTTTGTTTTGAGGCAATGGCAATTGGTTTGGAGTGAAAATAATGCTCATTTTTCAAAATCACCTTTTCCCTCCAAAAATTCAAATTGATTCAAGTGAAAAATGCACTTTTTGTGTGATGATTTTTGATGAAATATAATGAATGATTATGATAGAGCATGTCAAATGGAGATTGCTCCAAAAAGAACCACATGAATTGGCCTTTTGGTGTGAAAGTTATCCAAGCTTGAAGTTCAAAATATCTTGACAATGATTTGATCATAACTTGCCAACCACAAATGAGAAATGGATGTTCTTGGACTTTTTGGAAAGGTGAGATCAAGATCTTCAACTTTCATGTTGGATAAAATTTCATTTGAAGCTTCCTTGATGATGTAAATTTGAGGAGAAGACCTTTCCATTTTTGGCAGTTTGAAATTACAGGTCACTTACTATTTTTGGCAACTTTTCATCTGACCTCAAATCCTTCAATGTTGATGTTTGAAATGTCAAATGAGACTTGTATGGACATGAATGAGACCTTTCTAACCATCTCCCACCATCAAATCCCTGATTTTATGCACAGTTGACCACAGTTGACTTTGCTAGGGTTTTGGTTGACTGAGTCATGTTCTGATGAATTTCAAGCCTCTACCACTTGAGATCTTGATTCCAAATGATATCACAACTCATATGAACTTCTTATGAATGATCATGGTGCCCAAATTCTCAAGAATGGCCACCATCTATTGCTCAATGGCTGACTTTGACTAGCTTGACCTAGTTTGCTTCATCTGCGAGTAACATGGTTAGATGACATATTTTTGTACTTTTGGTTAGTAAACCAATGAAAAGCAATGATATACAAATGCAAAACATTCTTGGTGATCAAGAACCACTCTCAAAAGATAACCCCCCCACAGGGGAGAAGGCCAAGGTGCACAATGATCCTTGAGGCAATGATATAATATGATATGATGCCATGAGGGATCTTAGGGTCAAAATTGGGGTCTTACAGTCCCAAAGAGGTTTATTCAACATTTCAAACTCATACCTTGAAGATTTTGAAGCCAGATCAAAAGTTTCCCAAAATGGAAAGTGACCTGTAATTTCAAGTTTCCAAAAATGGCAAGTTTTTAAACCTCTTTCAACTTGACTTTCCAACATGAAAGAAGCTTCAAATGAAATTTTGTCCAACATGAAAGTTGAATATCTTTCTCTCCCATTTCCAAAAAGTCTAGGATCATGAGCATCTGATGAATGGTTAAGGAATTATGATCAAATGATTGCGAAGTGTGCTTGAAATTTCAAAATGCCATAACTTTTGACTCATAACTCCAAATTGAGTGCCTCTTTTTGCATAATGCTTGTCATGACTCATATTTTCCAAATCCATCAAGGCATTGCATGAAATTTCATCACATGACCATTTGCTCATTCATGTTCATTTTGGAGGGAAAATCATGAATTTGAATTTGGTGCATCATATGAGTTTTTTAACCATTCCATCATGTTTGTTGGATCATTTTAAGTGTAATTGCATGGTCATGTGGTACTGTTCATGTGCATGTTGCATGCATGGGGTGAAAATTCCAATTTTGCACTACACCTTATTTCTCATTAAACTTTCATTAGCCATGCTTAATTCTAATTAGCAAATGGATTAACACAGCATATAAAAGGATAATCCTAACAGAATTTTCACAATTCATCATTCTAGATCTAGATCCAAGTTTTCCCTCCAAAATTTCTCTCCACCATAATTCAAATTTTTTCCACATAACACCTTAATTTTCTTGCATATTTGTGTTCTCTGATCATCATTTGGTATAGATCAAGCTTTGATTTGCAGAATTTGGTGAAGAATTAAGCATATGAAGCTCAAGAACATGGAAATGGAAATTGAACTTTGAGCTAGATCCAAGCCATTCCACGAGTTGATTCGTGCTTCAGAAGTCATAACAAGGTTGATAGAAGAGATTTGGACGACGTGGCTAGACACCTGAACACGCTGCTGCCATTGATTGAGCTTCAAGAGGTTGGATTTTCGAGTTTCTTAATTCATGATTTTATGTGCATAATGTTGTAGATCTTTGCTTCCTGATCATTCTGATATAAAATTCATGAAAATTGGTGGAGTATTGCGTGAGTTATGCTTGATAGAAGTTTTATAGATCCAAGATGTTTTGATTCGATTTGCTTCGATTATGTTGAATTAGTGTGAAATAATGTTGGATTCTTGATGTGCATTTCATGAGCTTTCCATTGGTATAATTTTTGTGTGAATCTGGAAAATTTTCTGTGCGTGGCTACTGTAGAGCCACCGTCTTCATGAGGAAGACGGTGGAAACCACCTTACCTCGCCGCCCTGGTACTGTAGCGCTGCCTTCTGGTTTGAGCGCTAGGGCTTTGCCTAGTCATGTCCACGCGTGCGTCCATTTGTCCATTTGATTGGTTCTGGTTAGTTGACCTAGTCCACGCATGCGCATTGACCGCTGAGTTGGCACGCCACTTCATAAATGAAGTGTTGCGTTTTGCCTTGACACGCTTCGATTCCTAGAGATATAATTTCTGGTTTTTATTCATTTCATCGCTTCATTTAACTGCTACAGGGTTCGATCCCTTCTGGTAGCGCATTTTCAAATTAATCACATCTTTGCCTTTCCCTCCAATTTCATCATGTGCATTTGTTCATTTATTTCAAACATTTTATCCAACTTTGAAAAATCATATAAAATTGAAAACACTTCCAATTAATTCCCAATTTTTTGCAAAATGTTCATGTGTTTGTCTATTATATTTTGGTGGTGGTTTCATGATTTTATCATCTCTGGAATTTGAATTGTGATTGTTTGATTGACATGTGTGCAAAATGTGACATGCTTCATTCTTTCTATTGTGAAATGCTCAATAATGATCCAATTGCCATGAAATTTTGTATGATGATTCCCAACATGTTGCTTGACCTTTGAGGCTTGATTGTGCATTTTTCTCATTTTTCATTTCTGTTTTAGACACATAAAATTTTGGTGTGACAATGTGTGTGTGACAATGTGTGTCACACAATTTGATGTTGATCTTATCCATTTTCATTGCCTTGTCAATTAAGCTTTTCTGATTCTAATTTTGTGCACCATGCTTGTGTTCAATATGCTGAGCCTGTGTATAAAATTTCATGATCATTGGATGTGTTTCTGATTTAATGCGCATTTTCTCACTTTATATGTCCAATTGATGATCATGTTGTGTGTCTTGCCATATTTTGCTCATGTGATGACCTTGCTTGATGCTTTTGATTTGGTCCTTTTTAGGACATGTTCATGATAGATTAAATGTGCTACATGTTGAGAATTGGCTGCTGTTTTGACTTTTTTCTTCACCTTTGACCCTAGCCTTGGTGCTAGTGGTTTGTACTCATCTTTTGAGTTTTGCATTTCAGGTTCAAGCTTATAGTCCTAAGGGATGATGTTGATCTCATGATTTGAGATGCCTTTATTTTGTCCACTAACCCTTGCTGTTTGTAGGTCATTTGAGATGATGAAACAATTTGAATGCTTGCACATAAAGCTTGCTTGTTGTGTATATTGGGAACCACTGTTGTTTGTCTGTTGGTTGTTTGCCTGAACATAGTACTGATTGTTTAGCTTTTCTTACAGGTACTTTAGCCGCTTTAACTCATTGTTTGAGTTGCTTTGCTTTGCTTGTGGTTGGCGTACCACTTAGGTAAATTCCTATTCTCCATGTAGTCTGGAAGACCTGTCATTTTCTTTTGGCAGGCACCTGTCTGAAGCCCTCCTTAAGAGGCAATGTTTGTGCTTGTTTATCTTTGTGCCTTGTACTCCAAGTCCTCCTAAGTGAAGAGGCAATTGGCAGATAGAAGGGACTAGCAGTCAGTCCCCTGCTATTCAATTGAGTCTTTCATCTTGCTCGCACTATGTGTTGAGGCATTTGAATAAACACCCAAGATCTTGTATATAGAGTTAGTCAAGTGGAATAGAGTCCCACATTCTGGACTCCCACGTCTTCATTGATTCAAGCTCACCCAGGCCCGGGTTAAGAGCTATGAGGACCAACCCTCATCACCTTTCATCTACTCACCCTGACGGTCAATGTCAGTGGTTAAGAGCCCTCAGATACCCCTTCCAGTACCAGCTTGTTTGTCGAGGTTGATATGACTCCTTGACTAAAGCCTTACCCTTGATGTTTGAGCCCCTTGTTGGTGTGTTTACTTCATGTTGTATATGTTTGTGTGTGGTGTGATTGTATTCCCCATAGGATTGCTAGACTTCGCATAGTCTCTCGTTTGCATTTCAATTAAGGTAGCACGGTTCCTTCGTCTAGGACTTCCTTTCTTGCGTGAGTTTTCCTAAAACACAAACAAACATTATCTCCCCTTAAGGACACGTTAACTCCTTCTACTACAGGTGAGTAAGTCTCCAAAGGTCGAGCATTCGGTAGATTGCGTAGTAACGTCGTTCACCTAAAAACACAAAACAAACAGAAATAGTTTAGCCGAACTACGGCAACTCTGATTCTCATGTTCAGCTGAGATACGTAGGCACGAGATGCGATATCTTGTCGAGTTTGACTAACGACTAACCTCTAATTCTTTTCTCTCGCCCTCGTTGCGATTGAGACCTTCCTTTTCTCTTGCCCTAGTTGCAATCGAGACCCTTCCGTGTGTTTTTTTGTTTGGAGTCTGACGTAAGTCCAGCGATTGGCAATCGGTTTCCCGTGTGTTTGTTTGTTTGGAGTCTGATATAAGTCCAGCGATTGGCATTCGGTTTCCTCGTTTGTTTGTTTTGTATGGAGTTGGATGTAAGACCAGCGATTGGCATTCCATTTCCAGTTGTGTGTTTGCCTTGACGTCTCAGCGTCTTCTTTTAGCGTTTTGTTTGGCGTGCGTTAGCTGAGCTACGAGTGCTCTGATTCTTACTCTGGCTAGAGAAGATACGTATGCATAGGATGTGATATCCTAGCGAGCACGTTCCCCATTCCCCCGAACTACGTCGACTCTGATGTTTGTTTCAGACAAACTACGTAGGCCCAGGATGCGACATCCTGCCGAGTCCGCTTCCGTCTTCCTCTATCTGTGTTTATTCCAGTTTGTGCAGTCTTTGAGCAGTTATTTAGCAACCTTCCTTCTATTCTTTCTGAGCGTGGATCCCGTCGAGTACGATGAATGCGTAGGGATGCTAATACCTTCCCTTCGTATAACCGACTCCCGTATCTAGCAATCTCTGGTCGTAAGACCATTCCTTTCCAGGTTTACTTCGAGCGTTTCCTTTCCCTCCTTTGGGATAAATAACGCACGGTGGCGGCTCTGTTTCTTTTTCCCGTCGGTTTTTCGCGTAATGCGACAGATAGGTTTAAAACTTGTATTAAGGAAGCTAGGTTACAAGAAAAGTCGATTGTTCAGTTGGATGTTTCCACTAGATCGGGAAAAGTCGATTCAAGGTGGTATTACAAATAATGAGGATTGGGATAATGCAAAATGTTTTGTTAATTTTTTGAAAATATTTTTTGATATCACAAAGAAGGTTTCAGGTTCTACTTTTGTAACCTCTTCTCAATATTTCAATGAACACATTATGATCTTGACTACATTCAAGGGGTGGATAGGATTAACAAGTTCAGACAACTTGCTTGGAAAGATGGCTGAAAATATGAAAGCTAAATATGAGAACTATTGGGGTGATGTTAAAAAAATGAACATTCTGCTCTTTGTTGCTGTTGTGCTTGATCCTCGACATAAGATGCAGTTTGTTAGGTGGGGCTTAAAGAAGGTATATGAGAAGAATGTTGCTGAATCTTTGTATAAGAAAACAGAGGAGACATTATACAAAATATTTTATAGTTATAGGATTTTTGTTGGTCAAGGTCAATCTGAAGTTCCTACACATTTCTCTCATAAAGTAGAATTGGTAGAACTTAAAGCACCAGAGGATGCATTTGCTTTGGAAGTTGAGATGGACATGAATCTAAATGAGAGCATGCAGAAAAATGAGGTGGATTTGTATCTCATGGAGAAATTAGAGAAGAAAAGTCCTGGTTTTGATATCTTGAATTGGTGGAAGGTGAATTCCAACAAGTATCCTATTTTTGGTCAAATGGCTAGAGATGTATTGGCAATGCCTGTGTCAACTGTTGCTTCGGAGTCCGCTTTCTCTACCGGAGGTAGAGTGCTTACTTGTTATAGAAGCTCTCTTACACCAAAGACAGTTGAAGCATTAATTTGCACACAAAATTGGTGTAAAGCATCCCCAGTGTCAGTTGATATTGAAGAGCTTGTGGATGAATTAGAAAATCTGGAATTAGGTAAATTAATTATAACTTGTATTATTTTTTTTGTTTAACATTCTTATCAATTCATATTTATATTTATCTTGTTTTTATCTTGAATATGGTTTACTTTTGTAGAACTTGTTCCAATTCCATAATTGAATGAAGATGTATCTGATATTGATTATGATTATCTATGGTACTTTGAGCTAGTCTTGATATGGTATGACTGTATTGCTTATACTAATATGATCATATTGTTTGTTTAGTTGCTGCAAATGATTCACTCTATTGATATGTTTGTTTTTTTGTTTTTGTTTTTGCAGACCAGACCAATTAGAAAGAATGGATATTCTTATTAACAAACTGGAATTGTTGTAGGCTAATTAGAAAGAATGGTGATTTTGATTATCAGGAAATACACATGCTTTTATTATGATTTTCTACAGTTATGTTATTGTTCTGTTGATTCTTGTAATAATTTTCTGAAAACTGTTGTTGTTCCTGCAATGTTGTTGATTTTTGTTCTGTTGCAGAAAAATTAAATTTCTACTGGAAAATTGAATTGTTCTTGAATTTGCAATTCAATAATTGTTCTTGATTTGCTTTTCTACAATGATGATGATTGTTGTTCTGTTACATACAGGAAAATTGAATTGTTGCAAGATTCTAAAGTATATTAAATTCAATTAAATTAAATTCTTTATTGCAATTCTATTGAAATTATATTAAATTTATTGTTGTACTTTTGTTCAAATCCAATTTTTGACGGAAAATTAAATTGAATTGTTTTCCTGTCATGCAAATTGATTGTTCAAAAAATTCACCAAGGCATGTAAAAAATATTAAATTATTGCAGGAAAATTAAATTTAATATTTGAAGTGTCATATTGGAAAATTCACCATCCATGGATTCCACGGGCATGTAAAAATTAAATTGGTTTCTTTTATATATATATATATATATATATATATATATATATATATATATATATATATATATATATATATATATATATATATATATATATATATATATATATATATAATGTCATATAGAAAATGTTTTTGTCAGAATTTAAAAAAAAAATTAAAATTAAAATTATTTTAGATTTAGAAGTAGTGTTTGTTTAAAAACCGAATAAAACCGAACCGAAGTAAACCGTATAAATTGGATCGGATTGGATTTTTTTTATTGTCATCCAATAACCGAACCAAACCGTATGCTCTTTGTATCTTTGGATCGGATGATTTTTTGTCTCAAAACCGATCGAAACCAAATCGCGAACACCCCTAGGTGATGATTTACCATATATAGGGCACTTTATTTTAAGTGGGCAGACAATATTTTTATTACCTTTTCCACTCCAAATTAATTGCTATAAATTATCATAGATACAAATCCCTAATTTCCCTCTTAGACATTCAAATTGATTAGCATCCAAAGCCTTTGTAAATATATCAGCTAACTGCATTTTAGTAGCAACATGCTCCAGGGCTATGTTTTTCTCTTCCACTAGTTCTCTAATAAAATGATGACGAATATCAATGTTTTTTGTCCTGCTGTGCTGAATAGGATTCTTAGAAATATTTATAGCACTCAAGTTGTCACAGTACAATGTCATGACATCTTGTGTGACATTGTATTCAGTCAGCATCTGTTTCATCCAAACCAGTTGAGAACAACTACTTCCAGCTGCTATGTGTAACACCCTTCTAAATACCCCCAAAATATTATAATTAAAATAACAATATATATTCATCAGAGTAATTATGCCCCGAAGGGTGCCACACAATCATTTCACAACAATTATCAAAATATCCTGTCATGCTCATTTGTTTAATCAAAATAAGATTCTTTGCATAAATCGCAGCGGAATAATTCAACATCAATGTAAAACATGTAACCCAATACATGTCAATCATTCAACAACAGAAATCAAATTAATTAAAACATCCCCTCCCGATGTTACATCTATCAGAGCATGACCCATAAAAACTACTCTAGACTCCAAGCATAAGCTTCTACTCAACTCATTTCTCGTTACCTGAAAAATAGGCGTAAGGGTGAGTTCCTCAATCAATATAATAAGCATTATAGAACAATATGTAATGCCAAGTAATTAACACATTAATTCACCCTAATCAGACTACGCATTCAGCAACAGCAATATTCGTTCAAACATCATACTCAACAGTAGATTCTCAACCATATTCAACATCAACAACACAACACACAATACACATATAATACTGGAATACATCCATTCATATTATATGCCATACATTCATTATGCAATGAGACTCTATGCATGCGGTACCGACTATTTGTGAACATATAGTTCAACCTCACCGTCCAAATCCAGGCACGGCTACCAAGCTCACTAGTCCCACTCATTTGAGACATAGTGACTCACTCACTAATTCCTCACCATGGGAATTAGCTACCACCCCAAATGGGCCATGAAATGCACGCTAATCTCCTAGCATGCAACCATCAACAACAACAATCAAAATGATCTACTCACTAATTCCTCACCATGGGAATTAGCTACCACCCCAAATGGGCCACAACATGCATGCTAATCACCTAGCAATGCAACATCAACAATAATCAAGAATAGACACATGCTCACACTCTAAGCCATAATACAGTCTATTCACAAACGTATACATTCACATCATCATGTATACCATCACACATTATCAACATAATTAATCACAAAAGCATATCATATCATGCCACATGCTCAAACACAGTATTAGCCCGCTCTACTAATACCTATACCACTCACCACAACGGGAAATGATCCCTATCACATCATATCTCAGCTAAGTACATCACTCAGCCTAAACAACCAAAAACTGCACAACAACAGTTCAGGAAAAATCCCAATTCTGCCCATACGCGTATTACCCATGCCATACGCGTATTGCCCAAACCTGGCCAACTCCATACGCGTAATGCCTACTCTCTTACGCGTATTGCGCAATTCCTCGCCCAACTCATACGCGTATCACCTATCCCATACGCGTATGCTACGCGTAACGATCTCCCCTTACGCGTACCAACAGAGACCAATTCACGTTCAAAATGCCATCTTTTCCACCCATACGCGTAAGGCTTCCCCCCATACGCGTACCAACATCTCATACGCGTATTGCCTAGTGCCATACGCGTATGACCAGAGACCAGAACTCTCAGATCTGCAATGGCTTTCTCTGCTACGAGACCTATCCAATTCAACCTTCTACAGTCCAAATTTCACACACAATTCATTCATATCATCTAACACGAATCATACACTTTCGATTTCACAAATTGCTAACCTTTCTACCTCTAATTCCTACGAATTTCTTCAATTATACTCAAATTTTCGTTCATCCCAAAGGTTCACAAATTCAACATATATCATCCAATCAGAGATAAACAATGGTCTATTACTACCCAGTACATACCATCATATAATACCCTTTAACCGATGATAAACCCCCCTTACCTGAGTTAATCCGGCAATTCCGCAGCTTCAAGCTCTTCCTCTTCTCTTGCTCTGCTTTTTGCCCTTTCTGCCTCTTTTCCCTTTTCACGTGAAAACCTTTTTCCAAATATTGGGACTTTTTATTATTCCAACTTATATACTCCAATAATATTATTCCACTAAATAATTATCCCAATAACTATTATTCCAAAATAATAATAATAATAATTCAAATATTCTAATTAAATTAATAAACATATTATTAATTTAATTTAAATAAATACATATTATTATCGGGGTGTTACAACTCTCCCCCACTAAAAGAGTTTTCGTCCTCGAAAACATACCTCAAGCGAACAACTCCGGATAACACTCCTTCATCTGACTCTCGAGTTCCCAAGTCACATTGCCACCTGCTGGTCCTCCCCAAGCTACCTTCACCAGGGCAATCTCTCTACCCCGCAACTGCTTCAACTCTCGATCCTCGATCCTCATAGGTGATGTTTCAACAGTCAGGTTATCTCTCACCTGTACATCATCTACTTGGACAACATGCGACGGATCATGAATGTATCTCCTCAACTGAGACACATGAAAAACCTCATGCAAATTCGCAAGCGACGGCGGTAAAGCGATACGATAGGCTACCTCTCCTATCCTCTCCAAAATCTGATAAGGACTAATAAATCGAGGTGTCAACTTCTTCGACTTCAAAGCTCGACCAACACCAGTTATCGGAGTAACACGAAGAAACACATGATCTCCCTCTTGAAACTCAAGTGACTTCCTCCTCTTGTCATGATAACTCTTCTGACGACTCTGAGCAATTCTCATCTTATCCTGAATCATCTTAATCTTTTCTGTAGTTTGTTGAACAATCTCCGGTCCAACCACAGCACTCTCACCGGACTCATACCAACATAAAGGCGTCCGACATCTCCTACCATACAAAGCTTCAAACGGTGCCATACCAATACTCGAATGAAAACTATTGTTGTAGGTGAACTCAATCAAAGGCAAATAACAATCCCAAGCACCTCCTTTTTCCAAAACACAAGCTCTCAAAAGGTCCTCTAATGACTGAATCGTCCTCTCAGTCTGACCATCAGTCTGCGGATGGTATGCAGAACTCAATCTCAGTTTAGTTCCCAAAGCCCTCTGCAAACCTTCCCAGAACTTCGATGTAAATCTTGGATCTCTGTCCGAAACAATACTCGACGGAATACCATGCAAACTTACAATCTTCTCAATATACAACTCAGCTAGTCTCTCTAACGGATAATCCATTCTGATCGGAATGAAATGAGCCGACTTCGTCAATCTGTCAACAATCACCCAAATAGCCTCACAATTCTTACTTGTTCTCGGCAAACCAGAAACAAAATCCATACTGATACTATCCCACTTCCACTCTGGAATAGCCAACGGTTGCATTAGCCCAGACGACTTCTGATGCTCAATCTTCGACTTCTGACAAGTCAAACAGGAATACACAAAACTTGCAATTTCTCTTTTCATTCCCGGCCACCAAAATAATCTTTTCAAATCATGATACATCTTCGTAGCCCCAGGATGAATACTCAAACCACTACGATGTCCTTCTTCAAGAATACTCTTCTTAAGCTCAGTAACATCCGGAATACACACCCGATTACCAAATTTCAAAACACCATTCTCATCAACTCGGAATTCACCACCTTGACCTTGATTCACTAACGTCAATTTATCAACCAAAAGCATATCAGATTTCTGACCCTCTCTGATCTCATCCAGAATACCACTTGTTAACTCCAACATTCCCAATTTAACACTATTGTGAGTACTCTCACACACCAAACTCAAGTCTCTAAACTGCTCAATTAAATCCAATTCCTTGACCATTAACATAGACATATGTAATGATTTCCGACTCAATGCATCAGCCACTACATTTGCTTTACCCGGATGGTAATTCAAACCAAAATCATAATCCTTCAGAAATTCTAACCATCTCCTCTGTCTCATATTCAGCTCTTTCTGATCAAACAAATACTTTAAACTCTTATGGTCACTGAAAACTTCAAATCTTGACCCGTACAAATAATGCCTCCATAACTTCAGAACAAATACCACAGCTGCCAACTCCAAATCATGCGTCGGATAGTTCCTCTCATGAACCCTTAACTGTCTTGAAGCATAAGCTATAACCTGCTTATTCTGCATTAACACACCACCTAAACCCAACAATGAAGCATCACAATAAACTTCAAATAATTCCGACGAACTCGGTAATACCAGGATAGGAGCAGTAGTTAACCGTCTCTTTAACTCTTGGAAACCTTCCTCACATTTTGAGTCCCAAACAAACGCTTGCCCCTTTCTAGTCAACATCGTCAACGGTAACGCCAACTTAGAAAATCCTTCAATAAACTTCCTATAATAACCAGCCAAACCAAGGAAACTTCGAATCTCAGCAACAGACTTAGGAGCTTCCCACTTAGATACCGCTTCTATCTTAGAAGGATCAACAGCAATACCACCTCTTGAAATCACATGACCAAGAAAACTAACCTCTTCTAACCAAAATTCACACTTGGATAGTTTAGCGAATAACTTCTTTTCTCGTAGAACTCCCAACACCACTCTTAAATGCTCAGCATGCTCTTCTTCAGATTTCGAATACACCAAAATGTCATCAATAAACACCACAACAAACTGATCTAGATACGGATGAAAAATCCTATTCATATACTCCATGAATACTCCAGGCGCATTAGTCACACCAAAAGGCATTACAGAATACTCATAATGTCCATACCTTGTTCTGAAAGCAGTCTTCTGAATATCCTCAGTTTTCACACGTATCTGATGATACCCAGATCTCAAATCTATCTTGCTGAACACACTCGCACCAACCAACTGATCCATTAAATCATCAATCCTCGGCAAAGGATACCGATTCTTGATCGTCACTTTATTCAGTTGCCTGTAGTCCACACACAACCTCATAGTACCTTCCTTCTTCTTAACCAACAACACTGGTGCACCCCACGGTGACACACTCGGACGAATAAATTTCTTATCCAACAGATCTTCCAACTGACTCTTCAATTCAGCTAACTCAATAGCAGACATACGATAAGGAGCCATCGATATCGGTCTAGTACCAGGTACCAAATCAATCGAGAACTCAACGTCACGCTCTGGCGGTAATTCATTCACTTCTTCAGGAAACACATCAGGAAAATCACACACCACGGCTAAGTCGCCAATCACCAGTTTACCTTTAGCCTCCAAAGTCGCTAATAGCATAAACAGCTCTGCCCCATCAGCTACTTCCTCATTCACTTGCCTTGCTGATAAAAACAAACTCTTTTCTTCCTCAACTTCAGGAAATACCACAGTCTTATCAAAACAATTGATAGAAACTCGGTTAAACACCAACCAATTCATACCCAAGATAACATCAATTTGCACTAACGGGAGACACACAAGGTCTATCTCAAATTCTCTACCAAAAATACTCAAGGGACAACTTAAACAAACAGAAGTAGTAGTCACTGAACCCTTCGCAGGAGTATCAATCACCATACTACCAAACATCTCAGATATCTCTAACTTAAGTTTCACAGCACAATCCAAAGATATAAAAGAATGAGTCGCACCTGTGTCAATAATAGCTACAAGAGGAAAGCCATTAATACAACACGTACCTCGGATCAAACGATCATCTGCAGAAGTCTCAGAACCCGATAAAGCAAAAACCTTGCCTCCTGACTGATTCTCTTTCTTCGGCTTAGGACACTGCGGAATGATATGACCCAACTCTCCACAGTTGAAGCAAGTCACAGTCTTCAACCGGCAATCTGTAGCCAAATGACCACCTTTTCCACATTTGAAACACTTCTTCTCATTACTGGTACACTCATGGATACGATGTCCAGCTTGACCACATCTGTAACACTTAACAGGAGCACTAGAGTCTCCCCCACTAGGCCTCTTCATCCCACTCTGCCTCTGAAAACCTTTGCCAGCTGCATACGGTTTCCCACGATCAACCTGATTCTTGCCTTTCCTATCAACCCTCTGCTGATAGCTCTCAGCTCTGGCCTTGGAATCCTGTTCAAAAATCCTGCAACAGTCGACTAAATCAGAAAACACTCTAATCCTTTGATACCCAATCGCCTGCTTGATCTCGGGACGCAACCCGTTCTCAAACTTCACACACTTAGAAAATTCCCCAGCAGCCTCAGCATAGGGAGTGTAGTACTTCGACAGCTCTGTGAACTTAGCAGCATACTCCGTAACAGACCTGTTACCCTGCTTCAATTCCAAGAACTCTATCTCCTTCTTTCCTCTGACATCCTCTGGAAAGTACTTCCTCAGGAATCTCTCTCTGAACACAGCCCAAGTGATCTCAGCATTTCCAGCAGTTTCCAACTCAGTGCGGGTAGCAACCCACCAATCATCAGCTTCTTCTGATAGCATATGTGTACCGAACCTGACCTTCTGGTTATCAGCACACTCAGTTACTCTGAAGATCCTCTCTATCTCCTTCAACCACTTCTGAGCGCCATCTGGATCGTATGCTCCTTTGAACATTGGAGGATTGTTCTTCTGGAACTCACTCAGTTGACGAGCAGCTCCCATTCCCACAACATTCGGATTTCCTCCAAGTACTCCAGCCAGCATACCCAGAGCCTCAGCAATTGCAGCATCATCTCTCCCTCTTCCAGCCATCTCTATTCTGAAAACCCAACAACTAAAACAATAAGTACTGATAGGGTTACACAACACCTATCCCGTACAGGGGAAACAGAGTAATTACGACTCGACACGACCGACTATGCTCTGATACCACTAATGTAACACCCTTCTAAATACCCCCAAAATATTATAATTAAAATAACAATATATATTCATCAGAGTAATTATGCCCCGAAGGGTGCCACACAATCATTTCACAACAATTATCAAAATATCCTGTCATGCTCATTTGTTTAATCAAAATAAGATTCTTTGCATAAATCGCAGCGGAATAATTCAACATCAATGTAAAACATGTAACCCAATACATGTCAATCATTCAACAACAGAAATCAAATTAATTAAAACATCCCCTCCCGATGTTACATCTATCAGAGCATGACCCATAAAAACTACTCTAGACTCCAAGCATAAGCTTCTACTCAACTCATTTCTCGTTACCTGAAAAATAGGCGTAAGGGTGAGTTCCTCAATCAATATAATAAGCATTATAGAACAATATGTAATGCCAAGTAATTAACACATTAATTCACCCTAATCAGACTACGCATTCAGCAACAGCAATATTCGTTCAAACATCATACTCAACAGTAGATTCTCAACCATATTCAACATCAACAACACAGCACACAATACACATATAATACTGGAATACATCCATTCATATTATATGCCATACATTCATTATGCAATGAGACTCTATGCATGCGGTACCGACTATTTGTGAACATATAGTTCAACCTCACCGTCCAAATCCAGGCACGGCTACCAAGCTCACTAGTCCCACTCATTTGAGACATAGTGACTCACTCACTAATTCCTCACCATGGGAATTAGCTACCACCCCAAATGGGCCATGAAATGCACGCTAATCTCCTAGCATGCAACCATCAACAACAACAATCAAAATGATCTACTCACTAATTCCTCACCATGGGAATTAGCTACCACCCCAAATGGGCCACAACATGCATGCTAATCACCTAGCAATGCAACATCAACAATAATCAAGAATAGACACATGCTCACACTCTAAGCCATAATACAGTCTATTCACAAACGTATACATTCACATCATCATGTATACCATCACACA
Source organism: Lathyrus oleraceus (assembly GCF_024323335.1). Taxonomy (NCBI): domain Eukaryota; kingdom Viridiplantae; phylum Streptophyta; class Magnoliopsida; order Fabales; family Fabaceae; genus Lathyrus; species Lathyrus oleraceus. The sequence goes on from NC_066581.1 coordinate 230,367,318, forward strand.
TTATCAACATAATTAATCACAAAAGCATATCATATCATGCCACATGCTCAAACACAGTATTAGCCCGCTCTACTAATACCTATACCACTCACCACAACGGGAAATGATCCCTATCACATCATATCTCAGCTAAGTACATCACTCAGCCTAAACAACCAAAAACTGCACAACAACAGTTCAGGAAAAATCCCAATTCTGCCCATACGCGTATTACCCATGCCATACGCGTATTGCCCAAACCTGGCCAACTCCATACGCGTAATGCCTACTCTCTTACGCGTATTGCGCAATTCCTCGCCCAACTCATACGCGTATCACCTATCCCATACGCGTATGCTACGCGTAACGATCTCCCCTTACGCGTACCAACAGAGACCAATTCACGTTCAAAATGCCATCTTTTCCACCCATACGCGTAAGGCTTCCCCCCATACGCGTACCAACATCTCATACGCGTATTGCCTAGTGCCATACGCGTATGACCAGAGACCAGAACTCTCAGATCTGCAATGGCTTTCTCTGCTACGAGACCTATCCAATTCAACCTTCTACAGTCCAAATTTCACACACAATTCATTCATATCATCTAACACGAATCATACACTTTCGATTTCACAAATTGCTAACCTTTCTACCTCTAATTCCTACGAATTTCTTCAATTATACTCAAATTTTCGTTCATCCCAAAGGTTCAAAAATTCAACATATATCATCCAATCAGAGATAAACAATGGTCTATTACTACCCAGTACATACCATTATATAATACCCTTTAACCGATGATAAACCCCCCTTACCTGAGTTAATCCGGCAATTCCGCAGCTTCAAGCTCTTCCTCTTCTCTTGCTCTGCTTTTTGCCCTTTCTGCCTCTTTTCCCTTTTCACGTGAAAACCTTTTTCCAAATATTGGGACTTTTTATTATTCCAACTTATATACTCCAATAATATTATTCCACTAAATAATTATCCCAATAACTATTATTCCAAAATAATAATAATAATAATTCAAATATTCTAATTAAATTAATAAACATATTATTAATTTAATTTAAATAAATACATATTATTATCGGGGTGTTACACTATGTATTCAGCTTTAGCAGTGGACAAAGACACACAATTTTGTTTCTTACTAAACCATGATATTAAGTTGTTCCCCAAGAAGAAACATCCTCCTGATGTGTTTTTCCTATCATCAGCACTTCCAGCCCATTCAGCATCACAGTATCCAGTCAGCATAGATCTAGATCCATGAGTGTACAACATCCCATAGTCACTGGTGTCATTGACATATTTCAGTATCCTTTTCACTTGGTTTATGTGACTGACTTTTGGTTCAGCTTGATATCTAGCACAAACACCTACAACAAAAGCAATGTCAGGTCTGCTTGCTGTGAGATATAGCAGACTCCCTATCATGCTTCTTTAAAGACTTTGATCTACACTAACACCATTTTCATCTTTGGAGACTTTCAGATGAGTAGGAGCAGATGTCCTTTTATGACTTGCATTCTCCATGCCAAACTTCTTAACAATGTTCTTGGCATATTTTCTTTGAGATAGAAAGATAGAATCTTCCATCTGCTTGACTTGTAGCCCAAGAAAATAGGTCAGCTCTCCAACAAGGCTCATTTCAAATTCAGATTGCATTTGTTTAACAAAATGTTCGACCATCTGATCTGACATAACACCAAACACAATATCATCCATATATATTTGAGCCACCATGAGTTTTCCTCCTTCATTCTTAACAAATAAGGTCTTGTCAATGCCTCCCTTCCTGTATCCATTGTTAATGAGAAACACTGTGAGTCTATCATACCAAGCCCTAGGAGCTTGTTTCAAACCATAGAGGGCATTCCTCAACTTATAGACATGCTTTGGAAGATTTGGATCTGTAAACTCTTTAGGTTGTTCAACATATACTTCCTCATTTAAGTAACCATTCAAGAAGGCACTTTTTACATCCATTTGGAATAGTTTAAACTTCAGAATACATGCGACTCCAAGCAATAGTCTAATGGACTCAAGGCGAGCTACAGGGGCAAATGTTTCATCAAAATCAACTCCTTCAACTTGAGTGTGTCCTTGTGCTACTAGTCTTGCTTTATTTTTAGTAACCACCCCTTGTTCATCAGATTTATTCTTGTAAACCCGCTTTATTCCAATAACATTTATTCCTTCAGGTCTTGGAACCAGTTCCCATACTTCATTTCTCTTGAATTGGCCTAACTCTTCCTGCATGGCATTGTTCCATACTTCATCAGTCAAGGCTTCCTTGACATTCCTAGGCTCAATCTTGTACACAAAGCAGCCATGTGAGATTACTTCCCTTGATCTAGTTGTGACCCCTTTATTTGGGTCTCCTATAATGAGATCTTTAGGATGATCCTTCTGAATTCTGATTGAGGGTCCCTTATGTAAGACCCCAATTTTGTCCCTAAGATCCCTCATGGCATCATATCATACCATACCATTGCCTCAAGGATCTTTGTGCACCTTTGCTTCCCTCCTTGTGGGTGGGTATCTTGTGAGTGTGGTTCTTGATCACCAAGCATGTATTGCATTTGTATATCATTGCTTTTCATCTGTCTATTTACCAAAAGTACAAAAATACTGTCATCTAACCATGTTACTTGCAGATGAAGCAAACTAGGTCAAAACAGTCAAATTATTCATTGAGCAATGGATGGTGGCCATTCTTGAAGAATTTGGGCACCATGATCATTCATCAAGAGTTCATATGAGTTGTGACATCATTTTGAATCAAGATCTCAGGTGGTAGGGGCTTGGAATTCATCAGAACATGGTTCAGTCAACCAAAACCCTAGCAAAGTCAACTGTGGTCAACTGTGCATTTAATCAGTGATTTGATGGTGGGAATTGGTTTGAGAGGCCTCATTCATGTCCATGTAAGCCTCATATGACATTTCAAACATCATCATTGAAGAATTTGAAGTCAGACAAGAAGTTTCCAAAAATAGTAAGTTGACCTATAATTGGAAATTGCCAAAAATGGAAAATTCTTCTCCTCAAAATTACTTCATCATACAAGCTTCAAATGAATTTTTGTCCAACATGAAAGTTGAAGATCTTGTTCTCCCATTTCCAAAAAGTCCAAGAACACTCATTTCTCATTTATGGTTGGCAAGTTATGATCAAATCATTCTCAAGAATTTTTGAACTTCAAAGTGAGATAACTTTCAAACCATTTGGCCAAATTGAGTGAGGTTTTTTGCTACAAGTCACATTTGACATGCTCTATCCAAATCCTTCATCACATTTCACCAAAAATCATCCAATCAAAATGGCCTTTTTCAAGTGCATTGAATTAAAAAAGAGAGGGGTGAAAAATTGACTTTCAAATTAATCATTGTCCACATATTCTACCAATTGCAAATAATCAAAAACCATGTTTGGGATGTGTTTAGGCCCATTTTCGCACTGTAGCATGCCATGCACATGCAACATGAGTGGATTTCACCAATTGACCAAAACACCTTCATTAAGCTAAATTCAATTACCATTCCACTAACCAAACTTAGGCATTGTTAATCAGAGTATATATGACCTATTTCAGACTGAAAAACCCTAGCCACATTTTACAAATCAGATCTGAACACATTTTTCTCTCAAAAAACTCTCAATCCTTCACTTGGATTTTTGCTGAAAATTGTCAAAGAACTCGTGCTCTTGTGCATTGGTCCATCATTCACTATCCCTTTTGAAGCTTTTGCAAGCATTATTTCACAACTGTAGAGCAAAGAATAGCACTGTTGCATTGAAGCTTCATTCATGGCAGCTACTTGTTTGAGCTAAATCGTGCAAGCTGAGCTCCAAGTCCTACTTCCATTCATCAATACAAACATCATTGAGCTACTGTTTCAACTCAACACAACCAAACAACCACGAAATCCACACTGTTCTTCAAATCAGGTAAACTTCCAAACCATGCCATTGTTAAAATCATGATATGTTTATTAAAGATCTTTCCATGCTGGTTGTAATGAGCTTTGAATCGTGGAATATGGTTGAGTATTAAGGGAGATACATTGATTTAAAGTTTGGTTGTTAGATTTTATCTTGCTCGATTCTTCCATTTCAGCATGATTTAGTGTTAATGAATGTTGGATTGTTGATGTACTCTATGAGATGAACACGTTGGTATGTCGTTTGTTGATTTTGGTTGCAAAATGTTCTTGCTGGAATTTTGGATGAAGAACACATTGAAGAACACATAAACCCTAATTTTTCTTCAACTCAGATCGTATTTGATCTTCAAACCTCGCTCTGCATGTTTGTCCCGTGTTTTTGGCCATGAAGCGAATCAGTGCTTGACACGCCCTTAAGTGAAACGTGGCGTTTCACTTAAGTGGCCGTGTAATTACAGAAATGCCATTGTCGTGTATTTTTTCTTTTAATTAATTGCTTTTTTTTCAATATTTATTTCATTTGGTATGTTGATTTTAGAAAATTCATAACTCTTCCAATACTTGTCCAAATTTGATGGGATTTTTTGTGAAATGCTCCTCATGATCTCTAGTTTATTATGGTGATTTTTCCAGAATCTTTGCACGTGTGGATTTTTAAATGTGCTAGGGTTTGTTCATATGTGTCCATTTTGTGTATGCCTTGCCATTTTGCTTGTGAAATGATGATGCTTGCTCCAATGCCTCTCAAATGTTTTGTGCTTAAACTAGACATGTTCATGGTGATTTTGGTATAGAGTTTGTAATTTTATCATTGCTGGTTGATGAGATATGATTTTTTGAATAGAGGTGTGACAATTTGTGTCACACCATTCATGTCCAACTTCATGATTTTAATTACCATGCTTATTGAACTCAAAATGGTCTGGATTTTTGCATGAAGATACTTATGGATGTTGAGAATACATGTGAACTTTTCTGGAATTATTGATAGCATTTCCTATTTGATTGGAATTTTCTCCCCTGATTGGTCATTTGTTGATCTTTTGTGATACATGATTTCATTTGATTTGTGAAATTCTAATGCTTAATTGGATGGACTTGAAATTTGACATGTGAATTGTAGACATCTTAAAGTTTGTCATGGTTTTAGTCCCATTCATTTATCCTATGTTGTTTTTGTTTTATGATTAATTGAAATTGGTGCATGTTTTGATGCTTTGAATGAGCTTGCTTGAACTTGCCTTGACTTTCTGATTTTCATTGACCTACTTCCCTTGATCCAAATGAGCTGAAACTTGGAATGCTTATCATGTTATGGATGATGTTTGATCATGAATTATTTGAGGATTTATTGAAATGTTTGTGATTGGATTTGAGTGGAGTCTTTTTGTTGACTTCTTTGAGGTTCTATATGACATGCTTTGACCTAATTTGTTTGTGAAATGATAATGATGAATGATATGAATGTGAAACCACTTGGGTTTGTTTCTTAATTGTTTGAACATGATTTTGGATAGCTTACACTTGCTGTTTTGGATTTTTTATCTCCTTTTGACCCTAGGCTTGTCCTAGTGGTCTTGTTGCTCATGTTTGAGTTTGGTTTTTCAGGTTAAGAAGCAAATGCCTTAAGGAGATTAATGCAAGTTGATTGAGTTTGATTGATTGTCATGAACTAACTTGTTTGTTTTGTAGGATGCTTAGCTCATATGCTTTGAGCTTTGTGCTTTGCACATGGGATTGTTTGTGTTGACTGTTGATCCTTATCTTATATTGGTTTTGAATTTGAGTTGCATACTGATTATGTTTGATTGGTTTTAGGTACCATTAGTTGCTAATAGTTCTTTGAGAACTTGCATTGCTTTGCTTGATAGCATTAGCATTGAGGTAGAATCTCTTGTCTTCATGTAGTCTGGAAGACCTGGCCTGTTACTTGGCCAGGCAACTGTCTGAAGTCCTCCTTAAGAGGCGATGTTTGTGCTTGTTTACCTTTGTCCCAAGCAGGAAAAGTCCTTTGAATAAGGCAATTGGTAGAACCCAAGAGATATGTAACCTATCTCCTACTATTCTGTGTGTCACTCACCTTGCTCACACCACATGTGTTGATGCATAGTGAGTAAAAGCCCAAGATCTATCGAGTCAATAATCTGTGGAGAGAGTTCCTACTTTCTGAACTCCCACATCTTCTGATATTCAATGCTCTCCCTGACCAGGGATAAGAGCAATGAGGCACACCCCTCATATCCTTTCATCTGCTTCACCTTGACTCTCAATGTCAAGGTTAAGAGCACCATTAACCCTATTCCAGTTGGCTTCAATGCCTAACCCTTTGTATGAGCCTAATTGTTTGGTTATAGAGTGTGCTGAATGACTTTGGTTGATTGATTGCTTACTTCATATGCACATGTTTGCTTGTATGCTTTATGCATTTATCATCATTAATTGCTCATTAGTGCATGATCATTTCATTTGTCTTTGTGACATATCTTTATTATTTGCCCATTGAGGACAATTGTAAGACCATTCATTGGCCATTGTTCCTATGATATGGAAGTGAGTATAAGACCATCTCATTGGCCACTCATCTTCTCTTTGCTTGATGCATTTGTTTGTTGTATGTGAGGATGCAATTGTAAGTCCATGTAATTTGGTATTTGTTTTCCCATGATCATATGTTGGAGATTAGAGTAAGCCCAGATAGATTGGCATCTGACATCCAAATGTTGTTTTGTTCTGTTGGAGATTGGTATAAGCCCAAATAGATTGGCATCCGGCATCCACTTTTTTATTTCTTTATTGAGGAGATTGGTATAAGTCCATAGAGTGGCCTCTGATATCCAGTTTTGTTTTAGGAGATTGGTATAAGTCCAGTGATTGGCATCCGGTATCCGCTTTTGTTGACTTTCATCTTTTGCTTTGCTTGTTTATTATTACTCATTGCCTATTCCAAAGGACACACTTGAGTCATCTTCTATATGATTTCAAGAGGTGAACCTTCTAGGAAGTTTTACACTCCGTCTTCATCCATTCATCCCTCTTTGTCCTAAACCTTTTCACACATTGCTTTCAAAACTTGAGATAAATATTGTGCAAACATCTTCATGTTTTTCAAATTAAAAAACCTGGACCCCAAGTCCTTGACTTTTCAAATTCCATTTCATAATACTTCTTTTGAATCAATCTTAATCATACTTTGACCCTACTTTCATGAATACTCATAATCAATTAATTTCACCCATTCAATTGTTTTGTGGCTTCGTCCATTCTTGCTAAGTTTTCATACATTAGCCATAGGTTTGATTTATCCTAGTTGGTTGATGTTAATCTCACCTATTTGTCCTTAGTTGATTGAATTGTAAGTCTTCCTTGCTTATTATAGGGTTAACCCCTCACTAGCAAGTTGAAGCTTTTCTCACATGGTGGACTCGTTGTTTGTATAAGGTTGAGTTTTCTCCCGTGGATAACGTAAGACCTTAGGGCTTGTGTTTAAAATTGAATCCACTAACTTTTGGAAATCTTTTAGCCGAACTACGGCTTTTTGATCCTTACCTTTGATGGAAGGTACGTAGGCAACGGGTTCATCCGTTCGAACACAAAAATAATAACTTGTATATTCTTTTCTCATCCTCCCAATCATGTTTGCACAATAAATATTTCATAACAAATAACATTTTAGTACAACAAGTGTGAAAAGGGCTCCCTAGGAGTACCTAGGACGCGGTGGGTGCCTAACACCTTCCCATTGTGTAATTTACCCCTTACCCAGACTCTCTGATCTTTTTATTAGTTTTCTATGTGTAAAACTTCTTAGGCTTTTGTTCGCTTTTTAGCCAGTCCTTTGGATAAATAAAAGTGCGGTGGCGACTCGATTCATTGTATACTTTGCTTATGGTTTAATCAATAGATCATATAGCGACGAATACACCGCTACAGAAAAGTGGCGACTCTGCTGGGGACGACATTAGACTTTCCTTGGTGGTATTGCCTACTTCTCACCCTTGTTGTGCTATATTGTTATTTGTTATTTGACATATTTTTGTACGATTTGGGATGACTGTATTGATTGTAATGTTTGAATTGCTTGATATACAATTGCTGTTTGCTTTGGTGATCTGTGAGATGAGTTCTATACCCGAACTCGAGTGCACGCTAGGATAGGAGAATGGCATAGTCTTGTTGACTGGTGTGGAGTATTCCTTAGCCAGTTGACTTGCGAGTCCATTCACTTGGTGGAGGTCATGTTGGATTAATAATGTCACACAAGTTATTTGTGGTTAGGCATTATTCTTTCAATCATGTGCCGTAGAAGCCAAGGACCTTAGTTTACCAAGCCCATCTTGGCCTATTTTTTAGGATGTAGTGCGGAGGTCGTTCAGATGTAAGTTCTGATGCGATTGTTACGCGATACTACACTCATAAGAGTTTCTCTTGAGAATATTTTTGGAATACGAGTATTCGTTCCTCCGATAATATTCGAAAGATGGAATGATGATTATGGGAACCTCTGATAGAACATGTATGGCAGTTTTAAACCCTAGTACACTCCCTTTGGGTGGTTCTTAACCGAGACTCCATGCTCGTGACTCTCAGCAAACCCGTGATTCGTGGTTGAGTCGTTCAGACAACCTTAATATCAATGGAACCTGGGTGTTGATCGGGTGTAAAACCTAAATCCCCCAAAAAGGATGGTTGATATTAAGGATGTTCGAGCCGGTTCATGTACCGTTAATATCAATGGAACTTGGGTGTCGATAAGGTGAAAACCTAAATCCACCAAAATGGATGATTGATATTGGGGATACAATGAGCTTTCCCATGACCTTTGTTTGGTGTGACTTGCTTGATCCTTGAGTGTGATTGTTGCATTCATGCATTCACGCATTCATCTACATTCATGTCGTCAAAAAAAAAAATTCAAGGAACTTAAAGGGTTTATTTGCAAAATTTTCAGACATGGAAAGACCAAAAAGGCATACAAAGAAGTACAGCTTTAGACAGCCTGATGTAAAAGAGTTAAGGAATCTGACATCTTATGTATTAGATCCCTTGGGTTTCAAAGCTCGCTATGGGAAGCTTCTGCCTCTGCTGACTACTCAGGTTGACGAAGGGTTGATGAGTACTCTGGCTCAGTTTTATGATCCGCTGTATCACTGCTTCTTATTTCTGGACTTCCAGTTTTTGCCTACTTTGGACGAGTATTCTCACCTTATTGGGATCCCAATTCTGGATCAAGTGCCATTCAGTGGCCTAGAGAGTATTCCGACTGCTCGAGAGATTGCCAGCTTGTTGCATATAGACGAAGATCTGATTAAAGCTAATTTGACTACCAAAGGCGGAATTCAAGGTTTTCCTTCCGAGTTCCTCATTGCTCAAGCTACCTTTTATGGGAAGGCCATGAGTGAGGATGCCTTTGAGGCTCTGTTTGTGCTGCTCATCTATGGATTAGTGCTATTTCCCAACTTCGACAAGTTCGTGGACATGAACGCCATTAGGATCTTCTCAGTTCTTAATCCCGTTCCGACTTTGTTGGGCGATGCCTATGTCTCTTTGCATCTGAGAAATGCAAAAGGTGGAGGAGTTATTGTCTGTTGTCTACCCCTGCTGTACAAGTGGTTTATTTCGCACTTGCCGCAGACAGTTGCTTTCAAGGAGAACAAGGGATGTCTACGGTGGTCTCAGAGACTCATGTCTCTCACTAATGATGATATCACCTGGTATGATCGCGTGTATGATACCGTCCAGATCATTGACTATTGTGGTGAATTCCCTAATGTGCCTCTTCTTGGCACATGTGGTGGGATCAGCTACAATCCTATTCTCGCACGACGTCAGCTTGGGTTCCCCCTAAAGGATAAACCTCATAAAATTCTGTTAAAAGGCGTATTCTTTCAGGAGGGTAAAGATCCCCAAGGCCTGAAAGCTAGATTTGTCCGTGCTTGGCGCAGTATCCGCAAGAAGAGTAGAAACGAGTTGGGTCCAAAGAACTGCATTGCTTTGGAGCCATACACCTCTTGGGTCAGACAGAGGGCTGCCGTGTACTTGGTGCCATATGATCATCCGAGACCTACACCGTTGGATGTGGCTAGGCCTTCAACCCTCCCTACCCAACGTGTAGAGGAGTTGAGAGAAGAAGACCTTTCACGTGCTTGGATCCGTGAAAGAGAAGAATTGCTTCAGCAGCTTAAAGAGAAGGACGCTATGATTGAGTTCCTCGAGCATCGAGTGATCGACGACCCGAACGACACTTGGACCTCTCTTCTTCCTCAGTCTTCCAAATTCTAGAAGAGGAAGTATGATCGACTTGCAAAGGAGAAAGCAGACATGGAAGCGGCCTATGAGAGAGAGATCAAGAAGCTGTGTACTTCTCGTTTTCCAGCATCCCGAGCTTCTAGGGATCCATAGGATGTTTATTTCCCTTTTCTCTTTGTAATGATCAAAAATGCTGTACTTCTTTGTCTCGATATATTGAATGAGATATTTTCCATGAGAAATCAAAATGCTTTAAATAGTCAAAATATTGCAAATAATACCCTAAGGGTTCCTTGAAAATAAACAAAGCATCTGCACAAGCATTTCATGCATCATTTTTGCATAAGCAGGTACCCTTTGTTTCTGGTCTTCTTGTCCTAACCCTGTGTTCTTCATTTATTTTGAAGACAAGCTGACTCACCGGTATTATACGCGAGTCAATTCTACAAGAGTTATGGAGCAGCTAGAACAAGAGAACAGAGAACTGAAAGAAGAGGTTGCCAGACTTGGCGCTTTGATGGAGCAACTCCTCGCTGCTCAAAATCAACCTGCTCAATCGCCTGCAACTCCGGCCCAAAGGACGGTCATCTCAGAGGTCGTCACTTCGACTGTGCCAGTCAGTGCTCATCACGTGTCCAATGCTATGCCACCCGGGTTCCCTTGGGGAATGCCTCCAGGTTTTATGCCTGATATCCCTGCGCCAACCTTTGCTCACATGCCGGCATCTAGCCCGGTCCCTGTTGCCGCTCCTCCTGTCGTGCATACCATGCCAAGGGTAGACGACACCATCTATCACTCCGAGCCGTCTGAGGGCCCGGATGTTAATGAAAAGATGGACGCCATGAACGACCAATTCCTTGAGCTGAGAAAGGAATTGAGGACTCTTCGAGGTAAAGATTTGTTCGGCAAGTCTGCTGCCGAGTTGTGCCTTGTTCCCGGTGTGAAGATACCGATTAAATTCAAAGTACCTGACTTTGAAAAGTATAAAGGGAACACCTGTCCACTCGCTCACCTGGTCATGTACGCCAGGAAGATGTCTACCCAGACGGATAATGATCAGTTGTTGATTCATTATTTTTAAGACAGTCTATCCGGTGCTGCGCTCAGATGGTACATGAGCTTGGACAGTGCCAATATCAGATCCTTCAACGACCTTGGCGAAGCTTTCGTCAAGCAATATAAGTACAACGTCGATATGGCGCCTGACCGAGATCAACTCAGGTCCATGTCGCAGAAGGACAAGGAAACTTTCAAGGAGTACGCCCAGAGGTGGCGAGAGCTGGCAGCTCAGATTACTCCACCGCTGGAGGAGAAAGAAATGACCAAGATCTTCTTGAAGACTCTTGGCTCATTCTATTATGAACGGATGGTAGCAAGCGCTCCCTCTGATTTCACCGAGATGGTGAACATGGGGATGCGTCTTGAGGAAGGTGTCCGTGAGGGACGATTGGCGAAGGATGATAGCTCTTCTTCTAAACGATATGGGGCGTTTAAGAGGAAGGAAGGGGAAGCGCATGCTGTGCAATCCCATCCCAAGCACAGAAGACCCTCTGTTCAGAGGAAGCCTGCACGTCGTGCCGGTCATCAGCACCAGGTGGCTCATATAGCACCTGTCTTTAAATACAATGCTCAGCAACATCCGCAATATCAGCATCAACAACAGTATCAACAGCCTCAGTATCAGCAACAACACCGTCCACAGCAACAGGCTTACCAGCCTCGTGGAAGTACAACCAATCAAGCTAACTTGAATTATGATAGGAAGAAGATCAGCTTCGATCCAATTCCTATGACATATGCAGAGCTTTATCCTTCCTTGTTGGAAAGAAAATTGGTTTCTCCCAGGGATCCTCCTGCCATTCCTGCAAATCCATAATGGTGGTATAAACCGGATCAGCATTGTGTTTACCATTCCGGTGCTCCGGGTCATAACATTGAGAATTGCTACCCACTCAAGACTAAGGTTCAAGACCTTATGAGATGTGGGATTCTGAGCTTTGAAGATTCAGGCCCGAACGTCACCAAGAACCCATTGCCTGCGCATGGGAAATCGGTCAATATGGTTCAGGAATGCCTTGGGAATTACAAGGTCAGATATGTAAGCCACATCAGACAGTCGTTGGTTGAATTACATCGTTTGCTGTGTCAGTACAGCTACTTAGAGCATGACCATGACAAGTGTCGCGTCTGCTCGGTTAACCGCTTGGGTTGCAACCAGGTACGAAGAGAACTCCAAAAGCTGTTGGATGAAGGTACCATTGAGATTCTGCAGAATCGCAATGTTGATAAAGTCAAACCTGAGGTGAATGTGATTTCACCAGTGTTCAAGCTGCCCGAGCCTGTTGTTATTCGTTACAATAGCAGCAAGCCGAAGGCTTCCCCTTCTCTGGTCATTAAGCCTGCAGGCCCTGTGCCCTATTCCTCTGACCGAGCTGTGCCATTCAGATATAACCCTGTTGCTGTGCAAGATGGGGTAGAAGTGCCTTTACCTTCAACTTTCGTGACCAATGTCGCTGATGTAAGTGGGTTGACCCGAAGTGGTCGTGTGTTTTCTGCGCCTCCTAAGGTTGTTGCTTCTGAATCTGCTGAACGTCCGGTTGGGACAGCTGTTAATATTCAGAACCCGACACTTGATGTTGCCAGACCATCCTCCTCCGTACAAAAAACTCTTGTTTCTTCAGTTGGCCCGAGTGGCATTGTAGATGAAGAATCTGATGAGATGCTGAGGCTCATCAGGAAGAGTGAGTACAACATTGTAGACCAGCTTCTACAAACGCCATCCAAGATTTCCATTCTTTCTCTGCTGCTGAATTCAGAACCCCATAGGAAGGCTCTGCAGAAAGTCTTGGATCTGGCGTATGTTGATCACGACGTCACCATTGAGCAATTTGATAGTATTGTTGCGAACATTACCGCTTGCAACACTTTGAGCTTTTGTGACGCTGATCTCCCTGAGGAGGGAAGAGACCACAACATGGCTTTACATATCTCCATGAATTGCAAATCTGACGCAATGTCCTATGTGCTGGTGGACACTGGATCTTCTTTAAATGTATTGCCAAAGACCACACTCTCCAGATTGTCATATCAAGGTCCTCCTATGAGGCAGAGTGGGGTTGTTATGAAAGCATTCGATGGGTCGCGTAAGACCGTGATTGGGGAAGTTGATCTCCCAATGAAAATTAGACCAAGTGATTTCCAAGTTACCTTCCAGGTAATGGATATCCACCCATCTTATAGCTGTCTCTTAGGCAGACCATGGATTCACGAGGCTGGCGCCGTGACATCCACCCTACACCAGAAGTTGAAATTTGTCAAAAATAAGAAACTGGTTGTGGTAGGGGGAGAAAAGGCTCTTCTGGTTAGCCATTTGTCTTCTTTCTCATACATTGACGTTGAAGATGAAGTTGGAACGCCCTTCCAAGCATTATCTATTGATGAACCAACTGAGAAGAAGTCTCCATCATTTGCTTCCTACCGTGATGCAAAGCTGGCCATTGAGTGTGGTGCAGTTGCTGGTTTAGGGAAGGTGATCGAGCTTGAAGACAATAAATCCCGGGCTGGCATTGGCTACTGTTCTGGGGCATATAATGAGCAAGGTTTGTTCAAGAGTGGAGGATTCATCCATGCTGATCAACCTGAGGAGGAAGCTGCTGCTATCTTGGAAGAGGATGCAGAGGACGTGAACAATTTCGTTATTCCTGGTGGTGTCTGCCACAATTGGGTCGCTGTAGATGTTCCTACAGTCATCCATAGATCAGAGTAATTGTTCACTTTGTTTAAAACCCTTCTCCCATGCTAAAAGGAGAAGTGATGACATTGTTGTCAAAGCATATATACAATGATGTTTTCATTCAATTAATGCATTGTTAAACATTTGTTTTTCCTTTGTTTTCACTTTTTGCTTTTTTTGCATGAAATCAGTGATCACAAAAAACCCATAAAAACAAGAATAAAAGCAATCTTTTTCATCTGCATAATGGTTTGCTTGTTTAAATTCTAAAGTTTTTCCTTAACCAAAATCATTATGCAGGTTGATCCTAAAACCCATTGAACATAATGATCCAACGCCATCTCCCAATTTTGAATTCCCTGTATTTGAGGCAGAGGAAGATGACATTGAGGGGATTCCTGATGAGATTACCCGTCTCCTTGAGCACGAAGAGAAGATCATTCAGCCGCATCTCGAAGACTTGGAAACAGTCAACTTGGGGTCTGAAGATTGTGTTCGTCTGGTGAAGATTGGGGCACTTCTTGAAGGGTCTGTCAAGGAAGATTTGATCAGTTCGCTACGAGAATATTCAGATATCTTTGCTTGGTCCTATGAAGACATGTCGGGTTTAGATACAGATATTGTGCAACATTTCCTGCGTTTAAAGCCTGAGTGCGTGCCTGTGAAGCAGAAGCTCAGAAGAACTCATCCAGATATGGCAGTGAAGATCAAAGAGGAAGTTCAGAAGCAAATTGATGCGGGGTTTCTGGTGACTTCTACATATCCTCAATGGGTGGCCAATATTGTGCCTGTTCCTAAGAAGGATGGAAAAGTCCGTATGTGCATTGATTATAGAGATTTGAATAAAGCTAGTCCAAAAGATGATTTTCCTCTACCACACATTGACATGTTGGTAGACAATACAGCTAAATTCAAAGTCTTTTCCTTTATGGACGGATTTTCCGGATATAATCAAATCAAGATGGCACCAGAGGATATGGAGAAGACAACATTCATCACACCTTGGGGAACATTCTGTTATCGAGTGATGCCCTTCGATTTGAAGAACGCCTGAGCCACGTATCAACGAGCTATGACTACCTTGTTTCATGATATGATGCACAAGGAGATAGAGGTCTATGTTGATGATATGATTGCTAAGTCCCGAACGGAAGTTGAACATGTTGAGCATTTGTTGAAGCTTTTTCAGCGTTTGAGGAAGTTTAGACTTCGCCTGAATTCGAACAAATGTACTTTTGGAGTCCGTTCCGGCAAATTGTTGGGTTTTGTGGTAAGTGAAAGAGGTATTGAAGTTGATCCTGCAAAGGTCAAAGCAATACAAGAGATGCCTGCACCCAAAACTGAGAAGCAAGTCCGAGGTTTTCTTGGCCGCTTGAATTACATTTCCAGATTTATATCCCACATGACTGCCACATGTGCGCCGATATTCAAGCTTCTCCGGAAAGATCAGTCTCATGATTAGACCGAGGATTGCCAGAAAGCTTTCGACAGTATCAAGGAGTATCTATCTGAACCTCCGATCTTGTCTCCGCCTGTGGAAGGAAGACCTCTGATTATGTACTTGACAGTTCTTGAAGATTCGATGGGTTGTGTACTCGGTCAACAAGATGAATCAGGGAAGAAGGAATTCGCTATATACTACCTCAGTAAGAAATTTACTGATTGTGAGTCTCGGTACTCTATGCTTGAGAAGACGTGTTGTGCTTTGGCTTGGGCTGCTAAGCGTTTGCGCCAGTACATGATAAATCATACAACTTGGTTGATATCCAGAATGGATCCGATTAAGTATATCTTCGAGAAGCCTGCTTTAACTGGGAGGATTGCCCGTTGGCAGATGTTGCTGTCTGAGTATGATATTGAGTATCGAGCTCAGAAAGCCATCAAAGGTAGTATCTTGGCTGACCATTTAGCGCACCAGCCGATCGAAGATCATCAGTCTGTTCAGTATGACTTCCCTGATGAGGAAGTTCTGTATTTGAAGATGAAAGATTGTGATGAGCTTACACTTGATGAAGGTCCGGAACCTGGTTCCAGATGGACGATGGTGTTTGATGGCGCTGTTAATCAATATGGAAATGGAATTGGGGCAGTGATCATTACTCCTCAAGGTTCGCACATTTCGTTTACAGCAAGGCTAACTTTCAAATACACGAATAATATGGCGGAGTATGAAGCCTGTATTATGGGACTTGAAGAATGCATTGATTTGAGAATCAAGTATCTTGATGTGTATGGTGATTCGGCCGTGGTTGTTAATCAGATCAAGGGTGAATGGGAGACGAATCAACCAGGTCTCATTCCGTACAGAGATTACGTAAGGAAGATTTCAACGTTCTTTATAGAAGTTGAATTTTATCATATTCCTCGAGAGGATAATCGGATGGCAGATGCTCTTGCTACGCTTGCATCCATGATTGTAGTCAGACGGTGGAATGATGTCCCCAATATTACTGTGATGCGCTTGGATAGACCAGCTCACATATTTGCAATTGAAGAAATGAAAGATGACAAGCCTTGGTATTTTGATATCAAGAATTTCCTCCAGAATCAGGTCTACCCGCCTGGGGCATCTGTGAAAGATAGGAAAACTTTAAGAAGGTTGTCAGGCAGTTTCTACCTCAGTGGTGAAGTGCTGTATAAGAGAAATTTCGATATGGTTTTGCTCAGATGCATGGATAGACACGAAGCAAACCTGTTGATGACTGAGGTCCATGAGGGTTCATTTGGTACTCATTCCAATGGACATGCCATGGCTAAGAAGATGTTGAGAGCAGGCTACTATTGGCTGACAATGGAGTCTGACTGTTGCAAATATGTGAAGAAATGCCACAAGTGTCAAATTTATGCGGATAAGATTCATGTTCCTCCGACACTTCTGAATGTGATTTCATCACCATGGCCTTTCTCTATGTGGGGAATCGACATGATCGGTATGATTGAGCCGAAAGCGTCCAACGGACATCGGTTTATTCTCGTAGCAATTGATTACTTCACCAAATGGGTTGAAGCCGCTTCGTACGCAAATGTAACCAGGCAGGTGGTTGTTAAGTTTATCAAAAACCAGCTGATTTGCCGTTATGGTGTGCCAGAGAGGATCATTACTGATAATGGATCTAATCTGAATAATAAGATGATGGATGAGTTGTGCGCTGAATTCAAGATTGCACACCATAATTCCTCTCCCTACAGACCTAAGATGAATGGGGCTGTTGAAGCTGCTAATAAGAATATCAAGAAGATTATCCAGAAGATGATTGTCACGTACAAAGATTGGCATGAGATGCTGCCATTTGCTTTGCATGGATATCGTACATCTGTACGCACTTCAACAGGGGCAACCCCTTTCTCTCTTGTTTATGGCATGGAAGCCGTTCTCCCAGTAGAGGTGGAGATCCCATCAATGCGAGTCTTGATGGAAGCCAAGTTGACTGATGCTGAATGGATTCAGAGTCGTTATGACCAGCTGAACTTGATTGAAGAGAAGCGGTTAACTGCCATGTGTCATGGTCAGTTATATCAGCAGAGAATGAAGAAAGCATTCGATAAGAAGGTCAAGCCTCGTGTGTTCCGAGAAGGTGACCTCGTGCTCAAGAAAGTCTTGTCTTTCGCGCCCGATTCCAGGGGCAAGTGGAAACTACGAGGGTCCATATGTTGTTAAGAGAGCCTTTTCAGGCGGAGCTTTGATGCTTACAACAATGGATGGGGAGGATTTCACTCGTCCTGTGAATTCATATGCAGTCAAGAAATACTTTGCCTAAAAAAAAATAAAAATAAAGTATATGCAAATGAAAAACAGAATAGCTCGCTAAGTTGAAAACCCGAAAGGGCGGCTTAGGCAAAAATGAGCGTCTCGGTGGAGAACCCGCAAGGGTAATCCAGGCAAAAATTAGAGACTTGAAAAAAGAGAATATTTGCATCCCGCTAGATTGAGTACCTCACCCTGGGGCAATCTAGGCAAAAATTAGGGATTTTGCAAGTAACTGCATCCTGATAAGACTTTCTGTTCCACAGTCGTCATTTCGTCAGAAGATTCTCGATTCGTCGTCAACGGAAGCTTCGAGTACATCGAGATTCAAATTGGTAGAGAAAGGATCATTATGTTCAATGTAGCCCTCTTCCAATATATATCACTGATTTCAAATTTGTACAGATCTATGGAGTCTTGCCATTTGCAGGCTACCATTCCATCAAATCAATTTGAGCTTTTTATCCAATTATTTGCACTCTTATTTGTTTCAATTCAACAAATGTTTTGCATGTTTTAATTGATAAAATGTCATTGTTTTTAAACAAATCAAATTTTTCAAAAATTGTTGTTTTAAACAACGTGAATATTCACAAGGTTGAAAAGACACTTAAGAATATCTCAGTGCTCTCCCGAGGGTGGCTGTTAGATGCCCAAAAGTGCTTATTTGAGCTATCATATGTGGGCATCTTTCACTCTTTTTCCTTGCTAAAATTGTCAAAACCACATTTGTTTTACATGGAATGCATTACATTGATAAACAAGCTTGGTGCCTTTGATTTGTGTGTTATTGTGCAGGAAAGGCATGAACTAATTGATAAATAAGACACAAGAAAATTGGCAAAGGAACCAAAGAATACAAGCATTTCATCAGCCTGCTCGCTAGGCGAGCTCCTGGCGAAAAGCTCCAGTAAATTGTCAAATTAATTCGCTAGGCGAGCTGAAGGCGAAGGTGGTAGCGAGTTCATTCTGTTTTGGTGAAAAACGCAGCCAGCACTCACTCGCTAGGCGAAGCTCTAGCGAGTCCCCAGCGAGCATTCCAGTAGCAAAACCTCTCAACCTCGCTGAGGCGAAGGTTGAAGCGTGTCCTTCGCTAGGCGAAGGTATGTTCGCTAGGCGAACATGACAGTTCAGCAGGCCCTGTTTTCTCTGGGCGCAGGGGCCTTTTGTGCCCATTTTAGACCCTCGCTAGGCGAGCCATTCTGCTCGCCTAGCGAACATGACAGCCCAGCAGTGGTCTATAAGTAGCAGGTGCCACTTTTGAGCACCATACCTCACTTTTACCAACTTTTTCCACTTTTGTACTTTCTTCTAGATATTTTGCAGCATTGTTTTTGGGAGCTTTTATGCCCTAATTTTCATTTCTCTTCATCTAGGAACCATCTTCCACAAAAAGAAGGTGGATTCCCATCCAACTTCGATTATCTGACTTGGATGTTGATCAACCTTCTTTCCTTACTTGCCGACCAAGCTACCATGAAAATGAGTAGCTAAGTCATCCATTTGTCAAGGTTAGATGTAGGTGATCACTAGCTTTGTGTGTAAATGTAAGGATCCTCATATGTAAACTCTTTAACGATAAATATATGATGAAAACTTTGTTTCTATTTAAAACTCTTTGTGTTGGTTTATGATCGAGAGATGTTTACCGACTCTTGACCTAGGTTTTCATCCAAACTTGTTTGTTAGCTAGAGATAGTAACAAATGATTTTGTTCACCATAAGGTTGAACCAAAAAGTTGTCGTTTTGATAGATTGTGTTCGAGAGAAACAATGGATCAAAATGACAAAACTCACAATATGTGTTCGAGAGAAACATATTGAGAGGACTTTGTGAAATGATTTATCATCTAAAGGAGTTTATAAGATTGTTGACCGAGCAAATACATGCAAAGTGATCATTGAAACCTAACTTTGACAATATTTCTCATTTAATCAAACCATAACCTTTACCGCAATTTATTACTTTTTATGCAAGATAACTTGATTAAAACCAAAACCCTATTGTTACATTAAGTTAAGATTAATACAACCATTGAACGGCAGTGATATCTTACAATCCCTGTGGATACGATAACAAAAACCCGACACGAAATATACGTTTCAACAGTGGCATGATGCCGGGGATTGTAAATTGATATTGCGAGCATCGCAATGGTTGTTTAAGTTTTAGCTTGTGAATTTTTGACTTGTGCTTGTAATTTGTTTGGTTTAGTGTGCAACTTACGTTTTATGCGAGGGCAAATCCCTGTGGACGAACTTCTTTTTGATCCTGAGATCGAGAGAACCGCAAGGAGGCTCAATAGCAAAACGAGACGTAGGAGGCAACAGGCTAGACAACGCCAAGAGCAAGGAGAAAGTTCTTCAACCACAAATCCACACCCATTCATACCAAACATGGAGCCACAACCACCACCACCTATTTCTACTCCATGTATCAATAGTCCAAGGAACACCGCTCAGTTTGCCAACCACACAGGAAGGCAAGCTGAGATGAAGACGGGAACTCTGAATTTATTATATGGGAGTCCATTCACCGGAATGGACCATGAAGACCCATTTGCTTTTCTCACAAAATTTTATGAGATAGCATTGGCTGCCGGAGTGGATCAGGCTCAGGAGCTCCCGTTGTTCAGACGATTATTTCCCCAGGCTTTGCTCGGTAAAGCAAAGGATTGGTATCTCGATCAAACACCTGCCGTAATGACAGACTGGAACGTGTTAGAAGAGAAATTCATTGAAAGATTTTTCTCCCATAACCGATTCATGGAGTCAAAGACGGCCATCTCGGTGTTTTCTCAAGGAACCAGTGAATCTTTAAATGAAGCGTGGGAGAGATTCAAGTCCATGCTTAGGAAATGTAAAGGGCATGGATTTGATGAATTGACTCAAATCCATATCTTCAGAAATGGACTTCAACCAAATTGCAAGACGTTGTTGGATGCCACCTCGGGTGGCTCGTTGATGTCAAAAAGTGCCGAAGAAGCCACAAACATTATCAACCGAATGGCTCTAAATGATCTTCAGAGTCAAAGTCGTGGAAATTCTTTGAAGAAGGCGGGAGTGCTTGAGTTAGGGACGAATGATGCCATCCTTGCCCAAAACAAGCTCATCTCACAACAAGTGGAACTCTTAACGCAACAAATCAAAGAGTTAAGAGAACCGTCAAAAGCTAAACAAATAGCTTGTTGTGAACTTTGTAAAGGTGAACATGACACCGGATTTTGTCCACCTCCCGGTTTTGACGAAGTAAACTACATGGCCAATCAACGGGACTATCAACCAAGACAACAACAACCTTATCAACCGAACCCTCAAAATCAACAACAACAATTCCAAGGGAACCAAGGGTTCCAACCTAGAAGCAACTATTATCATAACCAAGGTTATGGAGGTGGTTCTTCTAGCCGTCAAAACCCTCCCCAAAATCCGTATCAATCTCAACAACCGCCGGTAGTCAATTCTAAATTGGAAGAGACATTGACGCAATTCATGCAAATGTCAATGGCCAATCAAAAGAGTAATGACGCGGCCATAAAAAATCTTGAAACTCAAGTTGGGCAACTTGCCAAGCAACTCGCTGAACAACAAACCGGTCCTTCTTTTTCGGCTAATACGCAAACAAATCCTAAGGAGCATTGTAAGGCGATTATGACGAGAAGTGGGAGGGAGTTGGGTAGTGAGAATGAAAAAAGAGTTGAGAGTGAACAAAGAGAGAAAGAGAAAGAAATTGAGGAGGAAATAGTGGAAGAAAATGTTGATGGTGAAGTAGGAGTGTGGAGTGATGAGGAAGTAGTTGAAAAGAATAAAAATATTGGTGAA
Organism: Lathyrus oleraceus; assembly: GCF_024323335.1. Lineage (NCBI taxonomy): Eukaryota > Viridiplantae > Streptophyta > Magnoliopsida > Fabales > Fabaceae > Lathyrus > Lathyrus oleraceus. The sequence continues at coordinate 230,388,796 of NC_066581.1, forward strand.
GTTGAAAAAGAAAAAGGTGTGGAGATTGAGGAAAATAAAAGTGATGAGGTAATAAGGGAGGTAGTGAAGAAGCCTAGATGGAAAAGTGCTAGAGTTGCAAAGGGAAAGGAGGTAGTGAGCGCTACTCCTATCCAAAACCTTCCTTATCCTCATGCCCCGTCCAAAAGGGAGAATGAACGGCATTACGCCCGGTTCATGGGTATCTTTAAACAATTGCAAATCAACATTCCGTTTGCCGAAGCCTTGGAGCAAATGCCCAAGTATGCCAAATTCATGAAGGACATACTTACAAAAAAACGGAGGCACACGGAACCTGAGACAATCTTGCTTGATGCACGATGTAGTGCCATCATTCAAAAAACCCTCCCAAGGAAGGAATCCGATCCGGGACGTGTTGTTTTACCAATAACCATCGGAGACACCTACATGGGTAATGGCTTGATTGACTTGGGATCTAGCATCAATTTAATTCCCCTGTCCATTATCAAAAGATTGGGAAATGTTGATATCAAACCTGCGAAGATGACTTTGCAACTCGCTGATAAATCTACCACTGCACCATATGGAGTGGCTCAAGACATGTTAGTCAAAGTTGATAAATTCTTCTTCCCGGTTGATTTTATTATTATTGATATGGAAGAGGATGATGATGCTCCGCTCATCTTGGGCCGACCATTCATGAAGACCGCGAGAATGATGATAGATGTTGACAACGGTTTGATGAAGGTAAGGGTCCAAAATGAAGAGGTAGCCCTCCATCTGTTTGAAGCCAAAAAGCATCTCAATGATAAACATGATTCTTTCCGAATTGATGCCACAGACGAGAAACTTGTGGAAGTCGCAAACCAGGTTCATGTTTCGAATCCTTCCGAAAGATTTCTTATCGGAGTATACAAAGGTTCAACCAAAAATAAAGGAAAAGACATGGAAGCATTGTTGCATGAATTAGAGGCTTGTGGAGAACTTGTCTATCATAAAGAGACAAGGGAAGGCGGGGATATGACTAGTATAGTGGAAGAGCCAAAACTAGAGCCACATTTGAAATATGTGTACCTTGATGATAATTGTGCTCAACCCGTGATCATTAGCAACAATTTGTCCACAAACGAAGAGAATCAATTGATGCGGGTGCTAAAAAAGAAGGAGGTTGTCAAATTAGTGGAGGCCGGGATGAATTGTTCTATCGCCGACGGTGAATGGGTGAGCGTTGTGCAAATAGTTCCGAAAAAGGGTGGTATTAGATTTTATCGAAGGTTCATCAAGAACCTCTTGAAGACAACCAAACCCTTGAAAAGGTTACTCAACAAAATGAATCCCGGTAGCTCAAACAACAAAGTGGATCGCGGAAGCTGCAAGACTTCCGCTTGATGCTCCTCTGTGAGCATCGCACCGTCGAGCTTAGCCGACGTTAAACAAGCGCTAGTTGGGAGGCACCCCAACATTGTAAGTATTTACTGTTTTATGTTTTATGTTGTATTGAGTACACTGTGCTAAACCCATGCTGGATGACTTGCAAGTGCTGCATTTGCCAATGCACTTGCTGTCACGCTCGCTAGCAGCTCGCTAGGCGAAGCAGTAGCGAGCACGCTCGCTAGCTGCTCGCTAGGCGAGGCAGCAGCGAGCGCTGCAGTACTGTTTACTATTTAAATCTCAGCAGGGCCATTTTTCCCCAAACCTTCAAAAAAAAATCTGAACGGCTCTGCTGAGGAATTTGTGCTAGGCTTCTCAAACTCTCTCATTTGCATCTCTATCACCAACACTTGCACTGCAAGGTAATGACCCCTCCGGTGCTCGAGCAGTGTTGGCGCGTGAGCAGTTTATGCTTAACGCTAACTGGCCTGTGGACATGCCTGTCTATGGTGAGGGGGTGGGAGCTGAAGCTGATGATGATGATGATGTTGATGATGAGGCTACCGTATCTGATGCCGGTAGTGAGGAGGAGTCCTGAGCCCTTTGTGGGTTAAGTTTTTGTATTTGTATTTCAGTTTTTATGTCATTTCTAGTTGTATTTTCGAATTTTGTATTTTGACCATGGTGTGTACTATTGGGGTGTTTTGTCCCCCATGAACAAATTTATATTTTCAGTTAATGTTATTTAATTATGTTTTTAATTTTGTGTGTTTAATAAATTTTTGGTTGATTGAGTGGCAAACCCTTCTAGATTGGTTGCTCCTCAAGAAGTACCCAATGAAGGTGCATCCGAGCTTGGATGGCAATGATAAGAATAAACAAGTGAATGAAGCTAAGGTACATGGTTACCGTCGGCTAGAATTTTAGAATGCATTAGGAACTTTACTCTTTTTGGTAAATTGAATATTGTCTTTTTGCAACATAATTGAATGAATGCTTCATCTAGAACTTAAAACCACAAATTGTGAGGAAACCTCCATTGTACACTTAAATGCTGGATTCTAATAAGTTTTGTTGATTCATGTGATTCATTCTTTGTCTTTTATTATTGTGAAATTGTGGAAGCAATTAGAAATGATCAAGGCACTTGTTTTCTTTCGAGCACAACTACATCCAAAAACAACTTACCTGTGAGCAGAGAGAGTATTTGTTAACCCCTTTGAGCCTAAACAGTTGAATCTCGGCTTGAAATAAAGCGAGATCTCAAAAATCTTTTTTTTACAACCCGGAAAATCTTGATTATTGTTCTTTTGCCGTAAAAAGTTAAGAGCATTCACTTAGGGTGTGGAAGAAATAAGTTAGGGAGAACGAAAAAGAATTGGTAAGTACCACAACTCTTGAAAAAGAAAAGAAAAACCGAGCAAGCATAGAAAAATATATGTATAGAAAATATAGAAAAGAAACATCTGTTTTGTATATTTCATGTGAAAGAAAAGAACAAAAATAGAAAGAATGAAAAAAAAATGCTTGCTCGGAAGAAAAATAGTGAAAAATAAAAATTGAGTTGTGGAATATGTGTTGTGAAGGTTTCAAATAAGAAACAAATGAAACAAAGTCGAGTAGTGTGAATAATACTGTGAATGTCTCTTTTGCATCGGCACTTTCGTTTCAATGGCCTTAGAAATGACCCTTGTTTGTTAACCTAACCAAGCTTCAACCGAAAAGCCCTTAGTGATCTTTATGCTTCCACAATACCATTTTTAATTGTTAGACATTGTATGAATCTATTTGATTTCTTCATTATTTGTTAGAGGGTGAGATTAGTCCCGCGGTTGCAAACGCGCAAAATCTTCATTCCTTATTCGAAGAGGAGAGATAGGATGATTCATTCAGAATAGTATTGTTGTAGATAGATAAATATTTTGCATTGCTATTTAAGTTTAAGTTCCTAGGTATTATTTTATTCAAACCGTTGGGAACTTGTATTTGCTGATTTCGCTTGTGTTTGAGCCGTTTATCCAACTTCGGAGAAACCATTTTCTTTATGCAAATCCTCTTGTCCTTCAAGAGGCATACTTTGCTTGAGGACAAGCAAGAATCTAGTTGGGGAGAGTTGTTAGATGCCCAAAAGTGCTTATTTGAGCTATCATATGTGGGCATCTTTCACTCTTTTTCCTTGCTAAAATTGTCAAAACCACATTTGTTTTACATGGAATGCATTACATTGATAAACAAGCTTGGTGCCTTTGATTTGTGTGTTATTGTGCAGGAAAGGCATGAACTAATTGATAAATAAGACACAAGAAAATTGGCAAAGGAACCAAAGAATACAAGCATTTCATCAGCCTGCTCGCTAGGCGAGCTCCTGGCGAAAAGCTCCAGTAAATTGTCAAATTAATTCGCTAGGCGAGCTGAAGGCGAAGGTGGTAGCGAGTTCATTCTGTTTTGGTGAAAAACGCAGCCAGCACTCACTCGCTAGGCGAAGCTCTAGCGAGTCCCCAGCGAGCATTCCAGTAGCAAAACCTCTCAACCTCGCTGAGGCGAAGGTTGAAGCGTGTCCTTCGCTAGGCGAAGGTATGTTCGCTAGGCGAACATGACAGTTCAGCAGGCCCTGTTTTCTCTGGGCGCAGGGGCCTTTTGTGCCCATTTTAGACCCTCGCTAGGCGAGCCATTCTGCTCGCCTAGCGAACATGACAGCCCAGCAGTGGTCTATAAGTAGCAGGTGCCACTTTTGAGCACCATACCTCACTTTTACCAACTTTTTCCACTTTTGTACTTTCTTCTAGATATTTTGCAGCATTGTTTTTGGGAGCTTTTATGCCCTAATTTTCATTTCTCTTCATCTAGGAACCATCTTCCACAAAAAGAAGGTGGATTCCCATCCAACTTCGATTATCCGACTTGGATGTTGATCAACCTTCTTTCCTTACTTGCCGACCAAGCTACCATGAAAATGAGTAGCTAAGTCATCCATTTGTCAAGGTTAGATGTAGGTGATCACTAGCTTTGTGTGTAAATGTAAGGATCCTCATATGTAAACTCTTTAACGGTAAATATATGATGAAAACTTTGTTTCTATTTAAAACTCTTTGTGTTGGTTTATGATCGAGAGATGTTTACCGACTCTTGACCTAGGTTTTCATCCAAACTTGTTTGTTAGCTAGAGATAGTAACAAATGATTTTGTTCACCATAAGGTTGAACCAAAAAGTTGTCGTTTTGATAGATTGTGTTCGAGAGAAACAATGGATCAAAATGACAAAACTCACAATATGTGTTCGAGAGAAACATATTGAGAGGACTTTGTGAAATGATTTATCATCTAAAGGAGTTTATAAGATTGTTGACCGAGCAAATACATGCAAAGTGATCATTGAAACCTAACTTTGACAATATTTCTCATTTAATCAAACCATAACCTTTACCGCAATTTATTACTTTTTATGCAAGATAACTTGATTAAAACCAAAACCCTATTGTTACATTAAGTTAAGATTAATACAACCATTGAACGGCAGTGATATCTTACAATCCCTGTGGATACGATAACAAAAACCCGACACGAAATATACGTTTCAACAGTGGCATGATCTCCAACAGGTAAGACATTTGTTCATATTCCTGGTTTGGTTATATCTTCTTTCTTCGGATCTTTGTTGGGGTTGTTCCTTAAGCAGAGTTGTTGGTGGGGTTGTTCCCCAAGTAGAGTGTGGTTGAAGACTTCGTTTTCTCCAGCAGCAGTCCTCCCCAACATGGGTGCTCTCCTTGTGGAAGATTCGGCGGTTGATGGTTTGTCATCCTGGTGCCCCGTCACTTCCTCCAGTGGGTCGACATCTCCAGACTTTATTTGTTCCTCAGCACAGTCGCTAGCAGAGTTGTTGTCACTCTCCCCAGCGCAGTTGCCAGCAGAGTTGTTGCTTTCTCTCTATCAGAGTGTTTGCTCTCCTCAGCAGAGCAGGATTTATTTTCCTACTCGGCAGTTGATTGGATCGATTTCCTGATTGCTTTTGATCCTCAGTAGAGTGGCTTTTGTTGCAAAATCTACCGATGTGATCCGTCAGATGTGTGTTCTCCCCAAGTAGAGCGGTTTGTTGCCGAAGCTACTTGTGTGATCTGTCCTCCCTCAGTGGGTTGTTCCCCAAGAGAGTAGCTGACAGTTTTTCCCCCCAGTAGATTTGCATATGCAGTTAGATTCTACTTGGATGTTGTTGTTCTCCTTCAGTGGGTTGTTCCCCGGAGTTGTTTGGAGTTGCAAAGCTCTTTTTTTTTCAGTTGATGCTGAGATCCCCTGCGGATCTTCGAGATTTTCTCTTGTTCCCCAACAGATTCATCTTGGTGGCTGTTTTGCCCGTTGTGACTTTCTGTACCCTGATTGGGTTGTTTGCTGATCCAGCACTTGGAGATTTGGTGTTTCCTGATATCTCTGATCCTCTGCTTTCCCTAGCAGTTCCCGCAGATCTTTGCTTTGTAGCATAGAGATCTCCAGCAGATGGGCTTTCCAGTTGGTTTTTCCCCTGGAAGTATAATGCCGGGCGTTTGGTTCCTGGGCCTGTTGTGTTAGATATGTCTGTTTTGTCAGCATTCATCAAACATAAATCACGCATATTCATGCATATTCATAAACATTCAGATATTCATGTTGCATTGTTTGCCATATATCTTTTGTTTGTTGTGTCTCCTGTGTAAGACCCCAATTTTGGCCCTAAGATCCCTCATGGCCCATATCATATCATATCATAGCCTCAAGGATCATTGCATGCCCTAGTTTCCCTCCTAGTGGGTAGATTGCTTTGTGGGTTGATTCTTGATCACCAAGCATGTTTTGCATTTGTATATCTTTGCTTTTCATATGTTTATCATCCAAAAGGTACAAAAATATTGTCAGCTAACCTTGTTGCTTGCAGTTGAAGCAATCATCAGCAATTAGGTCAAAGACAGTCAACAGTCAGTCAAAGCAATGCATGGTGGCCATTCTTGCAGAATTTGGGCACCATGATCAATAATCAAGAGTTCATATAACTTGGGGAATCATTTGGAATCAAGTTCTCAAAGAATTAGGGTTTGGAATTCATCAGAAGTGGTTCAATCATGCAAAACCCTAGAAAAGTCAACAGACAGTCAAACTTGGTCAACTGTGAATTTAATCAGTGATTTGAGGGATGGAATTGATTTGAAGGAGCTCATTCATGCCTATACAAGCCTCATATATCATGTCAAACCTCATCATGGAAGAATTTGAAGTCAAATAGAAAATTTCCAGAAATAGAAAGTGGACCTGTAATTTTGACTGCCAAAAATGGAAACTTCTTGATCCTCAACTTACATCATGATACAAGCTTCAAATGAATTTTTGCCCAACATGAAAGTTGAAGATCTTGTTCTCCCATTTTCAAAAAGTCCAAGAACTCTCAAATCCCATGAATGGTTATCAAGATATGATCAATTCATTTTCACAAAATCATGAACTTCAAAGAGCCATATCTCATGAACCACAAGGCCAATTTTGATGGGGTTTTTTCCTACAAGCTCCATTTGTTCCCCTCTTTCCAAAAATGCATTCATCTTTTACCAAAACCTCACCATGCAAAATGCCATTTTTAGACTTGACTTTATTAAATTCAAGTGTGCAAAATGTTGACTTTTTAATTTGGCTATTTTTAACACAATTGGCCAATTGGGAATTGTTTGGAATGATGTTTGAAACTTGCTCAAGGCCCAAACTCGGCCAGACCCCATACACCTCCATGTTCATTTGTCCAAAATTAGCAATTTGCAATTTCACTTCATTTAACATAAACAAGCTTAGCACATGATTAACTAATGTTAAACAGACCATATATAAACCATTTTCTGTGAGATTCAACCCTAGCTGCAGCCATCTAAGATCAGAAAAACTCATTCTCTCAAAATCACTATTTTCTTATCTTTGCAATTTTTGCTCAAACTTCCAAAAGAACTCGAGCTGTATTGATAGTTTCCTCATGTGCTCACCATTCTGAGTTGATTGCAAGCTTCTTTTTCCTACTGGAATAGCATTTCGAGCACTGTTTCATCCAAAGCTCCATCAATGGTGATCTTTGTTTTGAGCATCTTCAGAGACTGTTGAGCTATAAGTCGTTTTCCAGTCATCATTACCATCCACCAGCTCCATCTGTTTCGAGCATTGAAGGCCAAATAACCACTACAACTCAACTGTTCTTCAATCTTGGTAACATTTCGACCCTCTCTTTTTTCCAAATCGTGCCATGCTTTAGATAGTTTATGCCTTGCTGATTCTAATGAACTATAGATTGCTTGAAATGGTTGAATATTGAGTGAAATATCTGGAAATGAAGTTTTGTGTTCATTGTTGATTGTACTCGATGCATGCTATTCATTGTGTTTCAATGCATTTGGTTGATAGATTTGTAATGTTTGAAGTTTGCTGATGAGAATGGTATGATCGATTCATGTTTCTGGGCGATTTATTTTTTCATGATTTGAATGAAGTTGATGAACACACACGGTCACTGTAGCAAGCCCTAGGTTTTTTTTCCCAGAACGCATTTGGTTTACTTCTGTTGGCATGTTACTGTTCCATTGAGTAACCAATCAAAACATTTCGCTTACTCGCCCCTAAACGGTGCGTTTGGTTTAATGAGGGCGTTAATTACCATTGTGCCACCCGGTCAACCATGTTGACTTACCATTCCATGTTGTTTTGTTCATTTTGTCTCAATTGATTACTCAACTTACAAAATTCATTTTTCACTCATTTTAACTCCAAATTTCATGAAATTTTTTTCATCATGATCACATGAATGTCTAGTATTTTATCATGATTTTTGCTGAATTTTTGCTTGGCTGGATTTTAAATGGTATTAGGTTTCTTGACATGTATGCTTAATTTGTACCTTTTGCCATTTCTTTTGTGAAATAATGATGATGCATCCATTTGATATGAAATTTTTTGTGGTTATTCTACACTCATTCATGCTTGTTTTGATGTAGAGTTCTTGAATTTATCATGTGTGGTTTGTGAGATATGAATTTTGGAAGTAGGGTGTGACAATTTGTGTCACACCATTGTTTTGCAATTTCTTGATTTTTGTTGACACGCTTCCTGACCTTCAATTAATCTGAAATTTTGCATGAGCCATCTCTTATATATCTAGTTGATGTGTGAATTTTCCTGGAATTAATTGTGCCATTTCCTATTTGTTTGAGAATTTTCTTCCTTGCCTGGTCAAATGTTGACTTTATGTGACACACCTTGCCATTTCATTTGGGAAATTCTCATATCTTATTGGATGATCATGAAATTTTACATGTGCATACTAGACATCTTGAGCTTTGCATTGGTGTTGATCCCATCCATTTCTCATCTGTTTTCATTTAGTTATGATTTTTTGAAGATGACACATGTTTTGTTGACTTCTTTGTGCACACTTGAAATTGTGTTGACTTCCTGATTTTAATTGACTATCTTCCCATGATCCAATTGAGCTGAAATTTCATATGCATGCTATGTTATGGATTGTGATTGAGTATGAATTATTTCATCATTTTTGGAATTGATTATGTTTGGGTTTGAGCCAAGTCTTGCTGTTGACTTCTATGTGCTCTCTTTTGCCATGTTTTGCCTTCTTTGATCTATGAAATGATGATGATGCATGATATAAGCTTGAAACCAATTGTGCTTGCTTCTCAAATGTTTGAACTTGACTTTGGTTGACTTTCATTTGCTGTTTTGACTTTTATCATTTATTTTTGACCCTAGGCTTGCCCTAGTGGTCTTTTGGACTTATGTTGAGTTCATCTGTTTCAGGTTAAGCATAGTGCTTCAAAGAAACCATACAAATTTGGTTGAGTTTGATTATATATCATGTGCTAACCTTTGTTTTGTAGGTGGTATGATTCATATAGTTGGGTCTTGTGCTTTAGCACTTCTGTTTATTGATCTAACTGTTTGATCCCTTTCTTTCTGATTTAAACTGTTGAACTGTTTACTGATAAGTTTGACTTTTTCAGGTACTCTTTAGTTGCTTTATTTGCTTGCTTTGCTATTTAGCAATTTGCTTTTGAGGTATAATTACTTCTCTTCATGTAGTCTGGAGACCCGGCTTGTTATTTGGCCGGGCAAACTGTCTGAAGTCCTCCTTAAGAGGCAATGCCTGTGTGTGTTTAAAATTGTCCCAAGCAGGAAAAGTCCTTCAAGTAAGGCAATTGGTAGATATAAGGGATAAGTAGCCTATCCCCTACTATTCAGTGAGTCTTCTCCTTTCTCCCATTACATGGTTGAAGCATGGAGATAAAAACCCAAGATCTATCGAGTCCATAATGGGGAGAGAGTTCCATCTTTCTGAACTCCCCCACTTTCTATTATTTGATGCTCTCTCTGACCAGAGATAGAAGCAATGAGGCACACCCCTCATCTCCTTTCATCTGCTTCACCTTAGCCTCTCAATGGCAAGGTTAAGAGCGACATTTACCTATTACAGTGGACTTTCATAGTCAAACCCTCTCGTGTGAGCCCCCTTGTTTGGCTATAGAGTGTGCTGTTTAATATTCATTGATTGATTGATTGCTTCATATGCACATGTTTGCTTGTATGCTTCATGCATTTATCATCATCATTAATTGTTCATTAATGCACAATCATCTCATTTGTCTTTGTGATATTGTCATTGTTGTTTACCCATTGAGGACAATTGTAAGTCCATTTCTTTGGCCATTGCTCCTATGATATGGAAGGATAGAGTGTAAGACCATCACCTTGGTCACTCATATCTTCTTTGCTTTGCTTGTTTGTATGTGAGGATACAACTGTAAGTCCCTGCAAGTTGGCATTTGTTTTCCTAGGATCATACTGTGTATGTTAGAGTAAGCCCAGACAGATTGGCATCTGACATCCATGTTTTGCTTTCTTTGTTTATGTGAGGATGCAATTGTAAGTCCCTGTAAGTTGGCATTTGCATTCCTATGATCATATTGTTGCTTTTGTTCTTGTATGTGAGGATCCATTGTAAGTCCCTGTAATGTGGCATTGGTATTCCTATGAGCATATTTATGTAGTTAACCTAAGTCCAGATAGATTGGCAGTTGACTTTCCATGTTTCATCTTTGTTTTCTTCTGAGGAGATTAGTGTAAGACCATTGAGTGGCTTTTGATATCCTGTTCTGTTTTAGGAGACTGGTGTAAATCCATCTATTGGTATCCGGTATCCGCCTTTTATTTCTTTGTTAGGAGATTAGTGTAAGACCATTGAGTGGCTTCTGATATCCCGTTTTGTTTTAGGAGATTGGTATAAGACCAGTGATTGGCATCCGATATCCGCTTTCCTTTTGCTTTGTTTGCTTGTTATTTGCCCATTCCAAAGGACACACTTGAATCATCTGCTATATGATTTCAAGAAGTGAACCCTTCTAAGAAGTTTTACTTTCCATCTTCATCCATTCATCATTCATTATGTCCTAAACCTTTTCACACTTTGATCTCAAACTTGACATAAATGTTGTGCAAACATCTTCATGCTTTTTAACTAAAAACCTGGACCCAAGTCCTTGACTTTTTTTCAAACTCATTTTCATAACACTTCCTTTGAATCAATCTTAATTATACTTTGACTTCATTTTCATAATCATAATCAATTAACTTCACCCACTCAATTGTTTTGGCTTTGTCCATTGTTAATCTTTTCATGCATTAGCCATAGGTTTCAATTATCATTGTGGTTGATGTAAATCTTGCCTATCCTTAGTGAGTCGACGGTAAGACTTCCGTACTGAAAACAGGGTTAACCCCTCTAGTGCGTCGAAGCTATCCTCACATGGTGGATGTTGGTCTTGGTCGAGTTTTCTCCCATTGATAATGAAAAGCCTCAGTGCTTGTGTTTAAAATTGAATCCACCAACTTTTGGAAATCTTTTAGCCGAACTATGGCGTTTTGATCCTTACCTTTGATGGAAGGTACGTAGGCAACGGGTTCATCCGTTCAAACCCAATAAACTTGTATATTCTTTTCTCACCATCCCAATCATGTTTGCACAATGTTTATGTCATAACAAATAACAATCTTTTACAACAAGTGTGAAAAGGGCTCCCTAGGAGTACCTAGGACGTAGTGGGTGCCTAACACCTTCCCATTGCGTAATTTACCCCTTACCCAGACTCTCTGATCTTTTTATTAGTTTTCTACGTGTAAAACTTCTTAGGCTTTTGTTCGCTTTTTAGCCAGTCCTTTGGATAAATAAAAGTGCGGTGGCGACTCGGAAATTTCATTGTATGCTTTGCTTATGGTTTAATCGATAAATCATATAGCGACGAATACACCGTCACAGAAAAAGTGGCGACTCTGCTGGGGAAACAATCCTTGGTGGTATTGCCTACTTTTTCACCCTTGTTGTGCTATATTATTATTTGTTATTTGACATATTTTTGTACAATTTGGGATCACTGTATTGATTGTAATGTGTGAATTGCTTGATATACAATTGCTGTTTGCTTTGGTGATCTGTGAGATGAGTTCTGTACCCGAACTCGAGTGCTCTCTAGGATAGGAGAATGGCATAGTCTTGTTGACTGGTGTGGAGTATTCCTTAGCCAGTTGACTTGCGAGTCCATTCACTTGGTGGAGGTCATGTTGAACTAATAATGTCACACAAGTTATTTGTGGTTAGGCATTATTCTTTCAATCATGTGCCGCAGAAGCCAAGGACCTTAGTTTACCAAACCCATCTTGGCCTATTTTTAGGATCGTAGTGCGGAGGTCGTTCAGATGTAAGTTCTGATACGATTGTTACGCGATACTACACTCATAAGAGTTTCTCTTGAGAATATTCTTGGAATACGAGTATTCGTTCCTCCGATAATATTCGAGAGATGGAACGATGATTATGGGAACCTCTGATAGAACATGTCTGGCAGGTTTAAACCCTAGTACACTCCCTTTGGGTGGTTCTTAACCGAGACTCCATGCTCGTGACTCTCAACAAACCCGTGATTCGTGGTTGAGTCGTTCAAACATTGTTAATATCAATGGATCCCGGATCAGGTGTAAAAACCTACAATCCATCAAAGCGGCTGGTTGATATTAAGAATGTCTGAACCGGTTCATGTACCGTTAATATCAATGGAACTTGGGTGTCGATAAGGTGAAAACCTAAATCCACCAAAATGGATGATTGATATTAGGGATACATAGAGCTTTCCCACGACCTTTGTTTGGTGTGCTTTGCTTGATCCTTGAGTGTGTTTGTTGCATTCATGCATTCACGCATTCATCCGCATTCATGTCATCAAAAAAAAGAAAATTTTCAAGGAACTTAAAAAGGGTTTATTTGCAAAATTTTCAGACATGGAAAGACCAAAAAGGTATACAAAGAAGTACAGCTTCAAGCAGCCCGATGTAAAAGAGTTAAGGAATCTGACATCATATGTATTAGATCCCTTGGGTTTCAAAGCTCGATATGGGAAGCTTCTACCTCTGCTCACCACTCAGGTTGACGAAGGCTTGATGAGTACTTTGGCTCAGTTCTATGATCCATTGCATCATTGCTTCTTATTTCCGGATTTCCAGCTATTGCCGACTTTGGAAGAATACTCTCATCTTATTGGGATTCCGATTCTGGATCAAGTGCCGTTCAGTGGCCTAGAGAGTATTCCATCTGCTCGAGAGATTTCCAGCTTGTTGCATATAGATGAAGATCTGATTAGAGCTAATCTGACTACCAAAGGCGGAATTCAGGGTTTTCCTTCCGAGTTCCTCATTGCCCAAGCTACCTTTTATGGGAAGGCCATGAGTGAGGATGCCTTTGAGGCTCTATTTGTGCTGCTCATCTATGGATTGGTGTTGTTTCCCAACTTCGACAAGTTTGTGGACATGAACGCCATTAGGATCTTTTCAGTTCTTAATCCAGTTCCGACTTTGTTGGGCGATGCTTATGTCTCCATGCACCTGAGGAATATGAAGAATGGAGGAGTTATTGTCTGCTGTTTACCCCTGCTGTACAAGTGGTTTATTTCGCACTTGCCGCAGACAGTTGCTTTCAAGGAGAACAAGGGATGTCTACGGTGGTCTCAGAGACTCATGTCTCTCACCAATGATGATATCACCTGGTATGATCGCGTGTATGATACCGTCCAGATCATTGATTGTTGTGGTGAATTCCCTAATGTGCCTCTTCTTGGTACATGTGGTGGGATTACCTACAATCCTATTCTTGCACGTCGTCAGCTTGGGTTCCCCCTAAAGGATAAACCCAATAACATTCTGTTAGAAGGTGTGTTCTTTCAGGAGGGTAAAGATCCCCAAGGCCTGAAAGCCAGATTTGTCCGTGCATGGCGCAGTATCCGCAAGAAGAGTAGGAATGAGTTGGGACCAAAGAACTGCATTGCTTTGGAGCCCTACACCTCTTGGGTCAGACAGAGAGCTGCCACTTACCTGATGCCATATGATTATCCAAGACCTACACCGTTGGATGTGGCTGGGCCTTCAACCCTCCCTACCCAACGTGTAGAGGAGTTGAGAGAAGAAGACCTTTCGCGTGCCTGGATCCGTGAAAGAGAGGAATTGCTGCAGCAGCTCAAGGAGAAAGATGCTATGATTGAATTTCTCGAGCACCGAGTGATCGACGATCCGAACGACACTTGGACTTCTCTGCTTCCTCAGTCATCCAAATTCTGGAAGAGGAGGTATGATCGACTTGCTAAGGAGAAAGCTGATATGGAGGCTGCCTATGAGAGAGAGATCAAGAAGTTGTGCACTTCTCGTCTTCCAGCATCCCGAGCTTCTAGGGATCCATAGGATGTCATTTACCTTTTCTCTTTGTAATGAATCAAAAATGCTGTATTTCTTTGTTTCAATATATTTGAATGAAATATTTTCCATGAGCAATTAAAATGTTTAAATATTCAAAATATTGCAAATAATACCCTAAGGGTTCCTTGAAAACAAAGCATTTGCACAAGCATTTCATGCATCATTCTTGCATCAACAGGTACCCCTTTGTTTCTGGTCTTCTGGTTCTAATCTTTGTTCTTCATTTATTTTGAAGACAAGCTGACTCACCGGTATTATACAAGAGTCAACTCTGCCAGAATCATGGAACAGTTGGAGCAAGAGAACCGAGATCTAAGAGAAGAGGTCGCCAGACTTGGCGCTTTGATGGAGCAACTTCTTGCTGCCCAGAATCAGCCTGCTCCGCCGCAGCCAGCAACTCCTGTTCAGAGGACGGTTATATCCGAAGTGGTTACTTCAACAGTGCCTGCCAGCACCCATCAGCCTAATGCCATGCCTCCCGGTTTTCCTTGGGGGATGCCTCCAGGCTTCATGCCTGATCTGCCAGCTCCTACATTTGCTCAAATGCCGGCATCTAGCCCGGTCCCTGTTCCCGCTCCTCCTGTCGTGCATACCATGCCTAGGGTAGACGACACCATCTATCACTCTGAGGCTTCTGAGGGATCAGATGTTCATGAAAAGATGGATACAATGAACGATCAATTCCTTGAGCTGAGAAAGGAATTGAGGACTCTTCGTGGCAAAGATCTCTTCGGCAAGTCTGCAGCCAAACTCTGCCTAGTTCCCGGTGTTAAGATACCGATCAAATTCAAGGTCCCAGACTTTGAAAAGTACAAGGGGAACACCTGTCCACTAGCTCACCTGGTCATGTACGCCAGGAAGATGTCAACACAGACTGATAATGATCAACTCCTGATCCATTATTTCCAAGACAGTTTGTCTGGTGCCGCGCTCAGATGGTACATGAGCCTGGACAGTGTCAACATCCGATCTTTCAACGACCTTGGCGAAGCTTTCGTCAAGCAATACAAGTATAATGTCGATATGGCGCCTGACCGAGATCAACTCAGGTCCATGTCACAGAAAGATAAGGAGTCGTTCAAGGAGTACGCCCAGAGATGGCGTGAGCTGGCAGCTCAAATCACTCCACCGCTGGAAGAGAAAGAGATGACCAAGATCTTTCTGAAAACTCTTGGTTCATTTTATTATGAACGAATGGTGGCAAGCGCTCCCTCTGACTTCACCGAGATGGTGAACATGGGGATGCGTCTTGAAGAAGGTGTCCGTGAAGGACGATTGGCCAAGGATGATGGTTCTTCCTCCAAACGATATGGGGCATTTAAGAGGAAAGAAGGCGAAGCGCATGCCGTGCAATCTCAGCCAAAACAAAGAAGACCCTCTGTTCAGAGGAAGCCTGCACGACGTGCCGGACATCAGCATCAGGTGGCTCATATAGCACCTGTATTCAAAGACAGTGCGCCACAATATCAACCTCAACAGTATCAGCATCAACAGCAATATCAACAACCGCAATACCATCAACAACAATCTCGTCCACAGCAACAGGCTTACCAGCCTCGTGGGAATTCGAGTAATCAAGCAAACATGGGCTATGAAAGGAAAAAGATCAGTTTTGATCCAATTCCTATGTCATATGCAGAGCTTTATCCCTCCTTGTTGGAGAGGAAATTGGTTTCTCCCAGGGATCCTCCGGCTATACCGGTCAACCCCCAGTGGTGGTATAAGCCTGACCTACACTGTGTCTATCACTCTGGCGCTCCAGGCCATGACATAGAAAATTGTTTCCAGCTGAAGACTAAGGTTCAAGACCTTATGAGAAGTGGAATCCTGAGTTTTGAAGACTCCATCCCCGAACGTCACCAAGAACCCATTGCCGCCGCATGGGAAATCTGTCAACATGATTCAGGAATGCCTTGGGAAGTACAAGGTCCGATATGTCAGCCATATCAGGCAGTCGTTGGTTGATTTACATAAGATGATGTGTCAGTACAGCTATTTGGAGCATAACCACGACAAGTGCCGCGTTTGTTCGGTTAATCTCTTGGGTTGCGACCAAGTCAGCAGAGAACTTCAGAAGTTGTTGAATGAGGGTACCATTGAGATTCTCCAGAATCGCAATGTGGATACAGTTGAACCTGAGGTGAATGTCATATCACCAGTGTTCAAGCTGCCTGAACCAGTTGTTATTCGCTATAATAGCAACAAGTTGAAGGCTTCACCTTCTTTGATTATCAAACCTGCTGGCCCTGTGCCTTATTCATCTGATAAAGCCGTACCGTTCCGGTACAATCCTGTTGCTGTCCAAGATGGGGTAGAGGTTCCTTTGCCTTCAACTTCGGTGACTAATATTGCTGATGTCAGTGGGTTGACCCGCAGTGGTCGTGTGTTTTCCGCACCTGCTAAAGCCCCTGTTGCTTCTGAATCTGTTGAGCGCCCGGTTGGGACTGCTGTGAATGTTCAGAATCCGGCACTTGATGTTGCCAAACCCTCCTCGTCTGTACAAAAGACTCCTGTTTCTTCAGGTGGCCCAAGTGGCCTTGTTGATGAAGAATCTGATGAGATGCTGAGGCTCATCAGAAAGAGTGAGTACAATATTGTAGACCAGCTTCTACACACGCCCTCCAAGATTTCTATCCTCTCTTTGTTGCTGAATTCAGAACCTCATAGGGAGTCTCTGCAGAAAGTTTTGGATCTGGCGTATGTTGATCACGACGTCACCCTGGAACAATTTGATAGCATTGTTGCAAACATCACTGCTTGCAACACTTTGAGCTTTTGTGACGCTGATCTCCCTGAGGAGGGAAGAGACCACAACATGGCCTTACATATCTCTATGAATTGCAAATCTGATGCAATGTCCAATGTGTTGGTGGACACTGGATCGTCCCTTAATGTATTGCCAAAATCCACACTCTCCAGATTGTCATATCAAGGTCCTCCTATGAGGCAGAGTGGGGTTGTTGTGAAAGCTTTTGATGGGTCGCGCAAGACCGTGATTGGGGAAGTCGATCTCCCGATCAAGATAGGACCAAGTGATTTCCAAGTTACTTTTCAAGTAATGGATATCCACCCATCTTACAGCTGTCTCTTAGGCAGACCATGGATTCACGAGGCTGGCGCCGTGACATCCACCCTACACCAGAAGCTAAAGTTTGTCAAGAACAAGAAATTGGTCGTAGTAGGGGGAGAAAAGGCTCTCCTGGTTAGCCATCTTTCTTCTTTCTCGTACATTGACGCAGAGGATGAAGTTGGGACGCAGTTCCAAGCTTTATCTATTGATAAACCAATCGAGAAGAAGTCTCCTTCGTTCACTTCCTACCGTGATGCGAAGCTGGCCATTGAATGTGGTGCAGTTGCTGGATTAGGGAAAGTGCTTGAACTTGAAGATAACCGATCCCGGGCTGGCATTGGCTATGGTTCTGGGGCATGCAATGAGCAAGGATTGTTCACAAGTGGAGGATTCATCGATGCTGATCAACCTGAAGAAGAGGAAGTTGTTGCTATCATTGAAGAAGATGCAGAAGACTTGAACAATTTTGTTATTCCTGGTGGTGTCTGCCACAATTGGGTCGCTGTAGATGTTCCTACAGTCATCCATAGATCAGAGTAATTGTTCATTTTGTTTAAAACCCTTCTCCCATGCCAAAAGGAGAAGTGATGACATTGTTGGCAAAGCATATATACAATGATGTTTTCATTCAATTTTTGCATTGTTAAACATTTGTTTTTCCTTTGTTTTCACTTTTTGCTTTTCTTTATGAAATCAGTGATCACAAAAAAACAATAAAAACAAGAATAAAAGCAAACATTTTTTCATCTGCATAATGATTTGCTTGTTTAAATGCTGAAGTTTTTCCTTAACCAAAATCATTATGCAGGTTGATCCTAAAACCCATTGAACATAATGATCCAACGCCATCTCCCAATTTTGAATTCCCTGTATTTGAGGCAGAAGAAGATGACGTTGATGAGATTCCTGATGAGATCACCCGTCTCCTTGAGCACGAAGAGAAGATCATTCAGCCGCATCTCGAAGACTTGGAAACAGTCAACTTGGGGTCTGAGGATTGTGTTCGTCTGGTGAAGATTGGGGCACTTCTTGAAGAGTCTGTCAAGGAAGATTTGATCAGCTTGCTACGAGAATATTCAGATATCTTTGCTTGGTCCTATGAAGACATGCCGGGTTTAGATACAGATATTGTGCAACATTTCCTGCCTTTGAAGCCTGAGTGTGTGCCTGTGAAGCAGAAGCTCAGAAGAACTCATCCAGATATGGCAGTGAAGATCAAAGAGGAAGTTCAGAAGCAAATTGATGCGGGGTTTCTGGTGACTTCGACATATCCTCAATGGGTGGCCAACATTGTGCCTGTTCCTAAGAAGGACGGAAAAGTCCGTATGTGCGTTGATTACAGAGATTTGAATAAAGCTAGTCCAAAAGACGATTTTCCTCTACCACACATTGACATGTTGGTAGACAATACAGCCAAATTCAAAGTCTTTTCCTTTATGGACGGATTTTCCGGATATAATCAAATCAAGATGGCACCAGAGGATATGGAGAAGACAACATTCATCACACCTTGGGGAACATTCTGTTATCGAGTGATGCCCTTCGGTTTGAAGAACGCCGGAGCCACGTATCAACGAGCTATGACTACCTTGTTTCATGATATGATGCACAAGGAGATAGAAGTCTATGTTGATGATATGATTGCTAAGTCCCGAACGGAAGTTGAGCATATTGAGCATTTGTTGAAGCTTTTTCAGCGTCTGAGGAAGTTCAAACTTCGCCTGAATCCGAACAAATGTACTTTTGGAGTCCGTTCCGGCAAGTTGTTGGGTTTTGTGGTAAGTGAAAGAGGTATTGAAGTTGATCCTGCAAAGGTCAAAGCAATACAAGAGATGCCTGCACCCAAAACTGAGAAGCAAGTCCGAGGTTTTCTTGGCCGCTTGAATTACATTTCCAGATTTATATCCCACATGACTGCCACATGTGCGCCGATATTCAAGCTCCTCCGGAAAGATCAGTCTCATGATTGGACCGAGGATTGCCAGAAAGCTTTCGACAGTATCAAAGATTATCTGTCCGAACCTCCGATTTTGTCTCCGCCTGTGGAAGGAAGACCTCTGATCATGTATTTAACAGTTCTTGAAGACTCGATGGGTTGTGTACTCGGTCAACAAGATGAATCAGGGAAGAAGGAGTTTGCTATCTACTACCTCAGTAAGAAGTTTACTGATTGTGAGTCTCGGTACTCTATGCTTGAGAAGACGTGCTGTGCTTTGGCCTGGGCTGCTAAGCGTTTGCGCCAGTACATGATAAATCATACAACTTGGTTGATATCCAGAATGAATCCAATTAAGTATATCTTCGAGAAGCCTGCTTTAACTGGGAGGATTGCCCGTTGGCAGATGTTGTTGTCTGAGTATGATATCGAGTATCGAGCTCAGAAAGCTATCAAAGGTAGTATCTTGGCTGACCATCTAGCGCACCAGCCAATTGAAGATCATCAGTCTGTTCAGTTTGACTTCCCTGACGAGGAAATTCTGTATTTGAAGATGAAAGATTGCGATGAGCCTACACTTGATGAAGGTCCAGAACCTGGTTCCAGATGGACGATGGTGTTTGATGGCGCTGTTAATCAATATGGGAATGGAATTGGGGCAGTGATCATTAATCCTCAAGGTTCACACATTCCATTTACAGCAAGGCTAACTTTCAAATGCACGAATAATATGGCGGAGTATGAAGCCTGTATAATGGGACTTGAAGAATGCATTGATTTGAGAATCAAGTATCTTGATGTCTATGGTGATTCGGCCTTGGTTGTCAATCAAATCAAGGGTGAATGGGAGACGAATCAGCCAAGTCTCATCCCATACAGAGATTATGCAAGACGAATTTCAACTTTCTTCACAGAAGTTGAATTTTATCATATTCCTCGAGAGGATAATCGGATGGCAGATGCTCTTGCAACGCTTGCCTCCATGATTGTAGTCAGATGGTGGAATGATGTCCCCAATATTACTGTGATGCGCTTGGACAGACCCGCTCACATATTTGCAATCGAAGACGTGAAAGATGACAAGCCTTGGTATTTTGATATCAAGAATTTCCTCCAGAACCAGGTCTACCCGTCTGGGGCATCTGTGAAAGATAGGAAAACTTTGAGAAGGTTGTCAGGCAGTTTCTACCTCAGTGGAGAAGTGCTGTACAAAAGAAATTTTGATATGGTTTTGCTCAGATGCGTGGACAGACACGAAGCAAACCTGTTGATGACTGAGGTCCATGAGGGTTCATTTGGTACTCATTCCAATGGACATGCCATGGCTAAGAAGATGTTGAGAGCAGGCTACTATTGGCTGACAATGGAGTCTGACTGTTGCAGGTATGTGAAGAAATGTCACAAGTGTCAAATTTATGCGGATAAGATTCATATTCCTCCGACACTCCTGAATGTGATTTCGTCACCATGGCCTTTCTCTATGTGGGGAATCGACATGATCGGCATGATTGAGCCGAAAGCGTCCAACGGACATCGGTTTATTCTCGTAGCAATTGATTACTTCACCAAATGGGTTGAAGCCGCTTCATACGCGAATGTAACCAGACAGGTGGTTGTGAAGTTTATCAAGAACCAGCTGATTTGCCGTTATGGTGTGCCAGAGAGGATCATTACTGATAATGGATCCAATCTGAACAACAAGATGATGGTTGAGTTGTGCGCTGAATTCAAGATTGCACACCATAACTCCTCTCCCTACAGACCTAAGATGAATGGGGCCGTTGAAGCTGCTAACAAGAATATCAAGAGGATTATCCAGAAGATGACTGTCACGTACAAAGATTGGCATGAGATGCTGCCATTTGCTTTGCATGGATATCGTACGTCTGTACGCACTTCAACAGGGGCAACCCCTTTCTCTCTTGTTTATGGCATGGAAGCCGTTCTCCCAGTAGAGGTGGAGATCCCATCAATGCGAGTCTTGATGGAAGCCAAGTTGACTGATGCTGAATGGATTCAGAGTCGTTATGACCAATTGAATTTGATCGAAGAGAAGCGATTAACTGCCATGTGTCATGGTCAGCTATATCAGCAGAGAATGAAGAAAGCATTCGATAAGAAGGTCAAGCCTCGTGTGTTCCGAGAAGGTGACCTCGTGCTCAAGAAAGTTTTGTCTTTCGCGCCCGATTCCAGGGGCAAGTGGACTCCAAACTACGAGGGTCCATATGTTGTTAAGAGAGCCTTTTCAGGCGGTGCTTTGATGCTCACAACAATGGATGGGGAGGATTTCACTCGTCCTGTGAATTCAGATGCAGTTAAGAGATACTTTGCCTAAAAAAAAAATAAAAAAAAAGTATATGCAAATCAAAAAACAGAATAGCTCGCTAAGTTGAAAACCCGAAAGGGCGGCTTAGGCAAAAATGAGCGTCTCGGTGGAGAACCTGCAAGGGTAATCCAGGCAAAAATTAGAGACTTGAAAAAAAGAGAATATTTGCATCCCGCTAGATTGAGTACCTCACCCTGGGGCAATCTAGGCAAAAATTAGGGATTTTGGCAAGTAACTGCATCCTGACAAGACTTTCTGTTCGTCAGTCGTCATTTCGTCAGAAGATTCTCGATTCGTCGTCAACTGAAGCTTCGGATACATCGAGATTCAAATTGGTAGAGAAAGGATCATTATGTTCAATGTAGCCCTCTTCCAATATATATCACTGATTTCAAATTTGTACAGGTCTATGGAGTCTTGCCATTTGCAGGCTACCATTCCATCAAATCAATTTGAGCTTTTTATCCAATTATTTGCACTCTTATTTGTTTCAATTCAACAAATGTTTTGCATGTTTTAAATTGATAAAAATATCATTGTTTTAAACAAATCAAATTTTTTCAAAATGGTTGTTTTAAACAAAGTGAACATTCACAAGATTGAAAGGATACTCAAGAATATCTCAGTGCTCTCCCGAGGGTGGCATGATTCCCAACAGGTAAGACATTTGTTCATATTCCTGGTTTGGTTGTATCTTCTTTCTTCAGATCTTTGTTGAGGTTGTTCCTCAGACAAAGATGTTGTTGGGGTTGTTCCCTAGTATAATCGCAAGCAGAGTGTTGTTGAAGACTTCGTTTTCTCCAGCAGCAATTTCCCCAGCATGGGTGATTTTCTTGTAGAAGTTTCGGCGGTTGATGGTTTGTCATCTGGGTGCCCCGTCACTTTCTCCAGTGGGTCGCATGCCCCAGACTTTATTTGTCTCCTCAGCGCAGTCATGAGTATAGCCATTGATTGATACTCCCCTTGGAGTCGTGAGTAGAGTTGTTATTGATATCCCCATCGGAGTCGCGTGCAGAGTTGTTATCACTCTTCCCAGTGCAGTTGCCAGCGGAGTTGTCTGTTTCCTCAGCACGATTGTTTTCTTTTTGAAGACTTGGTAAGTCAGTGGTTTGATACCCGGTACTTTACCCTTTTCCCTGGCGAAGTCGTCCGTGGAATTGTTTCTATCTCTCCATCAGAGTTTTTCTCTTCAGCAGAGCAGGATTTATTTTCCTACTCAGTGGTTGATTTGGGTTGCTATCCCAGTATTTCAACCATCTTTTCCTCAGCTTAGTCTGCAGAATGTTTGTTGTGGCAGTTTCGCCTGTTGAATACTCCTTCAATCCCCGGTATGGTCGGATGATGGCTTTGGCCTCCAGAGAATGGATTGATTTCCTGACTGTTTGTGATCCCCAGTAGAGTGGCTTATATTGCAGAATCTACTTGTTGTGATCAGTTTGCTATGTATATTCTCCCCAAGCGGAGTGGTTCGTTGCAGAATCCGCTTGTTTGATCTGTCCTCCCTCAGTGGTTTGTGCCCAAGAGAGTAGCCGACAGTTTTCCCCAGTAGAGTTTGCTTGTGCTGTTATACTCTATTTGGATGATATCATTCTCCCTCAGTGGGTTGTTCCCCAGCGGAGTTATGTGGATTTGCTTCTACAGCAGTTCGTGCTTGTGCACTTTTTGTTTCTCAGTTGACACTGGGATCCCCTGCAGATACTTTGGGTTTTCTCTTATTCCCCTACAGATTCGTCTTGGTGGCTGTTTTGCCCGTTGTGACTTTCTGTACCCTGATTGGGTTGTTTCCAGATATTTCTGATTCTCTGCTTCTTCAGCAGTACCCGCAGATCTTTGCTTTACAGCATGTAGATCTCCGCAGATTGGCTCTCCAACTGGTTTTTCCCCTGGAAGTATAATACCGGACGTTGATTCCTGAACTTGTTTGTGTTAGAATTGTCTGTTTTGTCAGCATTCATCAAAGATAAATCACGCATATTCATGCATATTCATAAAACATTCAGATATTCATGTTGCATTTTTCGCCATGTATCCTTTGTTTGTCGTGTCTCCTGCTATGGTGATATAGATCTCTTTACAGATCTCCCCAAGCAGATGTCGGGTGTTATAAATCTCTCCATGTAGAGTCAACCCCATAAGCAGAAAATGTTGTCTTTCCTTCTGCAGTTCCCCACCGAGATATATCCTCGTGGATGACGGTTTCTTCCGTTTCCTCCCAACACATATATTGGGATGGATGTTCCTATTTGAGTTATATCCTCATTAGGACGTGTCTTGATTCAGTCTGTCTTTCCGGGTCATTCCCGAATTGGCTATTTGTCATAAGTCTTGTGCTTCCCAGTGGGTTGTTCCCCAGCGGAGTAATTTTGGGCCTCTACCCTCATACCGGTAGTTGTAAGTCCTATCTTTCCTGGCTTTCTTGACAGAATTTGTGGTTATACACCTTTTATTCTCCAGCCAGTTGTTGGTTTTCTACCCTCATACCGGTAGTCGTAAATCCTATTTTCCTGCTCTTCAGCAGTTTGTGGTTTGTTATAAACCCTATCTTTGGTTTCCCGTGCGGATTTGTGATTTGTTCTATCCCCACGCGGAGTTGTTGGTCTTCTACCCCGTATTCGGTAGATGTAAACCCTAATTTTGTGGTTATCTTCATTCAATATTTGATGTTGATTTTCCTTTGCTTGGATAAGTTGCTCAGATCAGCACTTATATCCCTAGCAAGTATTTTGTGGATAATTGCCGTATGCTAGCAATTTTATCCCCAGTGGGTCCTTTCACCGTTTGCTAGTGATTTGTTCCCCGGATCATTGGTTGTATACCAATGCATCTCCAGCTAGTCCCTGTGAATAATTGCCGGATGCTTGCAATTTATTCTCAGCAGTTCGCCTTTCATTTACCCTTTTGTTGGTAATGTCTGTTGCTCCCTTGTGGTTGGTCATCATTATATACCTAGTTTGGTATCCCGATGCCTTTCTTTTCGGTTGATTTATCCTCTGTTAACCCAGTAACCGGTTGTGGATAATCTTCCATGCGAGTACATTATTCACGGTCTGCCGGTAATGAATAATATATCTCATGCACTCTTCAGTCGAAGCCTTTTGCGTTTCCCCAGTCGAGTAAGATTCGTTATTTCCCTTTGCGGAGTCGAATATTTCTTTGTTGTCGGATAATTGCCGGATGCTTGCAATTTATCCCTTTGAGTTGTCTTTCGTTTACCCGGATGCTTGGTATCGATTGTCTCTCTGTTTTGGATAGTCACCTATTATATACTTCGGTATCTCTGGTGTCTTTTCCTCTCGAGTATATTATTCACGGTCTGCCGGTAATGAATAATATATCTCATGCGCTCTTTAGTTGGAATCCTTTGTTGATTTTCCCCAGCTGAGCAAGATTCGTATTCTTTGTAGAATCGAATATCCATCCTTTAACCAGTTTGTGTTTTGGATGATGAGTGTTTTGGCATATAAACCGATTCACGTTTTCGGTAGATCACCTATTATATACCCAGTAACCGGTATCTCTGGTGTTTCTTACCATGCGAGTTATTATCTATGTTCTGACGGTAATAGATAATATATCTCATGCGAGTTTCTTATCCACGGTCTGCCGGTAATGGATATTGTATCTCATGCACTCTTTGGGTTTGTGTCCCCAGTTGAGTAAGATTCGTTTTCCCGTTGTGGATTCGAATGTCCATCCTGTAAGTCGATTTGCTTTTTCAAGCCCTCCTTTCGGATGATGAGTGTTTTGGCATATATACCAATTCACGTCTTTGGTTAGTCACCTATTATATACCCAGTAACCGGTATCTCTGGTGTCTTTTCCTTTCGAGTATATTATTCACGGTCTGCCGGTAATGAATAATATGTCTCATGCACTCTCGAGTCGATCTTTTGATTGTTTCCCCTCAGAGTAAGATTCATATTCCTTGTGGAATCGAATTCCCATCCTATAAACAAGTCTGCTGTTCTAGCTTTCTTCAGGGTGATGAGTGTCTTGGAACACAAACCAATTCACGTCTTCGGATCTTATCCTATAAACAACCTACAACCCGGTTCAGGATAACTTTCCATGCGAGTTATTATTCACGTTTTGAAGGCTATGAGTAATATATCTCATGCACTCTCTTGTCGAACACTTTGTTTGTTTCCCCAACTGAGTAAGATTTGCATTCTTTACAGAATCAAATATCCATCCTATAAACAAGTTTGCTTTCGTTCTCTTCAGGATGATGAGTGTTTTGGAACACACACCAATTCACGTCTTTGGTCGGTCACCTGTTACATACCTACAACCCGGTATCCTTGGTGTTCCTTCCTGTTTTTGTTACCCTCATACCGGTAACATCTCTTTTGTTTGGTGCTTCCTCAGTGAAGTTTTTCTTGTTGCTTCTCCCCAGGAGTCAGCTTATGTCTCTCCAATGGATTTGTTCTTCCTTTGGAATTATCTTTTCCCCAGTGTGAGTCCTTCACTCCCCAGGGAGTTCTCCAGTCTGTTTTCTGTATTTCCTAATCAGAGTCGTGTCTTGTTCACGCTGTGTCAGTTTTGTTTATCCCCAACTAGAGTCTTGTTAGAGTCTCTGTTCCTGGTGAGTGTATTACTCCGATGGATCGTCTTTTCTTCCGTGTGAATCATATTCCCCACAGAATTTGTGTCTTTTGCATACATACATTTGCATCATGAGGTCTCTTAGGGACCAAAATTTGTCTCATTACTGTTATTGAAGCCCATTCTACCGCGTCGAGATGAAGATTTCTAAACTTCACTTCTCCGGCTAGAATGCCCTTAAATAGGGGCATCTGTAAGACCCCAATTTTGGCCCTAAGATCCCTCATGGCCCATATCATATCATATCATAGCCTCAAGGATCATTGCATGCCCTAGTTTCCCTCCTAGTGGGTAGATTGCTTTGTGGGTTGATTCTTGATCACCAAGCATGTTTTGCATTTGTATATCTTTGCTTTTCATATGTTTATCATCCAAAAGGTACAAAAATATTGTCAGCTAACCTTGTTGCTTGCAGTTGAAGCAATCATCAGCAATTAGGTCAAAGACAGTCAACAGTCAGTCAAAGCAATGCATGGTGGCCATTCTTGCAGAATTTGGGCACCATGATCAATAATCAAGAGTTCATATAACTTGGGGAATCATTTGGAATCAAGTTCTCAAAGAATTAGGGTTTGGAATTCATCAGAAGTGGTTCAATCATGCAAAACCCTAGAAAAGTCAACAGACAGTCAAACTTGGTCAACTGTGAATTTAATCAGTGATTTGAGGGATGGAATTGATTTGAAGGAGCTCATTCATGCCTATACAAGCCTCATATATCATGTCAAACCTCATCATGGAAGAATTTGAAGTCAAATAGAAAATTTCCAGAAATAGAAAGTGGACCTGTAATTTTGACTGCCAAAAATGGAAACTTCTTGATCCTCAACTTACATCATGATACAAGCTTCAAATTAATTTTTGCCCAACATGAAAGTTGAAGATCTTGTTCTCCCATTTTCAAAAAGTCCAAGAACTCTCAAATCCCATGAATGGTTGTCAAGATATGATCAATTCATTTTCACAAAATCATGAACTTCAAAGAGCCATATCTCATGAACCACAAGGCCAATTTTGATGGGGTTTTTTCCTACAAGCTCCATTTGTTCCCCTCTTTCCAAAAATGCATTCATCTTTTACCAAAACCTCACCATGCAAAATGCCATTTTTAGACTTGACTTTATTAAATTCAAGTGTGCAAAATGTTGACTTTTTAATTTGGCTATTTTTAACACAATTGGCCAATTGGGAATTGTTTGGAATGATGTTTGAAACTTGCTCAAGGCCCAAACTCGGCCAGACCCCATACACCTCCATGTTCATTTGTCCAAAATTAGCAATTTGCAATTTCACTTCATTTAACATAAACAAGCTTAGCACATGATTAACTAATGTTAAACAGACCATATATAAACCATTTTCTGTGAGATTCAACCCTAGCTGCAGCCATCTAAGATCAGAAAAACTCATTCTCTCAAAATCACTATTTTCTTATCTTTGCAATTTTTGCTCAAACTTCCAAAAGAACTCGAGCTGTATTGATAGTTTCCTCATGTGCTCACCATTCTGAGTTGATTGCAAGCTTCTTTTTCCTACTGGAATAGCATTTCGAGCACTGTTTCATCCAAAGCTCCATCAATGGTGATCTTTGTTTTGAGCATCTTCAGAGACTGTTGAGCTATAAGTCGTTTTCCAGTCATCATTACCATCCACCAGCTCCATCTGTTTCGAGCATTGAAGGCCAAATAACCACTACAACTCAACTGTTCTTCAATCTTGGTAACATTTCGACCCTCTCTTTTTTCCAAATCGTGCCATGCTTTAGATAGTTTATGCCTTGCTGATTCTAATGAACTATAGATTGCTTGAAATGGTTGAATATTGAGTGAAATATCTGGAAATGAAGTTTTGTGTTCATTGTTGATTGTACTCGATGCATGTTATTCATTGTGTTTCAATGCATTTGGTTGATAGATTTGTAATGTTTGAAGTTTGCTGATGAGAATGGTATGATCGATTCATGTTTCTGGGCGATTTATTTTTTCATGATTTGAATGAAGTTGATGAACACACACGGTCACTGTAGCAAGCCCTAGGTTTTTTTTCCCAGAACGCATTTGGTTTACTTCTGTTGGCATGTTACTGTTCCATTGAGTAACCAATCAAAACATTTCGCTTACTCGCCCCTAAACGGTGCGTTTGGTTTAATGAGGGCGTTAATTACCATTGTGCCACCCGGTCAACCATGTTGACTTACCATTCCATGTTGTTTTGTTCATTTTGTCTCAATTGATTACTCAACTTACAAAATTCATTTTTCACTCATTTTAACTCCAAATTTCATGAAATTTTTTTCATCATGATCACATGAATGTCTAGTATTTTATCATGATTTTTGCTGAATTTTTGCTTGGCTGGATTTTAAATGGTATTAGGTTTCTTGACATGTATGCTTAATTTGTACCTTTTGCCATTTCTTTTGTGAAATAATGATGATGCATCCATTTGATATGAAATTTTTTGTGGTTATTCTACACTCATTCATGCTTGTTTTGATGTAGAGTTCTTGAATTTATCATGTGTGGTTTGTGAGATATGAATTTTGGAAGTAGGGTGTGACAATTTGTGTCACACCATTGTTTTGCAATTTCTTGATTTTTGTTGACACGCTTCCTGACCTTCAATTAATCTGAAATTTTGCATGAGCCATCTCTTATATATCTAGTTGATGTGTGAATTTTCCTGGAATTAATTGTGCCATTTCCTATTTGTTTGAGAATTTTCTTCCTTGCCTGGTCAAATGTTGACTTTATGTGACACACCTTGCCATTTCATTTGGGAAATTCTCATATCTTATTGGATGATCATGAAATTTTACATGTGCATACTAGACATCTTGAGCTTTGCATTGGTGTTGATCCCATCCATTTCTCATCTGTTTTCATTTAGTTATGATTTTTTGAAGATGACACATGTTTTGTTGACTTCTTTGTGCACACTTGAAATTGTGTTGACTTCCTGATTTTAATTGACTATCTTCCCATGATCCAATTGAGCTGAAATTTCATATGCATGCTATGTTATGGATTGTGATTGAGTATGAATTATTTCATCATTTTTGGAATTGATTATGTTTGGGTTTGAGCCAAGTCTTGCTGTTGACTTCTATGTGCTCTCTTTTGCCATGTTTTGCCTTCTTTGATCTATGAAATGATGATGATGCATGATATAAGCTTGAAACCAATTGTGCTTGCTTCTCAAATGTTTGAACTTGACTTTGGTTGACTTTCATTTGCTGTTTTGACTTTTATCATTTATTTTTGACCCTAGGCTTGCCCTAGTGGTCTTTTGGACTTATGTTGAGTTCATCTGTTTCAGGTTAAGCATAGTGCTTCAAAGAAACCATACAAATTTGGTTGAGTTTGATTATATATCATGTGCTAACCTTTGTTTTGTAGGTGGTATGATTCATATAGTTGGGTCTTGTGCTTTAGCACTTCTGTTTATTGATCTAACTGTTTGATCCCTTTCTTTCTGATTTAAACTGTTGAACTGTTTACTGATAAGTTTGACTTTTTCAGGTACTCTTTAGTTGCTTTATTTGCTTGCTTTGCTATTTAGCAATTTGCTTTTGAGGTATAATTACTTCTCTTCATGTAGTCTGGAGACCCGGCTTGTTATTTGGCCGGGCAAACTGTCTGAAGTCCTCCTTAAGAGGCAATGCCTGTGTGTGTTTAAAATTGTCCCAAGCAGGAAAAGTCCTTCAAGTAAGGCAATTGGTAGATATAAGGGATAAGTAGCCTATCCCCTACTATTCAGTGAGTCTTCTCCTTTCTCCCATTACATGGTTGAAGCATGGAGATAAAAACCCAAGATCTATCGAGTCCATAATGGGGAGAGAGTTCCATCTTTCTGAACTCCCCCACTTTCTATTATTTGATGCTCTCTCTGACCAGAGATAGAAGCAATGAGGCACACCCCTCATCTCCTTTCATCTGCTTCACCTTAGCCTCTCAATGGCAAGGTTAAGAGCGACATTTACCTATTACAGTGGACTTTCATAGTCAAACCCTCTCGTGTGAGCCCCCTTGTTTGGCTATAGAGTGTGCTGTTTAATATTCATTGATTGATTGATTGCTTCATATGCACATGTTTGCTTGTATGCTTCATGCATTTATCATCATCATTAATTGTTCATTAATGCACAATCATCTCATTTGTCTTTGTGATATTGTCATTGTTGTTTACCCATTGAGGACAATTGTAAGTCCATTTCTTTGGCCATTGCTCCTATGATATGGAAGGATAGAGTGTAAGACCATCACCTTGGTCACTCATATCTTCTTTGCTTTGCTTGTTTGTATGTGAGGATACAACTGTAAGTCCCTGCAAGTTGGCATTTGTTTTCCTAGGATCATACTGTGTATGTTAGAGTAAGCCCAGACAGATTGGCATCTGACATCCATGTTTTGCTTTCTTTGTTTATGTGAGGATGCAATTGTAAGTCCCTGTAAGTTGGCATTTGCATTCCTATGATCATATTGTTGCTTTTGTTCTTGTATGTGAGGATCCATTGTAAGTCCCTGTAATGTGGCATTGGTATTCCTATGAGCATATTTATGTAGTTAACCTAAGTCCAGATAGATTGGCAGTTGACTTTCCATGTTTCATCTTTGTTTTCTTCTGAGGAGATTAGTGTAAGACCATTGAGTGGCTTTTGATATCCTGTTCTATTTTAGGAGACTGGTGTAAATCCATCTATTGGTATCCGGTATCCGCCTTTTATTTCTTTGTTAGGAGATTAGTGTAAGACCATTGAGTGGCTTCTGATATCCCGTTTTGTTTTAGGAGATTGGTATAAGACCAGTGATTGGCATCCGATATCCGCTTTCCTTTTGCTTTGTTTGCTTGTTATTTGCCCATTCCAAAGGACACACTTGAATCATCTGCTATATGATTTCAAGAAGTGAACCCTTCTAAGAAGTTTTACTTTCCATCTTCATCCATTCATCATTCATTATGTCCTAAACCTTTTCACACTTTGATCTCAAACTTGACATAAATGTTGTGCAAACATCTTCATGGTTTTTAACTAAAAACCTGGACCCAAGTCCTTGACTTTTTTTCAAACTCATTTTCATAACACTTCCTTTGAATCAATCTTAATTATACTTTGACTTCATTTTCATAATCATAATCAATTAACTTCACCCACTCAATTGTTTTGGCTTTGTCCATTGTTAATCTTTTCATGCATTAGCCATAGGTTTCAATTATCATTGTGGTTGATGTAAATCTTGCCTATCCTTAGTGAGTCGACGGTAAGACTTCCGTACTGAAAACAGGGTTAACCGCTCTAGTGCGTCGAAGCTATCCTCACATGGTGGATGTTGGTCTTGGTCGAGTTTTCTCCCATTGATAATGAAAAGCCTCAGTGCTTGTGTTTAAAATTGAATCCACCAACTTTTGGAAATCTTTTAGCCGAACTACGGCGTTTTGATCCTTACCTTTGATGGAAGGTACGTAGGCAACGGGTTCATCCGTTCAAACCCAATAAACTTGTATATTCTTTTCTCACCATCCCAATCATGTTTGCACAATGTTTATGTCATAACAAGTAACAATCTTTTACAACAAGTGTGAAAAGGGCTCCCTAGGAGTACCTAGGACGTAGTGGGTGCCTAACACCTTCCCATTGCGTAATTTACCCCTTACCCAGACTCTCTGATCTTTTTATTAGTTTTCTACGTGTAAAACTTCTTAGGCTTTTGTTCGCTTTTTAGCCAGTCCTTTGGATAAATAAAAGTGCGGTGGCGACTCGGAAATTTCATTGTATGCTTTGCTTATGGTTTAATCGATAAATCATATAGCGACGAATACACCGTCACATCCTGCAACGGGCGATATAGATCTCTTTATAGATCTTCCCAAAGCAGATGTCGGGTGTTTAAAATCTCTCCATATAGAGTCAGCCCATAAGCAGAAAGTGTTTGTCTTTCCTTCTGCAGTTCCCCACTGAGATATATCCTCGTGGATGACGGTTTCTTCCGTTTCCTTCCAACATATATATTGGGATGGATTTTCCTATTTGAGTTACATCCTCATTAGGACGTGTCTTGATTCAGTCTGTCTTTTCGGATAATTCCTGAATTGGCTGTTTGTCAACTGTCTTGTGCTTCCCAGTGGGTTGTTCCCCAGCGGAGTTTTTCGGGCCTCTACCCTTATACCGGTAGTTGTAAGTCCTATCTACTTTGCCCTTTCAGCGGAATTGGTGGTTATATACCTTTTATTCCTCGGCAAGTTTTTTGGTTTTCTACCCCGTATTTGGTAGATGTAAACCCTAATTCATTGGTTATCCCCATCAGAGTATGGCTATTACCCCGTATTCGGTATTGGTAAGTCCTATCTCTTTTCCCCTATCAGAAGTAACTTTTGTGGTTTGTCCTGATTGTAAGTGGATTCCTGTTGTTGTGGTTTTATCCCTAACAGAGTTGGTGTCTCCCTGTGGTGATTTCTATCCCCAGTGGAGTTTGTGGTCTTCTATCCCGTATTCGGTAGTTGTAAATCCCAGGTGTTGATTCTTTCTCCCCAGCGGAGTTTTGTGCCTTGTGGTACAGTTGGATAATTGTCGGATGCTTGCCATTTATCCCCAGCGGGTCTCCTTTCATTTACCCTTGTGTTGGTAATGTTGTTGTTCCCTTTGATCGGTCACCATTATATACCTAGTTTGGTATCCCGATGCCTTTCTTTTCGGTTGACTTATCCTTTATTAACCCAGTAACCGGTTGTGGATAGTCTTCCTTGCGAGTATGTTGTTCACGATCTGCCGGTAATGAATAATATATCTCATGCACTCTTCAGTCGAAGCCTTTCGTGTTCACCTGATCGAGTAAGATTCGTTACTTCCTTTTGCGGAGTCGAATACTCTTTGTTATTGGATAATTGTCGGATGCTTGCAATTTATCCCTTTGAGTTGTCTTTCGTTTACCCGGATGCTTGGTATCGATTGTCTCTCTTTTTGGTTAGTCACCTATTATATACTTCGGTATCTCTGGTGTCTTTTACTTTCGAGTATATTATTCACGGTCTGCCGGTAATGAATAATATGTCTCATGCGCTCTTTGGTTGGATTCCTTTGTTGATCTTCCCCAGTCGAGTAAGATTCGTATTCTTTGTAGAGTCGAATATCCATCCTTTAACCCGTTTGTGTTTCGGATGATGGGTGGGTTGGCATATATACCAATCCACGTTTTCGGTAGATCACCTATTATATACCTCGGTATCTCTGGTGTTCCTTACCATGCGAGTTTATTATCTACGTCCTGACGGTAATAGATAATATATCTCATGCGAGTATTCTTATCCACGGTCTGCCGGTAATGGATATTGTATCCCATGCACTCTTTGGGTTTGTGTCCCCGGTTGAGTAAGATTCGTTTTCCCGTTGTGGATTCGAATGTCCATCCTGTAAGTCGATTTGCTTTTTTAAGCCTTCCTTTCGGATGATGAGTGTTTTGGCATATATACCAATTCACGCTCTGGTCGGTCACCTATTATATACCTCGGTATCCCTGGTGTTCCTTCCTTTCTACTCCCTATTATGACCTTGGTCCCTTGTGGAGTCAGATTTTCCTGAGTTCATGTACCTTTCCCAGGTCTTTCTCAGATGTTTGGTTGATTGATATCTCTCACCCTCATACCGGTCTTAGATGTTCATTCTTCCTGAGTTTGTTACCCTTATACCGGTAACATCTCCATTCTTTGGTACTTCCTCAGTGGAGTTTCCTATTGCTTCTTCCCAGGAGTCAGCTTGTCTCTTTCCAATGGATGTTTTTCCTTTGGAATTTTCTTTTCCCCAGTGTGAGTCCTTCACTCCCCAGTGAGGTCTCCGGTTTGATTTCTGTTATTTCCTAATCAGAGTCGTGTCTTGTTCACGTCGTGTCAGTTTTGTCTCTTCCGCAACTCAGAGTCGTGTCCTGCTCACGCATCCTTTTTTCTTTTACTATCCCCAATAAGAGTCTTGTTAGAGTCTCTGTTCCTGGTGAGTGTATTACTCCGATGGATCGTCTTTTCTTCTGTGTGAACCATATTCCCCACAGAATTTGTGTCTTTTGCATGCATACATTTGCATCATGAGGTCTCTTAGGGACCAAAATTCGTCTCATTACTGTTATTTAAGCCCATTCTACCGCGTCGAGATGAAGATTTCTAAACTTCACTTCTCCAGCTAGAATGACCTTAAATAGGGGCATCTGTAAGACCCCAATTTTGTCCCTAAGATCCCTCATGGCATCATATCATACCATAACATTGCCTCAAGGATCTTTGTGCACCTTTGCTTCCCTCCTTGTGGGTGGGTATCTTGTGAGTGTGGTTCTTGATCACCAAGCATGTATTGCATTTATATATCATTGCTTTTCATCTGTCTATTTACCAAAAGTACAAAAATACTGTCATCTAACCATGTTACTTGCAGATGAAGCAAACTAGGTCAAAACAGTCAAATTATTCATTGAGCAATGGATGGTGGCCATTCTTGAAGAATTTGGGCACCATGATCATTCATCAAGAGTTCATATGAGTTGTGACATCATTTTGAATCAAGATCTCAGGTGGTAGGGGCTTGGAATTCATCAGAACATGGTTCAGTCAACCAAAACCCTAGCAAAGTCAACTATGGACAACTGTGCATTTAATCAGTGATTTGATGGTGGGAATTGGTTTGAGAGGCCTCATTCATGTCCATATAAGCCTCATATGACATGTCAAACATCATCATTGAAGAATTTGAAGTCAGACAAGAAGTTTCCAAAAATAGTAAGTTGACCTGTAATTGGAAATTGCCAAAAATGGAAAGTTCTTCTCCTCAAAATTACTTCATCATACAAGCTTCAAATGAATTTTTTGTCCAACATGAAAGTTGAAGATCTTGTTCTCCCATTTCTAAAAAGTCCAAGAACACTCATTTCTCATTTATGGTTGGCAAGTTATGATCAAATCATTCTCAAGAATTTTTGAACTTCAAAGTGAGATAACTTTCAAACCATTTGGCCAAATTGAGTGAGGTTTTTTGCTACAAGTCACATTTGACATGCTCTATCCAAATCCTTCATCACATTTCACCAAAAATCATTCAATCAAAATGGCCTTTTTCAAGTGCATTGAATTAAAAAAGAGAGGGGTGAAAAATTGACTTTCAAATTAATCATTGTCCACATATTCTACCAATTGCAAATGATCAAAAACCATGTTTGGGATGTGTTTAGGCCCATTTTCGCACTGTAGCATGCCATGCACATGCAACATGAGTGGATTTCACCAATTGACCAAAACACCTTCATTAAGCTAAATTCAATTACCATTCCACTAACCAAACTTAGGCATTGTTAATCAGAGTATATATGACCTGTTTCAGACTGAAAAACCCTAGCCACATTTTACAAATCAGATCTGAACACATTTTTCTCTCAAAAAACTCTCAATCCTTCACTTGGATTTTTGCTGAAAATTGTCAAAGAACTCGTGCTCTTGT
This sequence comes from Lathyrus oleraceus, assembly GCF_024323335.1. NCBI lineage: Eukaryota > Viridiplantae > Streptophyta > Magnoliopsida > Fabales > Fabaceae > Lathyrus > Lathyrus oleraceus. Next base: position 230,424,353 of record NC_066581.1, read on the forward strand.
GCATTGGTCCATCATTCACTATCCCTTTTGAAGCTTTTGCAAGCATTATTTCACAACTGTAGAGCAAAGAATAGCACTGTTGCATTGAAGCTTCATTCATGGCAGCTACTTGTTTGAGCTAAATCGTGCAAGCTGAGCTCCAAGTCCTACTTCCATTCATCAATACAAACATCATTGAGCTACTGTTTCAACTCAACACAACCAAACAACCACGAAATCCACACTGTTCTTCAAATCAGGTAAACTTTCGAACCATGCCATTGTTAAAATCATGATATGTTTATTAAAGATCTTTCCATGCTGGTTGTAATGAGCTTTGAATCGTGGAATATGGTTGAGTATTAAGGGAGATACATTGATTTAAAGTTTGGTTGTTAGATTTTATCTTGTTCGATTCTTCCATTTCAGCATGATTTAGTGTTAATGAATGTTGGATTGTTGATGTACTCTGTGAGATGAACACATTGGTATGTCGTTTGTTGATTTTGGTTTCAAAATGTTCTTGCTGGAATTTTGGATGAAGAACACATTAAGGAACACATAAACCCTAATTTTTCTTCAACCCAGATCGTATTTGATCTTCAAACCTCGCTCTGCATGTTTGTCCCGTGTTTTTGGCCATGAAGCGAATCAGCGCTTGACACGCCCTTAAGTGAAACGCGGCGTTTCACTTAAGTGGCCGTGTAATTACAGAAATGCCATTGCCGTGTATTTTTTCTTTTAATTAATTGCTTTTTTTTCAATATTTATTTCATTTGGTATGTTGATTTTAGAAAATTCATAACTCTTCCAATACTTGTCCAAATTTGATGGGATTTTTTGTGAAATGCTCCTCATGATCTCTAGTTTATTATGGTGATTTTTCCAGAATCTTTGCACGTGTGGATTTTTAAATGTGCTAGGGTTTGTTCATATGTGTCCATTTTGTGTATGCCTTGCCATTTTGCTTGTGAAATGATGATGCTTGCTCCAATGCCTCTCAAATATTTTGTGCTTAAACTAGAGATGTTCATGGTGATTTTGGTATAGAGTTTGTAATTTTATCATTGCTGGTTGATGAGATATAATTTTTTGAATAGAGGTGTGACAATTTGTGTCACACCATTCATGTCCAACTTCATGATTTTAATTACCATGCTTATTGAACTCAAAATGGTCAGGAGTTTTGCATGAAGTTACTTATGGATGTTGAGAATACATGTGAATTTTTATGGAATTATTGATAGCATTTCCTCTTTGATTGGAATTTTCTCCCCTGATTGGTCATTTGTTGATCTTTTGTGATACATGATTTCATTTGATTTGTGAAATTCTAATGCTTAATTGGATGGACTTGAAATTTGACATGTGAATTGTAGACATCTTAAAGTTTGTCATGGTTTTAGTCCCATTCATTTATCATATGTTGTTTCTGTTTTATGACTAATTGAAATTGGTGCATGTTTTGATGCTTTGAATGAGCTTGCTTGAACTTGCCTTGACTTTCTGATTTTCATTGACCTACTTCCCTTGATCCAAATGAGCTGAAATTTTGAATGCTTATCATGTTATGGATGATGTTTGATCATGAATTATTTGAGGATTTATTGAAATGTTTGTGATTGGATTTGAGTGGAGTCTTTCTGTTGACTTCTTTGAGGTTCTATATGACATGCTTTGACCTAATTTGTTTGTGAAATGATAATGATGAATGATATGAATGTGAAACCACTTGGGTTTGTTTACTGCTGGCGATGCCGGGGCCGGTCCCTCGCAGGCGGCGAGCGTGATTCCTTCCTCTCCTCCTCGATCTAACCCGATCGACATTCCTGATAGGAGTCCGTCGCCAGCGGCTTCTCCCCTCCATAAACGGAAGCGTCCGGCTGGGCCTCTCACCAGGTCGTCTCTAGGAAGTCCGAATGGACCGGGCAGCTATCTTCTACCTCCCTGCTATGTGGAACGGTCGTTCTTCAAGGCCGAGGAGTCGATTGCTGTGCCTGCGCCTGAGGCCAAGGCTATTCTGGACCAGGATGCTGCTGCCCGGAGAAAAGATCTGGCCAGGGATATTGCTGCTGTCATCCGGGTGATGGAGACGGCCATGGTTTTGACCGACACTTCGGTCTCCACTGCCTCGCTGGAGGATGCCCTTTTGCAGGTTCGGACGGAGAAGGAAAGACTATCTAAAGATCTGTCGGACTACAAAGAAGAGCATCGGCTGCAGGAAGGGCTGAGCCAGAAGCTGGAGGAGGTGGAGAAGGAGAGGGACCAGTTGAAGGCTGCTAAGGCGAGCTTGGAAGAGCAGGTGGTCGACCATCAGAAGCTGACCGAGGACAACGCTGGCCTACGGGCTCAGGTTGAGTCTCTTGAGGGAAAGGTCCGTCCTCTGGCAGATGAGACCGAGGAGGAACGCGCCCTTGGTTCGCGCGGTGAGCTGCTAGGGCATCTTCGGACTCTCGACCAAGATCTCGTGGCCTGCTTCAAAGAGGGTTTCGACAATGCTGTCGAGCAGCTCGGGCTTCTGAACCCTGAGTTGGTGACAGCAGGGTCGGCCTATAACTGCTGCGTCCGGGATGGTGAGATTATCTGCCCGTTTGAAGCGGAGGAGGAGCTGGGGGGAGAAGAAGAAGAAGAGGATGAAGAGGTGCTCCGAGCGGAGTCTTAGTTTATTTGTTTTTCTTTGATTTTAGTTATCATGGCCTGCGTGCCTTATGTATTTTGGCCTTCGGGCGTTGTAATATGGCCTTCGGGCGTACTTGGCTTCGGCCACTCTTATCGTTTTTAATGTATGAATATTTTCGTTATCATTCATTGTGCTCGTTTGTGTTTGATACTTGTTTGTATGAATTCGTACTCTGCTCGACTTTGTTAATCTCCTCGGTTTAGGGAACCGACGGAGTGTCGGGCTTTGTGCCCGTGGGTATCGAAGCCCGGGTCCGTTGTTCGAACCCTGGTCCCGAGGCTTGGGCCCTCCCATCGCGAGCTGGGTGCCCTGCCAGTCCTGGTACTTCGACGTTGAGTCTTGGTCAAGATCCCAACCGTCGGGGAGGGTTGTGTTTGTTATGTGACCCCGGATCGTTCCCGGGTCTCGTGGTTCCTCCCTGGGGTTTTGGGGACGAAGAGCGTGGTCGTACCTGCCACGTCTCCCCGTGGTGTATTTAGCTGTGGTGTATTTAGCTGTAATATTGTCTAAGTTTTTCTGCGTTCCATGGTCGAGCGAGTTGTTCTCCTTGTAGGTTTTCTAGGTAATAGGCCCCGTTGCTCGTTTTGTCGCGGACGCGGTAAGGGCCTTCCCAGTTGGCCGCCAGTTTGCCCTCTCTCGGGTTTTTCTGGTTTCTTCTGAGGACCAGGGTGCCGACCTGGAACTCTCTTTTTATGACTTTCGCGTCATGGCGTAGTGCTATTTTTTGTTTGAGGGTTGTTTCCCTGAGAGCTGCTTCGGAACGTATCTCCTCGACTAGGTCGAGCTCGGCTCTAAGGGTTTCATCGTTCATTTCCTCGTCTAGGGGCTCCTCTGTCCTCCTCGTGGGCGCCCGTATCTCCACCGGGATGACTGCCTCGGTGCCGTAAGTTAGTCGGAACGGGGTTTCCCCGGTGGTAGAATGTGGTGTCGTGCGGTAGGCCCATAGCACGCTATGTAGCTCCTCGACCCATGCCCTCTTTGCCTCACCGAGTCTGCGTTTGAGGCCACGTAAGATTACCCTGTTGGCCGCCTCTGCTTGCCCGTTCGTCTGCGGATGCTCGACAGACGTGAAATGCTGTGTGGTGCCCAGGCTGGCGATGAAGTCCTGGAATCCTCCGTCCGTGAATTGTGTCCCGTTGTCTGTGACAAGTGCCTGGGGTATACCGAACCGAGCGAGGATGTTGCGTTTGAAGAACCGGAGAATGTTCTGCGCGGTTATTTTAGCCAGTGTCTCCGCCTCGATCCATTTGGTGAAGTAATCCACCCCGACGATGAGGTATTTATTCTGATATGATCCGGTGACGAAGGGTCCGAGGATGTCCATGCCCCACCACGCGAAGGGCCATGGGGAAGACAGTGATTTGAGGTCGTTCGGGGGTGCGAGGTGCATGTCGGCATGTCGTTGGCATTTGTCACATCTTTTGACGTGCTCTTTCGAATCGTTTTGCATGGTCGGCCAGTAGTAGCCTGCTCGAAGGGCTTTTCGTGCGAGCGATCGTCCGCCGAGGTGTTGAGCGTTAATTCCCCGGTGTATCTCTCCAAGTATGTCGGGGACTTTCTCTTCCTCGACGCATTTGAGTAGTGGGATGGAGAATCCTCTCCGGTAGAGTTTGCCTTCGAGGAGTACGTACGAGCATGCGCGTCGTTTGACAGTGGTCGCCTCTTTCGGGTCAGCCGGGAGTTCGTCTCGTGTGAGGTAATTGTAGATGGGTGTCATCCAACAGCGGGCATCTCCAATAGCGTTGACCCCGAGTGGAGGCGGTAGTTTGTCGATGCTGGGCCGAGGGAGAATTTCTTGGATTACTGATTTATTCCCACCCTTTTTCCTCGTGCTGGCTAGTTTCGAGAGAACGTCTGCCCGTGTGTTGTGCTCGCGGGGTATGTGTTGAACTTCCCATTTTTCAAATCTATCAAGTTTTTCTTTGACGAGGGACAAGTACTCGAGGAGGTTGTCGTTCTTGGTTTGGTATTCTCCTCGCACTTGTGAGGCCACGAGCTGGGAGTCGGTGGATATTTTTACCTCTTTTGCTCCCAGGTCCTCGGCTAACCTCAGGCCTGCGAGGAAGGCTTCGTATTCGGCTTGGTTGTTTGATGTTGGGAACGCTAGCGCTAATGATACCTCTATCAGGATCCCTTCTTCATTTTCGAGGATGATCCCGGCCCCGCTGCCTGATGTGCTAGAGGCGCCATCGACGAAGATCGTCCATTTGTGGGCGCTTTCTGCTGGAGTCGGGCAGTGGGTCATCTCCGCGACGAAGTCGGCCAGTGCCTGAGCTTTCAAGGCTTTCCTACTTTCGTATTGTATGTCGAATTCGGAGAGTTCTAGTGACCATTTGAGCATCCTCCCGGCCATATCCGGGCGCCCGAGCAGCTGTTTGATTGGCTGGTCGGTCCTCACCTTTATCGTGTGTGCGAGGAAGTAATATCGTAGTCTCCTCGCTGTGTTGATGAGGGCCAGGGCGACCTTTTCGATTTGCTGATATCGGAGCTCGGGGCCTTGGAGTGCTTTACTCGTAAAATAGATGGGCTTTTGTCCTTCGTCGGTTTCTCTTATTAGAACGGCGCTGACGGCCTCGGTTGCCACGGATAGGTATAAGTATAGGGTTTCCTGTTCTGATGGTCGTGATAAGACCGGGGGTTGGGACAGAACCTTCTTTAGATGGAGTAACGCTTGCTCGCATTCATCGGTCCAGTCGAAGGTAGCCTCTTTGCGAAGGAGTCTGAAGAATGGCAATGCGTGCTGGGCGGACTTGGCGATGAAACGGGAGAGTGAGGCGAGCACTCCATTGAGTGACTGGATCGATTTTTTGGTTTTCGGGGTCGGCAACTCCGAGAATGCCCGGCATTTGTCGGGGTTGGCCTCTATCCCTCTTTCGGTGAGATAGAAACCGAGGAACTTGCCTGCCCGGACTCCGAACGTGCATTTTTCGGGGTTGAACCTCATTTTACACTGTCTCGCCTGCTCGAATACCTTCGCAAGGTGTCGAGCATGGGTTATCTCCTCGTGTGATTTGACGATCATGTCGTCCATGTATACTTCGAGCATGTCCCCTATTTCGTCCTTGAAGACTTTGTTCATCATGCGTTGGTATGTAGCGCCAGCGTTCTTGAGCCCGAACGGCATCACGTTGTAATAGTAATTGCCCGTTGGGGTCATGAACGCTGTGTGTTTCTTGTCTGTGGGCGACATAGGGATCTGGTTGTATCCACTATATGCGTCCATGAAGGACAAGAGTTTAAAACCTGCAGAGTTGTCAACGAGCATGTCTATATTAGGGAGGGGGAAAGCATCTTTCGGGCAAGCCCTATTAAGATCAGTATAATCAACACACATACGCCATTTTCCATTATTTTTCTTAACGAGGACTACATTAGAGAGCCAGGTTGTGTACTGGGCTTCAGAAATAAAATTTGCCTCTAAGAGGTCTTTTACAGCTCGCTCGGCAGCCTCTGCCTTTTCGGGCGATTGCTTGCGTCTACGCTGTGCTATGGGCTTGGCTGCCCGGTCTAGAGCTAGCTTATGACACGCGATCTCGGGGTCCAGCCCGGGCATTTCTGCGGCATTCCACGCGAAGAGGTCGGAGTTCTCTTTGAGGCATGCTACTAGCTCTTCTCTTGTTTCCTCGGGTAGTCCCTTACCTATCTTCACCGTCCTTTCCGGATCGTCCCCAAGAGGAATGAGTTCGAACTCTCCGTCGGGGATTGGTCGGACCGGGTGTCCGAGAGAGCGTTCCTTGGGGAACCTCCCCTCTTCGGTCTCGTCCAGCCCGATGCGACAGTCGAGGTCGATGGCGTTGACTCCTCGGGCAGGATCCCCGGTCCTGAGTTTTTTGTTGTTGCAGTTGCTCTTCGTGCTGACTACGGCCTGTCCTTTTACTGCGGCGTCGTAGCATCGCCGGGCTGCTTCGATGTCACCATGGATGGTGACCACACGTCCCAATTTGGTGTAGTATTTCATCTTTAGGTGGACGGTGGATGGGACCGCGGTGAGTTCGGCCAGTGTCGGGCGTCCAAAGATGCAATTGTAGAGAGACGGACAGTCTACGACCAGGAATTGGATTTTGACTTCCCTGGCCGTTTCTTGTTCGCCGAAGGTGACGAGGAGCTCAACATATCCCCACGGTCTGGTTGTTGCTCCGTTGAATCCTTGGAGATCTGATCCGACGTAGGGGGCTAAGTTGGCCTTGTCTAGCTTCAGAGTCTTGAAGAGGTGGACGTACATGATATCCACTGAGCTGCCTTGGTCGACCAGGATGCGTCGTACGTCGAATTGGGCCATCTTTGCCCTTATCAATAGTGGGATGCCCGAGTTCGGGGATCCGCCCGGGAGTTCCTCCAGGAAGAAGGATATTGGGTTGGATTTTCCCCGGTATTTTGTCAATGTCGCTTTCTGCTCGGGGGCAGTCAGTAGGAGTTCGTCGAACTTACGTTTGACGGAGAGGGCCGCGGATTCCCCGTTAGTTCCTCCTCCTGATATCACCAGTGTGGTAGGGAAGTTTTCCCAGGGGCTGAGTGCAGTGATCTTGCCCTCGGGCAATGGTTCGGGGAGGAAGAAATCTTCCGGTCGTGACACGCAGAGGGCCACTTGATAGGGAGAGTTGTCAGGGGGTGTGTCTTCCCGGGGTCTCTTCTTCTCTGGCTCGTCGTGTCTGGGAGCTTCGTTCTTCCTCGTATACTGCTTCAGGTGCCCCTCTTGGATTAAAATTTCTATCGCATCCTTCAGGTGGACGCAGTCTTCGGTCACGTGCCCGTGACTTCTGTGGAACCGGCAGTACTTTGATTTGTCGGTGTGGGGCTTTGGTGCAGACGGTTTTGGGAACCTGACCCTGCCCTGCTTAAATTCAGAGTTGATACATTCTGCGAGGATACGCTCTCGAGGAGCTGTCAGTAAGGTGTACTCGCTATATCTGCCCGCGGGGCCTCTTCCTTCCCGGAGCTCGCGAGGTCTTTCTTCCCTTCGTTTGTCTCCGTTGCGACGGGAAATGCTCGTGTCCTCGCGTTTTGAGTGCTCGGTCTCCCCAGCGTTACGTCCGCTGCGGGCATTGTGTGCCACCTGCTTTTCCTCGTATCTGATGTAGGCCTGGGCTTTATGCAGGAGCTCGTTTAAGGTGCGGGGAGGCTCGATCCCTACGGCTCTGCTAAGTTCACTGCCGGGCAAGAGACCTCTCTCGAGGAGATACTTCTTCATGTGCTCGGTGGTATCTACCTCGACAGCTTCCTAGTTGAATCGCTCGATGTATGAGCGCAGTGTTTCATTCTTCTTCTGCACTATGGCTTCAAGGGTCGCCTCAGTCTTGGGGTGACGACGGGAAGCTGTAAAGTGCCTGGTGAACATGGACCTCATGACTCTCCATGACGTAATGGACTCAGGGGCCAAGCTTTTGTACCAAGTCATGGCCCCTTTCCTGAGGGTCGTCGAGAACAGTCGGCATTTGAGGTGCCCGGTTATATCATTGCGGTAGTCGAGCATCGCGTTGACGTTGTCGACGTGATCGTCGGGATCTGTAGTCCCGTCGTACACAGCTAGATTTGGTGGTTTCTCCATGCCTTTGGGGAGCGGGGCTTCCATTATTGCCCGAGATAGGGGGCAATGCAAATCTTCCTCGTCGCTCCTTAAGGGAGACAGTTCGTTGTTGTCGGGGCTGTGTCCGCGCCTTGGTGATGTTCCCGCTCGACCACCGTCACGACGGGCGCGTGCCCTGCTGACGTGGGGTTCTGGAGAGCGACGTCCTCGCTTCTTCGTTGGCTCCGAACGTTGTTGTATCCTACTCACCGGCTGGGGTCGGGCCTCTTGTCGTTCGGCTTCGAGGGCCATGATTCGTTCGTGCTGCTGGTGGAGCATAGAACCGGCCTGATTGAGGGCATTCACCATGGCAATCATTACGGCGTCTCCTTCAACGGGAACGGGAATGGGATGAAATGTCTCTGCCCCTAAATTGTGGGCGTGAGAGGCATCCCCGTTGTTTTGGGGCTCTGGAGACGGGGTGGATGGATGACCGTCCCGAGCGTCCGTTTCATGGGATGGCGGGCCGTCGTCCATATTGTAGTTGACGAGGGGACGGCTGTGATCGCTATGTTGTTCTCCGGCCATGTTGGAAGGACAGAAATAAATGAGCTTTTGATCCTCGTTTGATGAAGATGGGGATAGCTGGTTCCCACAGACGGCGCCACTGATCTTACCTGATCAGGAGGGCCTTCCAAGGTCTTGGTGAATGGGCCAGAGAATGAAATGAGAGGGGGGTGTACCTGCAAGGTGCTCCAATGCTTAAGTCAGAAAAGGTACAGAATGAGGTTATCAGAGTGTGAGTTAGAATACCTGCCCCTTTGCCATGAAAGGGGTATTTATACTGAGCCCCCAGCGCTGGGCCAAGGCTCCTAATGGGCTGGATTAGCTAGGCCCAAGGAGGAGCTGCCAGGGGACGCGTCAGAAGCGTTAAGACCTAGACCAAGGTCTGCCCCCTGGTCCAACTGCCCCTATCCCTAAGGAGACAATATAGGGGAGTTGGGTGACGTGGTAAGTGAGATGCCGTTATGGCTCTGCCGGACACAACTTAGGTGTCCGCGACGTGGGTTGACGATAAGTGGATGGAGATCATATGAGGAGGGCCCGATCGTCGCCCGACACGTATTTAAGGGGCCGGGGAGACGTTCTTCGGGCGGACGGTCGTTCACCTGACGTGTCCTCGTGGTCGTTTGGACATGGACTTGGCGAGCATTGGGCCGTGCCGTGCCTAGTGTCATGGCCCAGTCCAGAACAATATTAATAGTTTATTTAATAAACGGTTCGACCGTAGGTTTAACCGGTCGAACCAATTGAATCTTAAACCGCAAGTTTCACCGGTTCAATCTCTGATCCGATTTTTAAGACATCGGGTATATGTCTACAACGTCACAATAAATGCACAAGTAATTAAGGAACTAATTTTTAAGTCACACAATAATATATTTTATGATAAAACTTTCAAATTAATCAACAAAAAATTGAGGTATAAACATTGGGCGAGCCATCTTTTAAGATTGGAGATATTTAAACTATAAAAATGCATGAGATAAATGATGAGTTGCAGATTGCTATAAAATCATTAATCAGTGTAAGATAAATTTTAAATACAATATCATTTTTCATATGATTATTTTCCAAACACAATTTAATAGGTTTTATGTCTAAAGATGGTAAGTGAAACAAACGATCAACATTAGATAAAATAAACTAAATTCGGCGGAACAAGATGAAACTTGTACAAAGAATCATAAAAACATAATCTCAATTTCAATATCAATATCAATCTCAAAATTGTAACTCAATAACAACAACTAAACCACAACATATTAATTTTTATAATTTTATGTAGTAGAACAACTAAGCAACAACAACAATACATCAACCACTCAAAAACAATAATCTCTCAACAAAACTACAACAACATTATTAATAAACCTATAACATAAACTTATTTAAACAATAACAATTACAAGATTAAACATCTATGGTTTTAGGCCTCAACAACAACAACAACAACAACAAACAACAACAACGATAACAACAACAATGTAATATGAGTAGTGATGTTTGATGTATTATATCTAAGAAGAAGAAGTGAAAGAAAATGTTTTGCGTCTTTCATTCGAGCAAGAATTCAAAGAGAGCCTTAAACACATATCATATTAGTATTAAAGATGATATGTGTTTAGGACTCTTATTATTTAGGGCTCTCTTATTTGCTCTCTTGGTTAGGACTATTCGTTAGGGTTCTATTCGTTTGTGTTATTTTAATTTTAGTGTTTAGATTCATAAATATTTTTGTTTTTGTAAAAAAATGAACTTGTGACTTCCAATAAAAAATAAATATTGTATTTTTTTTTGTCTTTGCAAAGAATTGAACTCGTGATCTCTAAGAGAGAATAACTAATACATTTGAACTTTTAAAAATGATTTTAGGGAGGTGCCACAAAGGGCAATGAGATGATGTGGCACAAATAAATTAGAAAAATTAGCATGTGTTGTGATATAATATGTAGTTTCAGATTTAATATATTAATAAATAGATATCAATATCAAAATTCAAAGTCAATAACAACAACTTAATCATAACATATAGATTTTTATAATTTTGGGTAGTAGAACAACTAAGCAGCAACAACAACAATAACATCAATCATTCAAAAATAATAATCTCTCAACAAAAGTACAACAACATCATCAATAAACCTATAACATAAACGTATTTAAACAACAACAACAACAACAACAACAACAACAACAACAACAACAACAACAACAACAAGATTACACCTCTAGGGTCTTAGGTCTCAACAACAACAACAAACAATAACAACGATAACAACAACAATGTAACACGAGTAGTGATGCTTGATGTATTATATCTGAGAAAAAGAAGTGAAAGAAAATGTTGTGTCTTTTATTCGACCAAGAATTGAATGAGAGCCTTAAACACATATCATCTTCATATTAAGGCTCATATGTGTTTAGGACTCTTATTATCTAGGGCTCTCTTATTGGCTTTCTTGGTTAGGATTATTCGTTTGTGTTGTTTTAACTAAATGCTACAAGTTAAACTATATATATATATATATATATATATATATATATAATATATATATATATATATATATATATATATATATATATATATATATATATATATATATATATATATATATATATATATATATATATATATATGAGAAACAAATTCATCTCGGTTGGATAACAAAATCGAGATAAAACATAGTTTATTTTTAGATTATTAACAAAATATTCAAGAATGCGTCATTTTTAATAAAATATAAAATATAAAATCTTAAAATAATATCAATATTGTATCCCTTAGAATGGTTCAAATAAAAATTTATGTAAAATTTTATATATACATTAAGATTAAAAATATAATTTTTTTAAAAGTCTTTAAATAACACCATTAGAGTATTCCTTAGAATGGTTAAAAGAAATAATATAGAAAAAAGTGATTTTGTATGTTGGCCTAAGATAAAAATGAAAAGATACAAACATGTAAAAAAATACATTTAAAGAAAACTTTAACAATCTCTCAACAAAACTACAACAACATCATCAATAAACCTATAAGATAAACAGTTTAATTGAAATACACTGACAATGTAAAGAGATTTTACACCGTCAGTTAATCATAGACGTCGGATATTAAAAGAAATTTGACTTTTATTTCAAAAATCTATAAAGTAATACAAACAGATGATGGTGATGAATCGACGGTGTAAAACTTTTTACACTAACAGTATATAGTAATTAATCTCTAAGATAAACCTATTTAAACAACATCAACTACATGATTAAACCTCTAGGATTTTGGATCTCAACAATAACAAACAAACAACAATAACAACAACAACAACATCAACAACAACAACATAAGTAGTGATATTTGATGTACTAGATCTGAGAAGAAGAAGTGAAAGAAAATGTTTTGGATCTTTCGTTCAGGCAAGAATCGAATGAAAGCCCTAAACACATATCATCTTCGTATTGAGGATGGTATGTGTTTAGGATTCTTATTGTTTAGGGCTCTCTTGTTTATGACTACTCGTTTCGTTTATGTTGTTTAACTAAATGTTTCATGCTAATCTATATATAAATTAGAGAAAGAAATTCACCTCGATTGGATAACGAAATCAAGAAAAAACGTAATTTATTTTTAAATTATTAATAAAATATTTAGAAAGGTTACCATTTTTAGTGAAATAAAAGTATAATCTAAAACTCCTGCGATTCATAGCATGTACTATGAATTAGTTTATCCACTGATTTTTAAATAAAATGACGGAATATATTATATGATTAAATAATTATTCAATTTTATGTTAATAAATTTCAATTTTGAATCACAAAATATTTAGATATAAATTATAGTAGACATCAAAACTCAATAATATATTTCATAGTGTTGACATAAAAACATCATTAAATATGATTTAGAATATGAAAGTTTGTAAGGAATGAATGTAATATAAAAAATGAGGTAATTTGAATTTATTTGTCATTATTATTTGAATATATTTGAATTTATTTGTAATAGTTTTTCCTTCTTTCTTTTTTTGTGGTTAGGCAATTTTTTATTGATGTTTTGACTTGGACTTTTGCTAAATATATTGGTCTCTATACACGCTCGGTTACTTTTCTATATTTTGTAAGCGGTTGTTTTTATTTATAAGGTTCTGTATCGCTTTCTATAATAAAAATTTATATAAAATTTTATAAATATTAAAAATTAAAATATATAATATTATTTAAAATCTTAAAATAATACCACTAGTGTATTTCTTAAAATGGTTTAAAAAAATATAGAAAAGAAAAGGTGAGGTTGCATGTTTGTTGGGCTAAGATAAAAATCAAAGGATACAAACACATAAAAAAAATATTTAAAGAAAACCTATTTAAATGAGTACCAGTTTGTTTAAGTTTATTAGGGTTCAGCGCTTTTTATGTCTATTTCAGTTTTAAGAGTGCGCAAGTTGTGATGAAGTTACGGAAATCCAACGGCAATCTATTATTCCTTCCTGAAGAACTCATCGTACAAGTTCTGTCATACCTTCCGGTTAGATCTTTGACGCAACTGAGATGCGTGACTAAAGCATGGAACGCCATCATCTCCGATCCAAAATTTATCAAACTGCACCTTCAACGTTCCAAAAAAAATAAGAATCTCACACAAATCTTAGGCGTGTCTGGGGAATCTGTTATCCAACCCTATCCCCTTAATACTTTACTAAACAATCCTTCCATAATAAAGTACACCAAACAATACATCTCAGCCAGCGTCGACAATTGCTACGAATTTATTGGTTCCTGCAATGGATTGATATGTTTCAGTGTTATTTCTTTAACAGATCTTCAATATACCTGGTTTCAATTATGGAACCCAACCGCCCACACATTTTCTGTCTATTTTGGGCATCACTCCAATCCTCACCAAAATACATATGACTATCGCAGGTCTTCCCGCTTTTCATTTGGTTATGATAATTCAACCGATACTTATAAGATTCTATCTTTGAGTCCCAACAAAGTCGAAATATTTAGTGTAGGGGGTAATGCTTGGAAAATTATTCAACTTCTTCATGTGGTTCCTTTAGACCATTGGCAACGTGCTCCAAGAAAACGTCGGCTTTTCAATGAAGATTTGTATTTGAATGACACTATAAACTTCTTGGCTCGAGATATTGCCGAGCATATCGTGATTATCTCGATGAATCTCGATACAGAGGCATATCGCGAGTTGCTTCCACCTCAAGATTTTGTGGAAGTTCCACTTCATTTGCCAACTATTTATGTTTTGGGGGACTGTCTTTGTTTTTGTCACCATACTCAGAAAACTCATTTTATTATATGAAAGATGAAGGAATTTGGAATTGAGAAGTCATGTACTCAATTACTAAAAATAAGCTATCATTAGAGGACCATATTATGAGTGTGTTTTATTTAAATATAATTTATACTAGTAGGTGAAGATAAAAAAATAAATGACTAGACATGTTAACGTCCTCCATTAGTGACGTAAAATGGATGCTATTAGTGTTGAAGTCAAGGCCGATGCTAAACATTTGATGTAAATTTATAAGTGAATTGAGAGAGGGAAAGAATTCAGTTAGAGTGATTTTTTTAAAAGAGAGTTTTTTTGTGGTAATCCATGTAATGATTTAGCATTCCTCGTGAATCAATTGAGTGTAAGGTTGAGATGAGTATAGACGGAAATTTGTTACACTGTGTTAATTTGATGTATGTATGTTGTGGGTCAGGGTGATAGATGGATAGAAAGGTTCACGCGTTATGGTTTAAGTGTTTTTTATTTTACTGTTTTTGTTTTTGATTAATTCAAATTTAATTGAGATTTTGTTTGTTATAATGGTAGCAGGCTAATAGTTAAAGTTCTCAAAAGCAATTAGAAGCAGACTAGGAATTTAAAAAGAAAAGTTCACATTCAAAATCAGAAATGTTATTTGTATCAGGCTAAGTGCAAATTGATTTTTAGAATAGCTAGCATAGTCATAGCGTATCAAAGAACCATAGGATCTGACTTAGGAAGACGCTTGAGACCTTCAACAAGCTTTGAATCTAAATCAACCGTGCACTGAACAGCAACACACACACAGGCGACAGAAAACTTCATAGCACGAATAGGGTGTGCATCAACTTCTTTCTCATTTGTCAAAGTGGCATTCCTGGTGATAAATTGATCTAAACCAGCCAAAGCAACTCTGTTACCACAAGGAACATCTTCAACAGTCCAGCCTGCATCAGCATCCAAGACAGATGCATTAGATCTGCAGCATGCCATGGCCTTCCGCACCGTAAATCCCATGTCCTGCAAAACGGTGATCATCAAACTGCAGCATGAGCAGCATACTCAACCAGAAACCAATTCACATGTTGACACACAATGACCAAGTACCTTACCTAAGCATCATGACAACACATACAAAACCACACCTAAGGTCAATCACAAAGTTCATCACAGCAAATATCTGTTTCACCTGCAACACCATCATTTCCTTGTCATTTCCTTCGACTTAATGGTACGGTTATTTCCTAAAGATGGAAAGTTTGGTTGAAAAGAGGCCTCAAGTAGTATTGTGCCAGCATGAGTCACACAAGAAAAAGGCGAGTTTGCATGTTGGTGGGGCTCACATAAAAATGAAAGGATACAAACATATAAAAAAAACATTTTAAGAAACCCTATTTAAATGAGTAACAAATTGTTTACGTTTATTAGGGTTCAACTTTCTATTTCTATTTCAGTTTTAAGAGTGCGCAAGTTGTGATGAAATCCAACGGCAATCTATTATTCTTTCATTCCTTCCCGAAGAACTCATTGTACAAGTTCTGTCATATCTTCCGGTTAGATCTTTGACGCAACTGAGATGCGTGACCAAAGCATGGAACGCCATCATCTCCGATCCAAAATTTATCAAACTGCATCTTCAACGTTCCAAAAAAAATAAGAAGGCGTGTCTCGGGAATCTGTTATCCAACCCTATCCCCTCAATACTTTACTAAACAATCCTTCCATAATAAAGTACACCAAACAATACATCTCAGCCAGCCTCAACAATTGCTACGAGTTCATTGGTTCCTGCAATGGATTGATATGTTTCAGTGTTCTTTCTTTAACAGATCTTCAATACACCTGGTTTCAATTATGGAACCCAGCCGCCCACACATTTTCTGTCTACTTTGGGCATCACTCCAATCCTCACCAAAATACATATGGCTGTCATACCCCAATTTTGTCCGGACAGTTCAAAACTTTCGGACATGATGCATAAACTCAAAGCTTAAGTATCCTCACTGGATCCAAGCTTCACAACCCCCAATCATGTCTTAATTTCTTTGGACAACTTCACAACCTTAAAATCTTCATCATTCATGGTTTGTTCTCATTTGCACGGATGGATTTAAGCATTCACTTGCTCATAATCATTAACCTTTTTTCAAGATAATTTCAGTTTTATATCGAAGATTCTATTTTAATTTATTGAAGTTCAGGTTAATTTTAAAAAAAGGGTTTGCTTGGTTGTTTATTTGAATTAGTAATTAGGAATACTTATTCTTTTAAGGATCCCAACACTAATCCTAATCATATGGCTGACTTTTTATTATTGGCCTTTGAGTTTTCCATGATTACATGATTATTACAGAGCAAGTTTTGGTTACTTAGTAGCATGTCCATGGTCAATCATTGTTACCATGGCCTTCATGACCTTGTGGCGTCGGCAATTTGAGAGCCAATTTATGTTAGCAATTTGAGAGCCAATTTAGGTTTGAACTTAGAGTTGGCTTATGATAGGAAATGTTATATCCTGCAGGAACATAAGGTTTTGTTTGTTTTAATGGTAGCAGGCTAATAGTTAAAGTTCTTAAAAGCAATTAGAAGCAGACTAGGAATTTAAAAAGAAAAGTTCACATTCAAAATCAGAAATGTTATTTGTATCAGGCTAAGTACAAATTGATTTTTAGAATAGCTAGCACCGTAAATCCCATGTCCTGCAAAACGGTGATCATCAAACTGCAGCATGAGCAGCATACTCAACCAAAAACCAATCCACATGTTGACACACAATGACCAAGTACCTTACCTAAGCATCATGACAACACATACAAAACCACACCTAAGGTCAATCACAAAGTTCATCACAGCAAATATCTGTTTCACCTGCAACACCATCATTTCCTTGTCATTTCCTTCGACTTAATGGTACGGTTATTTCCTAAAGATGGAAAGTTTGGTTGAAAAGAGGCCTCAAGTAGTATTGTGCCAGCATGAGTCACACAAGACAGCGCAAATCTTAAGCAACCTAGAAACCTGCATTTCTCACAACAGAAACATAAATCAGCAGCATATCGTGGCATCTAAACCGAGGCATCGTCATCCTTAATATCATATATGTTGCAGGAAATAAAGCAAAACCTGCATTGAAGCCAACAAACCTAGCCTATGCAGTTTTCGGATCAACCCAAATCAAGGGCTATGAGAAGCAATGAGTTAGCTCAAAGGTAGCGATGTCGTCAATACCAACTCAACAGTCATAACAACATGTGCTTTGCAGAGCTCAAAACAAAAAAAACTAAGTCAACAAGACATGAAGAACCAGTCAACAATGGATTGGTATTGTAAGACGGAATAGTATCACCAATTGCTGCAAATTCTACGGTAACATAAGCCAAAAGAACACAAAAGCCGCTTTCACAACCAAGGCAGTGAATAAGAATTCGTCATGCCACCAATATGAATCCTGCAAGTCTGCGACGAACAAGCTTAACATGATAAGCAAGAAAGGCATAAGTCAAAGCAAAGCAAATCATGAACAGATGAGGACGGTGTTAGAGCATACCAATGCAGGGTCCGCAATCCAAACAGATAATGCATACCACAATTCAGCAATGATTCAATCAATGAGTGCGAGGATAATAAGAACATAACCTCATGTTCTGAACTGTTTACTGAAGGCTGGACGTACACGGGCTACAGACTCGCAAGCGGCCTCAATCTCCGCTTGACCATTTAAGTCACCACCACTCTGCAACATGAAGAGTTTACCACCCTGCATCAATGTGTGAATTCATGGTAATAACCTGCAGTGCATCAGTGGTAACTGAACTGGCCAAATAGTATTCTGTCATGTCAGTTCACCATTCACAACAGTCCAAACGGCCATTTAAGTGAGTGTCTTTTCCTCATGGCATCAGTTAACCCAAAACCTGCGAAAAATTCAAGAATTACGTGACAGTAAAAACAAAGTTCTTACGGTGACATATAGATCTTTCACGGCAGTGAATAAAAAACTCAAAATAGACAACGTGTTTGAGAGATTTCGCTACAGACAAAGCTTAAACCTTAATACCTTCATTTTGGGGTCCACGTCAAAAGGGAGGACCACCAAATCTGGACGAGATTCTTTTGGCTAACGGATTGATTCATCCAAAGATTTGCCAGCTCATGAAGGAGGAGCGGATTGAACCTCGTATTGAACTCTATAAAAGGGAGCGCTCATTCATTGAAAGGCCTCTCCCTTCTGGCACCGTCACCCTGCTGAAATCACATCCCAACCTACACACCAAAGCTCAATCAACCTGGACGAAATCGCAGTTCATTAGAAAAAGCGCTTTGACGAGTAGAGGGTGAAGATTTGAAGAAGAAGGGGAGAAGAAGTCGAGGACTTGGAGCTAAAGAGTAAGAGTCGCAATCCTTTACCTGAGGTATTTCTTCGACCGTCGGGATCTCGCCGGAGTTGCGAAGCTCCGGTGAGACTTATTCCTTTCATATCAATCTTCTCACCACCGAAGCCCCTATTTTTCTCCTAGGCTTTAGGATTTCAGACTAATTATAGTTGATTGTGGTTGATGTTGAGATTTTTTTTTAAAATGTTATGCGGCTAGGGTTTGAGTAATTTGCTTCGGGGATTATTTAGCTTCTAGAAAAAGGGAAAAGTAATTTACGAGTAAATAGAGTATTTGTTTTTTCTAGAAAAAGGGAGACATGATGAACAGAAAAAGTAATTTACGAGTAAATAGAGTATTTGTTTTTAATTTTATTTTAATAAATTTCAATTTTGAATCACAAAATATTTAGATATAAATTATGGTAGACATCAAAACTCAATAATATATTTGATAGTGTTGACATAAAAACATCATTAAATATGATTTAGAATATGAAAGTTTGTAAGGAATGAACGTAATATAAAAAATGAGGTAATTTGAATTTATTTGTTATTATTATTTGAATATATTTGTAATAGTTTTTCCTTTTTTTTTTGTGGTTAGGCAATTTTTTATTGATGTTTTGACTTGGACTTTTGCTAAATATATTGGTCTATATACACGCTCGATTACTTTTTCTATATTTTGTAAGCTTTTATTTTTATTTATATATGGTTCTGTATCGCTTTCTATAATAAAAATTTATGTAAAATTTTATAGATATTAAAAATTAAAATATATAATATTATTTAAAATCTTAAAATAATACCACTAGTGTATTCCTTAGAATGGTTTAAAAAAATATAGAAAACAAAAAGGCGAATTTGCATGTTGGTTGGGCTCACATAAAAATTAAAGGATACAAACATATAAAAAAAACATTTTAAGAAACCCTATTTAAATGAGTAACAGCTTGTTTACGTTTATTAGGGTTCAGCTTTCTATTTCTATTTCAGTTTTAAGAGTGCGCAAGTTGTGATGAAATCCAACGGCAATCTATTATTCCTTCCCGAAGAACTCATCTTACAAGTTCTGTCATACCTTCCGGTTAGATCTTTGACGCAACTGAGATGCGTGACCAAAGCATGGAACGCCATCATCTCCGATCCAAAATTTATCAAACTGCATCTTCAACGTTCAAAAAAAAAAAAGAATCTCACACAAATCTTAGGCGTGTCTCAGGAATCTGTTATCCAACCCTATCCCCTCAATACTTTACTAAACAATCCTTCCATGATAAAGTACACCAAACAATACATCTCAGCCAGCGTCGACAATTGCTACGAATTCATTGGTTCCTGCAATGGATTGATATGTTTCAGTGTTATTTCTTCAACAGATCTTCAATACACCTGGTTTCAATTATGGAACCCAGCCGCCCACACATTTTCTGTCTACTTTGGACATCACTCCAATCCTCACCAAAATGCATATGACTATCGCAGGTCTTCCCGCTTTTCATTTGGTTATGATAATTCAACCGATACTTATAAGATTCTATCTTTGAGTCCCAACAAAGTCGAAATATTTAGTGTAGGGGGTAATGCTTGGAAAATTATTCAACTTCTTCATGTGGTTCCTTTAGACCATTGGCAACGTGCTCCAAGAAAACGTCGGCTTTTCAATGAAGATTTGTATTTGAATGACACTATAAACTTCTTGGCTCGAGATATTGCCGAGCATATCGTGATTATCTCGATGAATCTCGGTACAGAGGCATATCGCGAGTTGCTTCCACCTCAAGATTTTGTGGAAGTTCCACTTCATTTGCCAACTATTTATGTTTTGGGGGACTGTCTTTGTTTTTGTCACCATACTCAGAAAACTCATTTTATTATATGGAAGATGAAGGAATTTGGAATTGAGAAGTCATGGACTCAATTACTAAAAATAAGCTATCAGGATTTGGATATTCGTATTAAATATAAATATTTTCTGGCCCCAGTATGCCTTTATGAGGATGGCATCGCACTAGTACTAGCTAGTCGTCGGCGTGGATTGGAAGTGATTCTATATAATTGGAGTGATAATACAATAGAAAAAACTAGATTGAGCAACTTCGAGTGGATGTATCCACATAATTATGTTGAAAGCTTGGTTTCCCCGGATTGAAGTGAGTTCCTCTTCAATTATATACTTATTCAAATTTATGTTAGTTTATGCTCTTTTATAATCCTTGGCATTTCATAATAATAGATTGTGTGATGTTTCTTTTGATGATGGCTTAGAGGACCATATTATGAGTGTGTTTTATTGTAATATAATTTATCCTAGTAGGTGAAGATAAAAAAAATAAATGACTAAACATGTTTACGTCCTCCATTAGTGACGTAAAATGGATGCTATTAGTGTTGAAGTCAAGGCCGATGCTAAACATTTGATGTAAATTTATAAGTGAATTGAGAGAGGGAAAGAATTCAGTTAGAGTGATTTTTTTGGAAGAGAGTTTTTTTGTGGTAATCCATGTAATGATTTAGCATTCCTCGTGAATCAATTGAGTGTAAGGTTGAGATGAGTATAGACGGAAATCTGTTACACTTTGTGTTAATTTGATGTATGTATGTTGTGGGTCATGGTGATAGATGGATAGAAAGGTTCACGCGTTATGGTTTAAGTGTTTTTTATTTTACTTTGTTTTTGTTTTCGATTAATTCAAATTTAATTGAGATGTTATGTATGTGTATGTTGATTATGATATGCTTATTAGTGTTGGGTTTTCACTTCTTGTTTAATCAAGTAGCATGGATGTTGATAAACCATAATTTTTCACAATATCATTTAATACAATCTTGTTTGATACATCATAAATTTGAACACAAAATAGACTACAATGTCATTTGAGACAACCTTGCAATCAAAACTAAATATTTCTTCAATAAATTAGTTATTGACACAACGATAATTCATACATCAATTTGATTTGATTCCATGTCTTTTGATACACTTCATATTACATGAACTTGTGGACAATAGGAAAAAAATCCAAGATAATATCAGTTATAGTATAAAAGATTTATCAATCCCACATATAGCTGTATCAAATATCGTTATCTATTCTCACGATGTTTATCTAAGGCTATGAGAATGGTTTGATGTCATGGAGTAGGAAAAACAATAAAATTAGTTTAGATAATTAGAACACGAGAACAAAGTGTAATTTCCGTGTACCGTTGCTACTTAGAGAGTCAAGATTTGTAGTCGTAACGAGGCATTATTTTCTGACCTAGGACTCTTAAATTAAAGGTACTGCACCAGCAGCTACTGCACCAGATGCTCCTGATGAGCCACCAGTAGCAGGGCTTCGCATTGGCACCATTGCAGCTACTGACCTAATGGAAGGTGCTGAATCATTTTGTGGATCATCGATGTGCCTTTGAAAATATGCCACAAGCCGGTCAATATCCTCAAACATCTTTTTGCGGAACCTGAATCCTTTGGGGTAAAGACCAATGTACTCATGGTGTGGATTTGTACTTCTTATGGAAGTCAATACAAATGTGCCAGGATGTTCATGACAGATGCCAAAACTATAAACTATGCGCATTAATTCATCGTGTTCTGTAATTGCATCTGCCATAAGAATTGGTGAGGCAAAGGTTTATGATAATTCGAATATAATCTTTCTCAAAAGAATACTTAAATAAGCAAGTATCTTTATATTATGAATTCTCGAGTAAAATTACTCACCTGGAGCGAGCTCGTCGAAGAAAAATAGTATCTCTCTTTGTGCAGATTTGGTAGAGTCTGAACCATGAACACAATTTTTTTCAGTGTCCAATCCACATTTTGCTCTAATGCTGTTCAAATTAATAAACAAGTTAAGCATAGAGAAATCGATTAAACAAGCAAAATTAGTTTGATTAGTAAACATGTTTATGGAAACCTGTGAGGGTGAGTAATCTTGGCCTTGCTTGCATCAGTAGGACCCATTAAAGCGCGCCAATCAGCAACAGCATTATCCTTTTCCAAAACCATGACTAACACTGGTCCACTGATTATAGTTATGGAGAAGCAAAAGAGAAGATTAAAGATGATAAAAGACTATAAACATGCAATTAAACAGAAATCATACGGATGAACCGATAACATTATCAGACATAGTGATGAAGCTAGACATGTGTGCTTATTGATCGAATCCATTAGCAATATGAAAAAAAATTGCTCAGCGGAACGGAGTTTGGCCTTAAAATGGACGAACCTTGTCATGTATTTAACTAGGCTTGAAAAGAAGCTTTTTGAAGAGTGTTCTGCATAAAATCTTTTCACAGTCGCCTCGCCAAGTTGAACAATCTGTTCCTTGACAATGCTGAAACCATATTCTGAAATTGTTCTCTTGATATCATCTGTGTAGTTACCGAGCAATCCATCCGGCTTTATGATCGCTAAAGTTCTCCGCGCTTTAGTACTTCCATCGGTAGAAAAGCTGCAACTGTGAAAACGTCATACGTCAGTTAAGCATATCAATTTGATATTACACACATCAGATAACAACAATCAAGATTTATCTCACTGAATGGGGTCGGCTACGTAGATCAAATTCTGCCATAAAATTATCATGGCCTGTACAGTGGGAGGTTCCCCTCCGCACCAGCTCGAGCAACCAGGCCTCTTATCTTATTAGTAAACTATAAATCATATTCGACAGTTGTCGTTCGATGAACATATAATCGAAATTTTAATGTGAAAACGAAATGCAGAGTTCCATAGTCAAGATCAACTACAATTACTCTAATAAATTAATAATCCACATTTTATCATTCAAATGAGTGGATTTAAAGAGAAATTACAGATGAATGTGAATGCTCTGTGGATTCCGCCCGGTCAGTTTCCAGACCATCCATTGTCTCCGGCTTTCTTGGATCCAGTTCCCCAACCAGAGTTTCCCTGTTCAGCATCGCTTGGACCAGCACCCCAGCCACTTTTGTCCCCACCACTAGCTCCACCTCCCCATCCACTTTTGTCACCACCACTAGCTCCACCTCCCCAGCCACTTTTGTCACCACCATTAGCTCCACCTCCCCAGCCACTTTTGTCACCACCACTAGCTCCACCTCCCCAACCACCTGGAAATGCTTCTCTTCCAGGGGAATTTTGAACCTTAGCCCCTGGGAAGTTGCTTAAACTGTCATCCCCGTCTTTCACAGCAGATCCCCATCTGGTTGCACCGGCACGTCTTTCGTGGTTGGAGTTGTGTCCTCTACTATTATTACTATAAGAACCGCGACCACGCCCTCGACCACCACCATATGGACGAGGCAATCCACTAGGGTGTTCATCTCGATTCCCATTATTTCTGTAATCAGGTCGTCCTGTAAAAATAAAGAAACAGTTAATTTTGAATAAAAAGAACTAGAAAAATGACATGCGGAAGCAATTAGTTGAATGATATGTGAACTGCAGACAAAGAGAACAGGTAGATGTAGAACAAAATGCACAGAAGAAGGAACCAATCAACATGTTGATAACAAGAGGATTCATGATAACTAATTATATTTAATGTCAAAGCAGGCGCAATACTAGCAGAAGAAATCCAAACAAAATAATTAGATTCACCTCAAACTAGAGCTGAATTTAAAATCTCATACCTGTTCTGGAACCAGGAGTAGAAGACCGGTCCCTATCATACGAGGGACCTCTCCAACCACCCTCGCTGTTTGAACCACCCCAGCCACTACCCACAGATGCTCCTGATGAGCCACCAGTAGCAGGGCTTCGCATTGGCACCATTGCAGCTACTGACCTAATGGAAGGTGCTGAATCATTTTGTGGATCATCGATGTGCCTTTGAAAATATGCCACAGGCCGGTCAATATCCTCAAACATCTTTTTGCGGAACCTGAATCCTTTGGGGTAAAGACCAATGTACTCATGGTGTGGATTTGTACTTCTTATGTAAGTCAATACAAATGTGCCAGGATGTT